>NW_027269261.1:20326880-20926880 GCF_023055355.1 Agelaius tricolor | reverse complement strand
GGAATAGAAATTAAGTCTTGATTCCAATTGCCTGATTTATCACTAGAATTACTCACTCCATGAAAACCCATCTGCCCCCAGATCAAAAGCAACTTTGTCACTGATTTCTGTTGAGCCATGATTTCATGAGAAGACAAAATTTGCGACTGAACACTACTTTTTAGGTTCAATGTCCTGCATTAGTTACTATATCTTCATGAAGTTTCCTCCTAGAAACAGATGACTGACTTCAACAGAGAAGCATAAATATTTTAAAGATTTTAAGTATGCACACAATTGACCTGATATATTATAATAGCTCAGGCAATATGACAATACACACCTTTGCTCTGTGCTGCTGTAATTCATGAGAGTCAGAGTTCTGACTTTGCAAATAGAATTGCAGACTTAATTTTCAGAAGTGACTTCCATTTTTACATTCACAATTTTGCAATCACCATAGTTGTGAGAACAGTGATATGCATTAAGGTAATTGATTGTGCTTTGAAATCAAGTAATCAAATGAGCATCAATTAAGGCTGCAAATGTTTGAAGCCACAGAACTACAAAGCAAAATTATTTTTCGTTGTAAGCTTCCAGCAAAATACACTAAGCAAAACTCTGTCTTCTTTCTGGATCAGCCCCACACCAAATATTTAGTGAATATATGTAAGATTCATTTGGGGGGATAATAATAATTGAGGGGTTTACATGTAGACTTTTTCTATTTCAATATCTCTTGCTATACTTAACCAACTCCCACAAAAAGATATGTACCTCCTATGCACCACAGTGCCTAGCTTCTTCCATCTGACCCACCAAATGGAGCTGGAACCTGGAGAGAGATCCAGGCTTCCTGTACAAAGCATGGAGGAGGGCAGGCTCTCAGGGCAGAATATAAATGAGCAAACACACACATACTGCTGCCACCTACACCTAGTTTATGTGTACAATTTATGACTAACTTTCAGCCCTGTGCTTCCACCAGGCTTCCTGGAAATGCCTTGCTCCTTTCAGGACTATTAGCCTCCTATTCCATTTCTGCAGGAAGGTAGGTCAACATGCCTTTTCTCCAGCAAACTTGGGATTGCTTCTCTTAAAAAATAAAACCTCAGTTCCTTCAAGTTTAGAGCCTTTACACAGATTTAACACCCTCCTCTGTATAAGGAATGAAAAGGTATTCCAGTTCCTGGGAAACAATTCTCTCTGTTATAGTGAAGGTGTGGAAAAACTAAAGCAACCATCCTGGCTGCAGAAACACCACCTCTCCCTTTCCACAAGCTGGCTGCTGCTGAAGCACCGCAGTGGGGTCACCAGGATGGCACAGGAAAAAGCGACTGCAGACGCTGTGTGTGGTGTCTGTGTGCTGAGGTGTGACAGGGTGCTCTGGGAATGCCTGCCAGATCAGGCCCTCAGGGGACTCAGAGGAACATCCCTGCTTCCAGAGCTAAACAGCAGATACCTTGTGAGCTGTTCAGACCTGTCAAAACAGACACTCCTGCATTTGCAAAGAAGTATGATGCTGCAGATGGCTACAGAAATGTTAAGGGCACTCCAGAAACTACAGCATGAACTCCAACACCTAGGAAATTCCACTATTAAAAGATACCCCAGGACCACCACTTTGGATTAAAGCAGTTAAATTCACCAATCTTTTCACTTCACGTAACTGGGGTATACTGGTGGGATCACTTTTGCTTGGATTGTCACTATATATGCAAAAGTCCCTGAACCTCAACTAATCATTTAGCATCCCAGATTAATATTAAAACAAAACAAAAAACCTCAACCTGACTATTTTTGAGGTCCAAGAAAAGGAAAAACAACTTTTCAAGATTGTTTGATTACTCAAGCTGAATCTGCAAATATCTACTTCAGCAGATCAGGTTTGGTGCTTTACTGATTTCAGTGAAGCTACCAGGAAAATCCCACCCCATAATAAGTGTTGGCAGCACCACATCCTGAAATTGTAAACTCCTGAGGCACAAACCTGTCTATAAAACTCTTGGACATCTAAGATTCTATAAAAATAATAATGCATTCAGCTTTATGCAATTTTCAGCTAAAACTCAGTCAATCCCTCTTTCTCTGCCCTCCCACCTCCACACAGTTACCGCAGAAATTTTGTTCTGTTAGGGTAATATATATTTTTAATGCAAAATTTCAACAGGAACCATTTTTATGGTCTACTAATAAACCCCTGAAAACAGGGATTTATAATGGAAACAGTGACGGACCCTTAACTACAGTGTATGCAACCATAATAAAAAGAATTAATGTAGTCAATTTGTACTACTGTTCTCAGAACAAAAAAAACCTCTATTTCAACTGCAATCCTTTCAACAGCTGATTGGCAAGCCTGTCCATTTCTAGTCTGCAGTGTTGTCAGTTGTCTTCAACATGATAATGAGCCTGTCACCATATTCAAATAGCCCTGTGACAGCATGTTTTGTGAGCATGACGTCCACTGCAAAGGGTCTGTCAAAAAGCACCTTTCAGAAAATGAAAAGAGAATGCTTTTCTGATGATAAATCTAATTTCTTCATAGCTAAAAGAGTGAGATTTTTCATTTGATTTTGTCAGTGTTGTGCTGCATTTGTGTCTTCAGATAATTCTGCGTTCTGACGCATAAAATTTTAAAGTTATCTGTAAAGACAAAGTGAGAAATAATATTTTTTGAGTTCACTGGAGGTCTTGCATAAAACTGCAGTACTGCTGGCTTTCCATCAAATTAAAACTGGAGGGGGGAGGGAATGGCATGGAAGGGTAGCTTACAACCAAAAGTAAATAAGGCTCCCAGTAAAGATCTCAAAGTCTACACACGCTAGGGTCTCCACTCTTCCCCAAACAGCCTATTAAAAAACCTCTCTTGCTCTGTGTGGTCCTAGTTAAGCACGACCAGGTTGCATGAAATTCCCTGGCTTTCAGAGCAAGGCAGCAGAATGGAGACACAGGCAGAGCTTCCAAGCACTGCTGCAACTCAGGAGTGCATGTTCCACACACTGTGTATTCCACATTCAGCTGCCACTCCTGCTACCTGTCAGCTGGGGAAATTTTCACCGAGAGAAAAATTTGAATATTTTGGCAACACAGATTCCTCTCCATGTGTCTAAGCATCCTATGTTAATATCAATGGGAAATATAGAGGAACACTGAAACACAGCACTTTACTTTCCCTGTTGACAAAAGCTGCCCTTAATTTCACTGCGCCTTTTAGGATTCTTTTCACCAGTAGCTGATTGAGGAGCTCACATGTAAAAGGAAGTGTTAAAAAGAGAAATGTAAAACCCCAAATGAACAAGCAATAAACCTTTCTCTCTTTCAGTCACTGGGTGAGAAAGGGGTGGACACAGCTGGACTTTGAAGTCTCAGGCTGAAAGATACATTAACCTCAGAGCAGAAGTTTCACTTCTATCTGCGCTACTAACACCACATGTGAGTTTTACTAAGCAACTCTTGTCCTCTTTCTCTGAGGTTTAATATTGTAAAATGGGGCTATTACTGTCTACACATCACAGGTGTTCTCCAAAATGTATAAAAAATATTCCCTGAAAAAATTGTTGACAAGCTCATGACACATTTGCTGCTGAAAAATCATGCTGCACAAGCCCAAGGTGTTTCAAAAGTATTGAAGAAGCTTGTTTTCTTAAATATGGGTGAAAACCAGCAAACCTGTAGCATTAGGATGTTAAACAGGGACTTCCCCTGCTAACTACTGAATAGTATCAAAATTAGGTATTTTACTATTAGCACCATGTGTTTTTTAGGCCACTAAGAACGTAAGGTTGACAATCACATAAGGCTACAGTCTAAAGGCTGTACCTGCAGGAATCTGGTGGGATTTGTATGAGGTTAAGGGCATACAGATACTACAGGTGTGAAGGCACAAATTATCTTTACAAATTATCTTCAACATTTGTCTTTGAAAGGACTTCTCTGCTTTTGTCTCCCAACCTTCTTTTCTTTTCTTCTGCTTACACAGATGAATAAATACAAATATTTATTCTGTCTATAATTCACGATGAAAATTATGAGTGAATAAGGAATTTGATTAATTCAGGTCTACCAAGCTGAAATAAGACAATTTTACTGAAAGTCTATATTAGTATAAGTCTATATACAAGGAGATCTTAATATAGAGGATCTGTGTTTTAAATGTGGAATATACAATATGGTATGCCACCCTTGATCATGTAATTCAATACACCTGTAACTGAATAAAATGCAAAGGAAGGATTATTACAATTTTTTTAAAGTGAAGCCAACTAGCCACTATGCAGCTTTAGACAGCACAAATGGACAATCAACATTAAACATGACTGATTTTTAAATTCTTCATTGCTCAGCTGGAGGGAAGTATTACAAGGCCAAAAAGCAGAGCTATGGACAGCTGGCTTTGTGCAGTACCAGTTCTCTGCCTCAATTTTCAAGCCATTCATTTCTTGTGAGGGGGAAGGGAGGGGGGAAAAAAGCCAAAAAAAAAAAGAAAATCTAAACTAGGCCATACAAATGTACAAAGAAAGCTTGGGTCTCTAGGACTTTCATTGTCTCAGGGACTCGTCACCACCCTGAACCCTCATTAAAGCTGAAGAGATGTGGGAGCGGCATTAAAATGAATGCAAAGCATTTGCCGCAATCTTCTGCTCACACCATCTCCAAATGAAGGCAGGCATTGCATAATCCAGGCAGCTCGAGCTCCTGACAGGTGGATGATTTATGCTCGTAGTCGGAAGAATCGGAGAGCCTGCAGAGGACACAGCGTGAGCAAGGTGGTGGCGAGACAGATGCTCTCAGTGGGCTTGCAGAGGCTGGCAGGCTCCAGCTAGCTCAGGTGCAACTTGAACACTTTAGTACTGAACTCATATTGCCTGGATTCCAGCACAGCAAGATACCATTTACAATATTATGTACAGTAGATATACTATCAAACCTATCCGTGTGCTGTTTATCTATGTGTACACACACACACACACACAAAATACATACATTTTTTCTATTTGCATTTCAACTTGCTGTGTTCACGTTCACTTTGCATGTGCATACTCTCCACTGAAAAAGAAAGGGCAGATTAGGACAAATTCTGCATTGTTACAGCCACATAGCATAAGTGAAACCACCGAAGTTGAACAGATGTAAGTGGGGGAAGAATTTGGCTCTAGCTTTCAGAGAACAGGGATGGATCTAGGATACTGAAAATCCGTTCAGTTTTAAGAGTGTTTGAAAGCTAGAAAATGACCAGAGGAAAAATCAAAACACCCACAGGTCTAAACATAGTGGGAATACTCTCATCACTTATGATATTTATTAGTAAAGCACAGGAAATGCCACAATTACACTGTTGCTGCAAAAAAGCACAATATTAGCAAAATATAATGTAAATGACCCTTATGTCATCTACTTCAATCTTTCAATGACATTATTTTTACTGCTTTATTTGGGGATATTTAAAAATCCCACCCAAAACTGCAGCATCATTTCCAACCAGGTAATTCAGCTTCCTTTTCAAAAAGGAAGTAGAAATGTGGGTTTACTTTTCACTCCTGTAAGCAAGAAATTCGTGTATTAAAATAATACAGGAATGAAAATACACATGTGTAAACAAGACCTTATACACGTTTACACCACACCTCTATATGTTTTTTTCTTCTTTAACAGAAAAGGCAAAGCCAGGACCTAATTATCCTACCTTAAGCATATCAACAAAATAAACAATTCACCTGTCTCATATCAGACCCTCCACATTTTCCAGTGAAACCTGTCCCTTAATTAAGTATGTAATTTTCAGGGGCAGCCAAGGCGTTAAAGCATTCAAATGTGCACGCTGTAGGTTATCTGGGTTGAATCTGGGACTTTGCTGACTCTCAGCTCCTTTCCACTTTAACAGATGGGGTCAGAGGTGAAACTGCAGACGAGAATTAAAGACACATACATCCCTTTAATCAGATAACACATTCAAAGACTTGCAAATTCCCAAGAAGCCACTTTACAGGCACGTGTCATGGGCTATTCCATAAAGGGGGAGGAAACAGTGAAGAGGGAAAAAGGACTTAGTTCAGCAAACCAGCATTAAAAAAGGAAATTAGAGAAAACAAATGGAAACAAAATGGGATGGACTGCTAACATTCCAAAAGCCCTCTCATTGCACACACCTCCCTAGAGAGGAACACCAATGTTGGAAGCCTTAACACTCTACATTCAAATGTTTTTCTTAACTTCATTAATCAGCTGTGTTTAAGAATACTTCTATAACAAGTATTTTAATTGGAGATGAGCTGATGCATCCTGCCAGGATGGATATCTCCAGCAATACCAGGATGCCCAGAAGGAAATACAGTCATTCAGCCTGACTAGTCCTCACGAAACAGTGAGTCAGCGAACAAAAACCTCAAGAAATTCATGATTTTCTCTCCCACCTGGCCAGAAAAAAACCTGCCTGGAGGATATGTGCTCACAGCAACTATTTTCTCATCAGCATTCTTCTGATACAATCATGGTTTGGAAGAGGAAAATGAATAGAAAGTCATGAAAATTACAGAAGATAAAAAGAGAAAAGAGAAGGATCTTATGTCATCTTAGCTACTCTGTGGCTTTGTTCTCCAATTACTGCATCCCTCTGCATCTCATGCAGGATTCAAGCAATATGCCATGTGGCACATCCAGCAGCTGGAAGACCAGCAAAGACTGTTGTTCCAACTTTTTTTTGTCTGAATACAGTCAGAGACTTTGGATGATGTTCTTGAGGGCTGTTGAGAAGGAAGACTCTATTCAGTCCCTTATTATCTCGGCCTAATTCTTCACCTGAGTTATAACTCAACAGAAACTTTCTAATACATCTTTGAGCAAGAATCCATTTAAACTGGTATTATAAAACAGACTGCTGCTTTTTAAGGGAAATATTAATTTTCCTTTATTTTGACATTTAGCAGTCTATTCTGTCTTCAAATTGGAAACTTAAGAGCTTTCATTAAGAGCTTGACATGGAAAACCAGCAAGTGGCTCGTGACCTGAAAAGTCAGTACAGAGGAAGACTGCTCTTAACACTTCAATAGTAACATGATGGTAGCCTCAGTCTGGATCCAAAGTGTATTTAGTGTATATTTACATCTCTCAAGTAATCCTACCATAACTGATACCACTTCCTATCCAGAAATGCAGTTCTGGTGACTTAGAACAAGATACTCTTCCCAAATGTTATCCACTGAGATTGACCATGAAATGAAATCTCAGGTGCCCATTTCTAAAGCTTGGATTGAACTACAGAAAATAAGAAAATGAGACAGAGCACAGGAACTTCATATGCTGGAGACCACTGTAAACACTATCTGGCAGACTGTCATGAAAGCAACATGTGGCTATAAAGTGTTGAACAAATAAGACTGATCTGTCAATTGATTCAGATCACAACAAAAGATGTGGCTCATCTTCAGTCACCCAGCCACAGAACTGAAAGGAGTATTAGAAAGAGACAGGGCATTGGTGAAGTGATTTTTACATTGCTGAATAAAAATGACAAGAACAGCACTGTACTAATGGACTAATGCTTGGCTGAAGAGGGAAAGAACAGGAGACAAAAGATGATGATGATCTTGTACTACTTGTTTTTTCCTAGGATCCGTATGTGCTCAGCATGCAGCAGGTTACCAAGATTCTCTCTTGCTGGTTAAGCAGTTTTGCTGGTAAACAGCACACCAACAATTCTGCCACTAAGGGCACAGACTGGAGTTAAGCTGATTAAGGGACAGTATCATGCAGACTTTCTTTTAGAAAGTATTTAAATTTTTCTTAATTAAGTATTTTAATAATTAACTGTTTTAACATGGAGTGCAGTAAGACACCATGCAAACAAGTTGTATGGAATGTTGATTTTGGATCTGCTACACTAAAACTGTAAATCAAATTGACTTCTCATCTTACACCCGATGATCCTGAGACGTAAACCAGATGCTTAAGAGAAAAATAGATACACGTATTAAATTTGCTGGAAAAATAAAGAGCCAAAAGGAAAATATTGATATCATTCAGTAAGTGTAGATATTTAACATAGCTGTGTTTGACTTTCTACAGAATAATTTATTTAATAAAAGCCTACTGAGGTTTAAAATAAAGCTATGTTTTTTCATTTATAAAGATTAATAGCTATATTAAGCAACTACTGTGAGCACAACAGACTCCCCTCATAATTTCCCTTTTCTGTCATATAAATACCTGAAGAAAAGAAAACAAAAAAGAAAGAAAAGGGAAAAACGAAAAAGCTGGTAAGATGAGAACTATTATTAGAATAGCTAGTAAGCATGGCAAAATCTGACAAAGTGACAATTCATTGCAGATGATCACATTTATTTCAGAATTCAGGCTGCTGACTTTCAACCACAAAAGCCACATTACAAACACCAAATGAAATAATATTCCAACTTTATATTCCAGTGACTCAGTGAGTAGAACTGGCAAAGGCTCACCACTTGCAATAACTCCTCAGCTTAAAAAAGGGCAATGACTGCTCAGAGAGAAGACTGTGGCTTAGTTACATTTATGTCTCAAAACTCATGTTGATTCTAACCTTTTTTTTTTTAAGACAGCTGAGATTTAGAAGTGTGAAATATTTGAGGGATAGCACTATATGAGATCAGATGTAACAACTGCAAGTGGAAATTTTCTTGCTTCTCAACACACTCATGGCTTTGACTGAGTGAAGAGGCCAAGAGAGTTCCTCAGCCACTCAGCTTTTCAGTGCCAATCCATCCCAAGCAGCAGCAGGATGTCTGCCTGTACATCTGCCACATGGGTTCTAGCTACCAGCACCCGCATCATTCCAGCCCTTCACCCCAAATAATCCTACCACACAGTCTCTTGTTTCAACAAAGATTTTACACAGCAACGGTCTTGTTGAGGAGCTGTGGGTATTGCCCAGGCAAAGGTGGAGTAAAATACAGAAAGTTTAGCTCCAGAGTGGCACTTTAGAGATAAGGACATGCACTACCCTTAAATGCACCTCTACCAGAGATTCTAAACCTATTCCATTCAAGCAGGGGATATGCAAGTATCCACACAGCAGAAACAGAAAAAAGCGAAGAATACAAATTACATTCATGTTACTCTTTGCAAAATGAGACTTACTTAACATAAGGCAGGGCCCACGTGCAAGAATTCAAGAACTCTGCAATAAAGGGCAGTGCCACATTTGATGTGTGTGTTTATGGGTGGCAGAGACCAAAAATGAAAGGCAACTACTTGTCTGTGAGAACGTGGGAAAAGTCCTGCATCCTTCAGACTTGTCTCTACCTACCCTAATCACTTATATTGCTGTCACTATGCTTCCAGTGCATAAGCAAATGTTCACAGGGGCTAAATCCAACAAACATATTTTGCAAACAATGGAATACTTTCTAGAAAATTAGTAAAGTGCTACTTCCTTTTTTTAGGATCAAAAGAAGAAATATGACAAATGAAGACATGCAGTTAATCACCACAGATTATGATGAGAAAATATTAGTACAAAGTGATTAATTTTTAATAGTAATTTAAGTAGACTCATGAAACTGCAGAACCCACTCCTTCCAGTTCTGAGTAAGTAATAGGTAAGGTATGTGCAAGAAAATTGCAGTAACATTTAATCCTATTCAGAATCGTTCAAACTCATTAACAGAAGTACAAAGTAACTTTAGGTTGAAAGTATTCTTTGCCTGTCTGACCCTGCAAACAACTGCTGCCACTGGGATTCTCAGCAGCAATGATTGTGTGCACAGACCCAACCTAACAACTAATCTCAAGGAAGCTGCTGGTGAGTGAGCCAGCAAACAGCTCTGACCTCAGATTTGTAAATGCTAACACAAAAACCTCCCCATTTACAGATCTGCATAAAGCCACGAAGTGTAAATAGTTCCCAAACTCAGACTTACAAACAATACTGCTTTCTCCACATCCACTTCATACCTTCTCTTTTGTGGAAGGCAAGCATTTGTATAAAGGGACAACAGTAATACAAAATTTTATCTAGAAAGAGAGAAATTTTATTTAAAAAGCAAGTCCAGTGAACTGCTGGGATATCTGTTCTATTCCCCAAAATACTCAGAGAAAGAACACAAACAAGAGTGGCACAACACTGGAACACAAGCACCAAAACTTCTCAGGAGGCCAACACTTGGTAGGAGCTGTAGGTGCTTTCATGTGACTTGGGAAGAATATCCACATCCCCAGTATTTGCTTTTTCTGGGGTATTTTTCTAGGGGATGAATAGAAATGCTAGTTGCTTGAGCTGACTATAAACACTAACCTGAAGTTGAATAGTTTGTCCTTCTTCATCAGTTACAGAGAGTGGATAGTCATGAGCTGCATTTTAGGGCAGACAAATTGGGCTGTCAGTTCTAATGTGTGAACTGGGCTATCAGGTCACATTTTAGTTAGGAGCAAAGAAGCCTACTTATGAACACCAACAGCACTTAGAGATTAGCTTCTATTGTTTCCAAGGAGATTTAACAGGTCCCAGTATATATTAATCCAAGCACACACTGAATGAAAGAAAGAAAGGGAGTGCAAAGAGAAAGGGGGGAAAGAGAAAAAGGAAAGGAAGAAATAAAAGTGAAGGAAAGGGAGAAATAAAAGGGAGGAAGAAAAGGGGGGGAATAGGTGAAAGGGGAAGGAAGAGAAGAAAGGGGGAAAAGAAGGAATAGGAGAGGAAAAGAAACAATTAAAAAAAATCTGCACTAGAAACCAAACTCCTTCATAATACATTGAAACACAGAAGAGAGCCAAGACATCAACAGAAGACACGCTATGTTATCTCTTGATGTTATAACACAGGAGGTTTGTTTAATATCCTGCATTAATGGAGAAGCTCCTTAAGTGTAATATTACGATAGAGAGCATAAGAAATATCACTGAGGTCACTGCTGCTCTATTAACTGTCATCCTGTACAGAAATATTTTCTTTGAATACCATTAATGCTTTCTCCTTTCCTTTGTTCTGATTTCTAAAGGCAGCAGAAACTAAAACTTCATCCGCAATAATTTCTGCTTTCGTCTTGGCAGACTAATGGTATTAGACTTGTAAGAGAAATTTACCTTGGCAATGTCTGATGCACAGGTCTTTTCAAAAGAGATGTTGTTAGAAGGAATCCTATTAAGCAGGCTTTTTCACTACCCTCAAATCATAGGTGATAACACAATTTTAGTCATAAAGAAGATTGCTTAGTTTTATTTATTATTTTGAGAGCGAATCCATTAATCTGCTCCTCTGCATATCACGCATCTCTTTACATAAGACCAAACTCAAGCTGCCTGTTCTCCTTGCTCTACTGGATTCATTTTCATAGACTGTCAAAGCCAGAAAGGATCAATATGATAATTTAATCCGATCTGCTGCTTAACACAAGCCAAAGATGTTCATATGGTAATCTTTCCATAATAAACTCAGTAATTTATGCTTTAAAATACACATACCTCTTTCTAAAAATGTATTCTTATAGTTGAATGAATGAAATCTCTCGAAGTGTGAAGCAAAAATATTTTAGAGACTGCCAATTTTAGCATGTTCAGAAAAAGTGCAACTTGTGTAATAATCTTCTGGTTCATTACATGAGCATCTAAAATGTTCAAGCATTTTTAAAACTGTCAGGAATTGCTTTTATTTAGATCACAGCTAAAGAAAAACACTTTAAAGTCCACGATTTCTTTACAAAGGAGATTCTAACTACTGCCTTACCATTTCCCTAGGGATGCTGAAGTCTCTCTGAGGGCCTGGATGAATTCTCAAAAAATCCAAGCAAAGTAAGTAATGAATGAGAAGTGTTGAGGGCTACTCATCGAGCAGGGCAAGTACAACATGCAAACTACTCTGCTGTGATGGGAAGGGTTACACATCAAGTCAGCACTGCCATATGAAAAGCTCAGAGAGTTTCTGAACATTTTTAGAGCCTTAATGATGGCTCATGTACAAGAAACTGTGAAGATTCACAGACACAAAAAGGTATATTGCTGATTTCCCCATTGCACAGATTGCCAAACCTGCCAAACGAGCAGCAATCTAACAAAGCTCGAAGAGCCTCTGTTAATTCTTGGTGAGGATCTGGCTTCTCATTTGTAATAGCAGGACTAATTAAGCTGGAATTTTGTTACTCTGCCTATTCTAACTGGGTACCAAGTGACTGATGATAATTTGTAAAGGCCATCCATTCCTAAGGAAAATACAAATATACTTACATGAAGTGACCCATGTCATTTTATTTTGGTATACTTTACTTTTTATATAAACTTCCAGTTTTTTCCATGTATCACTCATTTAGGAACTAGACTTTCTGAAATAACAAGCAACACAGATCAGCCACTGCACACAGTCCATAACAAGTTCTGAAAACACCCAAATACCAGAATGAGAGATACATGGGAGATGTTTTGGTATCAACAGTCCTGTAAGAAATACAAACTAGTACTGCACAGAACTGTGAGAGCTAGAACAGGATACAGCATTCCAGATGGTCTAAAAGCTGCATTAGTGCCACTCAACAGATTCCCCTCTGAACTGTAGTTTTTAACCTTCCTACAATACAGGGGCAGGTAAAACTGAGGATAAGGCTTTGCCTCTATGGAGAAAACTGAAACATATGGAATAACCTCTTGTAAAAACAGTTATACAATTGCTGCATCTGAAACAAAAAGTGATTTTATTCTGGAATAATTCCTCCATTGGAATGATTTCACATGGGAAGCTCTTTGGAGCTATATATAATAAACTATAATAAACTTGGAATAATATCTTCTACCACAAGCATATGCTAGTAAATAGTCCCACAAATATTATTAATAGGCAAATAGTACTAATTAAAGATTAGATATTGAATTCTACTCAGATCACCTAGGAATAGAAAAAGAAGTCAAATAGCTACTCAAGACTCCCCATACCATCTTATGTAGTTTTACATCCAATTTTTCTTCTTAGAAAAGAAAAAAAAATCAACGCCTTTTTCTCAATCCAACTAGCTGTATAAAAAGGGAAATGGCCAAAATACCCAACCTTGCACATGAGCACAGATTTAATTCTACCGTCTGAAGCAAAATAATCACTGGCTTCCAAAGAGTTTGAAAGGCCAAACTTTAAAGACAGAACTGAATTATAAACCAACAGAACTGAAAACTACTGAATGTCTTAAAAATGTTCATTTTTAAAAAGGGCAAATTGCTGTACATGTCTCCCTGCATCCTTTTAGCAATTTCAATATTATTTCAAGAAATCTCAAGGGATACATTTGAAAAGTTTCTCCTTAGACTATACAAGAATCTTTAACGTTGTTTCAGCTGTTCTCATAAATCTGAGACAATGCACCAAAATAAAAGTACAGTCAAAGAAACTGCATTTCTGTGGAAGAATCAATTGGGATACTTGAAAACCTGATTTTTTGTAACACTGACACAAAATTAAATATAGAAAAAGGTAAATTTTCTTCTTTGAGTGCAATGTATTCTGCTTTGTTGCTAATAACCCTTACCTAGAAAAGTAAATGAAAACACCACATTCTCGTATTTGTCCTGTGCCTAAAAGCTCATCAGCCTCTGCTGAATGCTACAGTATGAAGTACAACATCCTCAAAACCTATCCACAGACCCAAACATGCGTTTTTTAAGTAAAACTCTATGGGCTAAACCAAAATGATGCATTCCTCCAGATCTGTACACACTTTCTTATGATACTGAACAGGAGATGCAGCCAGGGCCTCAATCCCAGTCCAGCCCAGCCTGACATTGCTGTAGCATTCCTTCTCTGGCTCCTGGCCTACATCCTAAAAATTATTAAGAATCTTAATTTAGATGCTGCTGGTTAAGCCCCACCAAGATCCATGAGAAAATGTACCGAAAATGCCTACTCCACCTTGTACTTCATGTGACCAGAAATCCACCTTGTACTTCATGTGACCAGAAACCTCCCAGGATTTGACCCCAAAACACAGCCCCACCACCCTAACACTGGGTCTCCCACAGAAACACTGGATGCTTGATGAAAAACACCATTATCTTGTCACATAAATGATTCAATATGCAGATGTCATAAGGGAAGCTACCCTATACATTTGTTATAAGTGGTGTTTGGACCCTGCCCTAGAAGCCAAGCTAAAATCAGAATCTTTTTCCAGGCACTATGATTACTACCGTGAAATTCATATGACAATTCACAAAATGACAATGTACTAAAGTCCTTTCCAATGTGAAGGGAAGCACAATATCTGATAATTGTTTCACTTTGGATTACGCTTTAAAACCATTTGTTAAGGATAAATTTCCACAAGAAAACTCCCCACAAACAAGGTAAGATTTCTGGAGAAGATGCACCCTGGCAGATGTGCTGTTCTTGTAAGGAATGTGATGCTCCTCTCAAAGCTGCTTAAACTTGATTTTATTTCAGGTCTGCAACTAAATTTTTTTTGTAAATAGATTTAGGCTGTCAATTTCCAGGCATGCTGTGCCATCAGCATGTAGAGACTGCTGTGACAAACGTGGAGGCTGCAGCAGCAAATTTTATTATAAACTGGTAATTGAATTGAACAGGTTTACATTTGAATAGATTTACTGCAGCATGATCTCTGACATGCTGCATGAGACTGAAATCCTTGTCTGTACATAAAGAAACACTTGAGATGCAGCAAGAATAATTTCAGCTTATTTTAAGTCCATGCTAATCAATAAATTTGTACCACTTTACACATGCAAGAAGTCAGTACATTATTTTTCTTAATTTTGTACATAGAGGATGTGGTCCAAGTCAAGAAGTCATCTCCAGACTTTCCTGTAGGTTAAAATAACAACATCCAGCTCCAAAACTACCTTCCAACAAGAAAAAAAAAATCTTTACTACAAGTACAGTCTTACAAATGTACTGTGAATCAGTATGATTTAAAAAGTGGCCACTAAAGGGGGGAAAAATAAAATGCCCTTATATGTTCTTGCAGGTTGTTAAAATAGGTGGTAGATAAACAACACTGTCTTTTCAAAGTAATTAGTTATTTTGCGATTTAGAAAAAGGCATGTACGTTTAGAGTAGGAAATTCATGCAATTCTTATTAAGAAAACTTGTGTGAATTATTTGAATCCATGGACAATGAACATTCAAACAAAAAATATTACTCGCAATGTACATCTATATTATCCAACTAAATTATCTCAGTTAACAAAATTGTATGCAGAAACAGTAAATCTGCACACAAATTTGCTGAGATAATTACTCATTTGCAGAGGAGACAACTTCTTCTTGCAGTCCCAGAAGCTGCATACAGCCTAGATTTTTTTAAATGTATGCATGTTAATGCATGCACAATAGTGCCCTCAAAATTCAGAGGAAAAGGATTAAATCAATTCACCTGCATGCGCTCTTGGTAGCACTGTTTCATTTTCAAAGAAGTTGCTCAATATATCTGTATATTAGGTAACTGGTGATACAGGGTCTTAACTTACTAAGAAAAGATGCTAAGAAGCACAGTCCTTTTCAAAAGGTGCCATACCCAGTCATCCCTTTCTTATTACAGTTTATCTAAGCATCATAATTTCACCTTCAAGTGACTGCTCCTAGTGGTCAGTTATAGGAGGATTTTGGCATGTAAGAACTCTCCCATAACCACTGAAGAGAGGGTCAAATCCTGCCGTTCTTACTGAGGCAAAATCTCCATCGAATCTGACAGGAGTTTTGCTCAAGTAAGACTAAGGACAGCAGGATTTGGCTCACAGGATCATAGCATCTGCCAAAGCAGTTGCACAGAACAAGGTTTATTCTTAGTAAGTATAATCCAATAAGAATATGTCTGTAGGTGATAGACCTAATTTGTCCATCATCTCACCACTGGTTTATGTTGTTTCTTGGATTTTTACCCCAACAGCTGCATACTTACCCTGTTTTGCATTACCACCAACCCATTTACAAAAATCAGCCAGTTATTAAAGCTGAGTTTTCGAGCACTGACAAAGCAAAATTGAACAGGATTGTTTTGAAGTGGTTGCTTAACACAAAGTACTCTCCATTGGATACAATACTTAGAGAACACTATGCTGATTTTATTTCAAATGTTTATCTAGTTCAGAAGTACATGGCATCTTTCTTGGTGGTGACAGTGCCCTAAAATAATAACGTGTGTAATACATGCACTTACAAGTGTATTCTTGCATATACATTAACAACAATGTAAGTGCATAGCAGGCAACCAAGATTTGAGGAATCACCTCTTTGTGTCACATAGATGAAGCAGGTTCCAGGTAAGACAGCATCATTTCTTGAGTATATTTTCTTGCATTCAATAGCTTCAAAATATAATTGATTAATTAAAACATTCAATATATACTTACAGTGAGGGGCAGGGTTCTCAGACACTTTTAGGAAAAAAAAAGGGGAGGAGGGTGGATTCTCCTCTTCTGTGTGCCAAAATTTGCTCCAGTGTAGTTACAGTAACTTCAGCGCACACACACACACACACACACACACACACACACACACACACACACACGATACTTGTTTAAATTGGAAGTAACCCTTTTCATTTGTCCTGATGGAATGAAAACTAAATAAAAGGAAGGCACAGTGTGTGTTCTGATTTTCTGCCAGAACTGGGACAGAGTGGATAAGGAATGGGGGAAAGAAATCTTTGGGAATTCTGATGGTTATTCTATCAGTTACTTACTGAAGGAGATTGAATGCTGAGGTACATTTTGCTGTACTACACAAGATGATGAACTCTGTGTGGATAAAGCATGATTCGATAGCTTAGAAGCAGATGTCAGAAAGAGCAAGTATATATGAAAATTGCCTTTGCAATAACTGATTAGAACACTCACCAGTCTCTCTTCTTTCCTGATTGCCCTACAGTTGTAGCAAGTGTTTGCAGAGAGATACAGATTGAAGTGGTCAGTCTTACCTTCTTTCAGCATGCCAACTTTTAGACACTTCATGAAGCGGCAGGCTTGGCAGGACTTGCGTCTGCGCTTTGTGATTTCACATTCATTCGTTGCTGGGCAGCTGTACTCTATGTTACCTGTGGTGGAACAGACAGGGGAAGAGGTGCTCAGATTCACTGACTGACCAACACAACAGATATACAAAAGTACTCATACAATTGCCTTTGTATTTAATTTTGGAACATATCAAGAGTAAGCAGAGCTACAGAAAGGAAACGGCTCTCAAGTAAAAATAAATAGCTGAGTTAAAAGATAAAGTTTTTCACCCTTTTTTTAAAATCTAGACATCTACATGAAAGAAATATATACAAAACCATAAGTAATGTGAGTCTGTGTCTCACTCCAAATATGGTCCCTAGGAAAATCCTTCATGTATGTTATTCCTGCTGAGAGAAGAAAGACATTTTGTCATTTATTTTCTGTACCAAGCCACAGGCTTAGGCTCCTTCTCTGAGCACTCTTTATTTTCCTTTTTAGCCAATTTCATTAGTCTCTCTTTGCCTAGAATTCAGAAGGAGGACTGCTTTACTGCATAATCAACTATAACAGGTACCACAGAATTCACCCTTCTTCCACTACAGCTGGCACAGAGCATAAGGCAGGACTTATTGGGACTGTTACCACCACATCTAGCATGTTCTGCAACTACCAGGCCAGATCTCTGCTCCAGGACATCTCTTCTCTCTATACTTTCGACCAAGTTCTTGTACTGAGAGGCATCAGGAATAGGATCATTCCTGCCAAGCTGCCAGAATAGCAAAAACTAAAAGAGATGCTTGCCTTTGCCCCTGCTTCTCCCAGGTCCCCTCTTAAGGCCTACAACAAGCTCCATCCTTAAATGTGAACCCTTTTCATCATGGGCAAAGCAGCCTCTTTTCTTCTTTGTTGCTACTGCTTAATTCATATTATTTCTCCTCAAAAATCAGAAAATAAGAGCTCGCAAATGAACGAGTAAAATACAAGAGCAGTTTACTTTTTTTAAATCACATCTTTGGGTATCCAAGTCCAAATGCTAGAACATCTGTTCTCTTTTGCCCTGGTACCACTGCACTTTTCATAAAACAGCTTAGCTCAGCTTATTCATCTGCCCAGCCATGCATCCGATAGCCCAACATTACATCCAGTATGACAGACTTGGCAACAGCCGGAAGTTACACTGGGAAACTGACTTTCAAATAAAGTATCTTCCCAATCAGTCTGTCACATCTTGCTTTAAAGGTATTTCTTTATTTTCTAACTCCTTCCCCCTGTGATAAAGTGCATTAGTATCTTAATGAAAATGCATTCTGTTTATTGCCCTCTTGGGAAGCAAGAGGTCATCACACCAAATGCATAAATTGTCATCAGAGACAGTCCGAGCATAATCGCAATTTTGCTGCTCCATGTTCGCTGCACTCGGGGTCCATCAAAGTCCCCTGAAACATGCACAGGTTCTAATAATTAGCATAGAGTCTGCCTGGGACCACAGCATTGATGAAATATTTCAGAGTTAATCACACTTCGTAAACACTGATTTATATTGACTACCTTTCTCCAGACTGATGTCTCCTCATTAAATATCACATTAGTGGATTGCAGGATTGCACAAAGACTCAAATGCTCAGCAACTGCTAATTCAACAGGAAGTAATACTTAAACCACTTACATCTATTGAAAATTGGTTAAGTACTTATGATAAAGGAGGTCTGCATAGCAAAATGTGCACTCTGCCAACACAACCAGCACATCTGGCACAACCTTTTCAAGCCTTTGCAGGCTTTCTTCCCCCTGGACATTGCTGCATGAGTGAGTTAGCAATGCTGGTGAGTGAAACTGATCTTGGTATGCCTGAATGCTAATGACAAAAGTCAAAGCAGTTTAGTCCTTTTCCCCTTTCTTAGCTGCTGTGGAGAAAGCTATTTAAGAAACTGAAGGAAATGGTGGGTAGGGAATTCAGTACAACAGTTCCTGCAAAAGGTCTTTCCAATACACATTAGAAAGTTAGGAAATAACACTTTTGGAAGGATAGGTAGAAAATGATGGTAAGGGCAAGCTTAAAAAAGGATTCACATTATCCTCTCCTTCTAACAAGGCATTCTTAGAAAGGCACAACCACTACACAGGAAGACCTTCAAAGCTTTCACAATTTGTATCTAATGAATTTCATTACACTACAGTTATAAATGTATTACCATCCCTATCTTAAAAAAAAAAAAAAGGAGAAACAGGGAATCAGAAATGCTTTGCATAAGATCAAAGACAAAGATACCTTTGCACAAGGTCAGAAACGATCTTGATCAAAAACAAGATCAAGATCGTAACAGAGAACTTCAGGAAGCAAAGCTCTCTACCAGGGCAGGTGGAACAGTCTCATTGTATCAAGAGATGCCATCCCAAGATACAAAGGTACAGGTGCCAACACCAAGAAGCAGCATTCAGAACCAGAAAGATAAACGCAAGATTGCTCATTTCATTATGCAGACACTTCTAATCCATACCCTGACATTTCACATTTTTGCAAACTATGCAACAGTCTGCAGCAGGCACAGTGTAACTTACTTTTCCTGCAAATTCTTGACACCTAAAGAATGCTATAAGGAGCTATTATTCTAGTCACTTGGATTCCAATACTTTAGCTTACAGGGGGAATCTCCTTTCAATTTAAACTGCTTTTCTTTAATGACTTGTATTTTATAGCGGACACTCAATATTAATTTTTGGTGTTGTAAAATGAACTTGGAAGATGAAGATGCTACAAAGAATTCCTCCAACGAGCTCAGCAGAGTTACAGGAATAGAAACAAAAATCCACATCTTAGCAATGACCATAGCTGGTCCTCATAAAGTGGTTCCAGCATTTTAGAACGGGGCTGCACTGCAGTAAGGGTTCAAGGAACAAACACTTTGTCTCCAGAGCACATGTAGATGCAGTGGATATCTATATCATACTAAATGGGATTTTACCTAGCACTCCAAGTATTAGTGGATTTACTTTCATTAAAAACCTGAATTTACTGCACATTCCAGGTCATTAGAGCTTTCATAATTTCTTATTTACTTCTAGATATGAATTTCCATTCAAGATACTCAGATCTGCATTTTATTTCAGAGGAAGATCCAGAAGGAATCTCTATCAATTCTTTACTTACTTCAAGATGCTAGAGGCTGAAATTGAGCAGCTAGGAATAGTAAAAGCTGAGTTTCCCCAGTCCTGTCAACAGCTGGAGAGGAAGTTGTGTTACACAGTGAACAAAATCAACATGGCAGCTCGGGGTCTTTAAACTGGGCTGACAAGAGCGATTGAGCGATTTATAATATCTCCTGGCTGCTTTTCAGAAAGAACTGGGCTCTGATTACTTATTTCAGAGTCTTTTGTAGAATTAGTTTGCAGGCAATATAATTTTCTCACTTACTCCTTAATAGAATCGTGCAGCTAGCTGGCTGATAGAATAACAGCATATATGTAAAACTCCTGCCTAAAGTGCCAGGGGATAATTTGTATATTCCTTTCAGTAGCATAATGGACTTTTACAGTTTGGCAGTTAAAGGGCTGAGTAATATAAATTAGTATGACGCTTGAAAATAAAAATATATGTCAAATCTTCACTCCCCAAACACATTTCCCTGTGCTAGAATAATATAATGGGATTTATACCAGTCTAAGCCCCTTTTCTTTCTTCATGTGCTGAGGAATGTTTATTTAAAACTAGTTCCTTTTCTACTGGTCTGTTAAATTTTAGTATCCCAGCCGAAAGATGAGAAAATACTTCTAAAACACTGTGCTTACCAATAGCAGCTGAAAAACTGAAAACATGATGCCATTTGATCCTGAGATAGCAGGTGAGCTGCTAAAACTTACCCTGGATACCCAGCTCTCCAATTTTACATGCTGTAGACAGTCACATCTTCACACACAGCTCAGGATAAATGCACCAAGGTACCATTTCTTTTTTACCTCACAGATGACGTTTGGATGTTACTTGAACTGTGAGCAGTGAAGAAGGAACAATTTTTGTGGTACAGGGACTTACTCAATGGCTATACAAGTCAGGCAACTGAGTGGATTTAGCCAAGATTCTCAAAACCATTTTGACCATTTCTTGCACAGAATTGACAGTGACACTAAAAGTGGCAGGTCAAGCAAGAGCCACGGCAAAGAGGAGGTCACTGAAAGCACTGGGCCTCCTGCCTTGGTAGAAGTTATTGTCATCAACACATCTTCAGAACATCCCAGATATTAAAAGTGAGAAGCTGGCTCTAGAAACCGGCTGGAACAGGGGTGTCTCTTCTACCAATACTGACAAAAATAGAACAGACATCAAGTCCTAGCAGAAGCTTTATTTCCTTTTTCATACTGCAATATTACACCAAGATGTAAAAGGATTTCTACAAGCTATTGAAGTATGCTCAGGAAATTTTTGGACAAGTAAAAGCTATGAGGAAGACTTAAGTGCAGGGTGAAAAGGTGTTTGGAAAGAATAGGCATGAGCCACTTAAAAAAGCAAGAGGAATACTGAAGATATCAGTACCAAAACTTTTACTGTGTGGGAATGTAGGCTCAGAAGAAAAAAAGAAGGAAAAAACCAAATGAACCAATATTCCTTCAATGTAATAATTTTCTGCTATAATCTGTTCATGAAGCTGCATTTCAGTTCAATAAAGTTCCATTTTTCTCCCAAAGTTTCTCTTTCACATTTTCTAACTTACTACCTTTCTTTCAAAAGCTTTTATTTCAAAACTGAAGTGTTCTCATTCTTCATAGAGACTACTGCCTAACTGGATTTAAGTCTTTCTGCAGTGAAATTTATCTCAGGTACCCCTTCATGCTCTCTTTTCCTGGGTGACAGACCCAAAGGAATACATCTGCTTGCCTGTGCATTGCTATGCATCAAAACTCCAGAAATGGAAAGGAGCCAGGATTACATCCATAGGGCTTCTGGGACTTAATAAAGAGAACTCAGAGAGAGAGAGAGAGAGAGAGAGACACACACAGGAGAATCTAAGCTAACACAGAGAGTGAATTTCACTATGTTAGGTTACACCTTTATACATAATCCAACCAGAACAGAAAAGAATAGTTCCTGAGAATCTGAGAATGAGGAGCTCTTGGAAATCAAGAGTAACAGGCTAACTGAATAGAAGGACAGAGAAAAAAGTCCCAGACTTGAAAATCTTTTCCATGTTTATAGGTCTTAATGAAGCTGAACTGAGGAAAGTAAAAATATTTTCTCTCAGGCTAAAGTTTCAGTTCTTCCAGACTCTGCTCTCTATTTTGCAGTCAAAACTTAGCTGAATTTGAGTAAATATTTTCACATGTAAAAGTACCCTCATCGGTAAGGTTTCAGAGTAGGGTCAGGCTGGAATGAGGCCAGATTTGAACATAAATAACTGAATCTAGTTTTGCCTGACAAATCCTCAGACAGATTCACCTGATACTGCAAGAAAGCTCTATGAATTATAGACCTACCATGAATTCTGCTACAGGTCATCTGGAGATGATTAAGTGGAGATGATTAAGCATAAAGTTGACTGTATTCACAGCTTTTCACCCAGGTGACTTCAGACACAATAGCGTACACACAGAGTTACAGAACATTTAAAAATTTGGCTCCCAAATGTCTCAAGTATCTTTTCAAGATGACAGGACTGTGTATGAAGGGTTATGTTTGATCTCTTGCTTATGTTGCCTTTTCTGTTAGAGTAAGTAACTAAGGAATAGCAGCTAGTTTTTAAACATGGTGCTTGACAGAGGGACATGAACAGCTTAAAAGTCCATTTTTAGTGAAGTCATTATGTTGAATTGCTTTGAAGAAATCAGTGTACTGTGTTAGAGAACTAAAACATATTTAGAACTTGCCATTTTTCTTTAAATTCTTAGAAAGCAACATGATGATTTAAAGCAAAAATGTAAAGGTGATGCTGGCTACTCTGATTACATGACAGTCTTATATCAGCCTCTAACTTTAGGTAGATTGGTTTCCAGCATCATAAAAAGTCACCATAATTTTCAGTATCAGACTGGTATTAGCGGGTGTTGAATCTGTAACGGTCCAACTACCTTTGAATCCCCCTGTACTCAACTTATTCACAAGAAATGAAGGGCATTTAGGTCACCTTTAAAGAGAACAAATGCTTTGAAGGCACAGAGGGAACTGATCCCCTGCTACCTGGTAGTCACTTAAGAGCTGTTCAAGTCAGAAAGACTGAACTATCTCTGTTTGGTCCCTACTGGTATTTTATCTAGGTCAATTTTGATACATTCTACTAGGATAGCATGGAGGATTGTCTTTGTTTGTTTATAAGCACACAGAGTATCTCAGTCTGTAAAGCTGCAAACTGAATCATTTTCACACCAGAAAAAAAAGGTCATTAAAAAGTTATACAAACATTAACATAAATCACTTGCTAGCTGAGATTTCTCATGTCTCTGGTTTCAAACAAGACAGAGCTTTGTAAGTGGGCTGGAGGCTTTCAGAGATGTTTATAACAAAACAAGATGCAGACCTAATTATAATGGCATTGATACATACTAGTGTACCAGCATTATTTGTAAATCACATCTCTTTTGCATTATTTCTGAGGGGTTCAAAATAGCCATGCACCAATCAGGATGCTCATTCTTACTCCCAAATCATCTAAATGTTTATTACAATTTTCAAGGTTGTAAGGAAAGCAGAGATAGTAAAAAAAGATAGAACAATCTGTATACTTTTAAGCTTCTCTCTGGTTCTGAGATTTCACCATGTTTATATTTTATTGTCTCATCTTGTTTAGCTGCTATAGCTACACAATGACATTATGACAGGATAAAAAGATGTGTTGGAAGGAATTAAAAATGCTCGCTTGCTAGTCTGGCTGGCCCACAGGCACAGAGAAACTGGGGAAAATGGAAGATATCTATCACTGCTTGCTTAAAATATTCTTTGAAAGAAGTGCTGATGCACAGACTTCCACTTATATAAGGAAGGTGAATGATTAGATCAGGTAATGATGGATTCAGGTGACATTTAGTGCTCAGCTCACTGGAGGGCTGCCATCTTTGCACCAGAGCCAAGGTCCACAGGCCAGTGCACCAAGATGGGAGCCTCCACCCTACCCTTCTATAAAACAACAATAATCTTAGCTATCAGCATAGAAGCTGAAAAGCCATAAAATCTTGTTTGATTTTCTTTCATTTCCTCCTCAAAAATGTATTACAGAAGACAGCTTTCAGAAATGCAAAATACCCTTTGGAAGCCACTTCAGTCACATGCAACTTCAAATCAAACTTTATGTTGCCTTATCTGAATGTACATACCTAGTTCTACCTTTCTTGATTAAAACTTCCTGATTGAAAAATAAAAATGTATTTACTGTAAAGTGTTTGCATATTTACAGTTCAAACTGGCTCAATAATGGGTCAACACTCTAAACAGGACTGAAAAACCTGAACATTGGAGGGATTAAAAACAACTCTGAGTAACCAGAGAGCTGAACAAAGTACAGAGAGTTTGGGCAGGCTTTGAAGACAACGGGAACATCCCTGCAGAACTGTAGAGCTGAAGGCTCTTAGCTGAGCAGCATAAAATGAGATGGCAGAAGACAACAGCATTTCAAGGATAGAGTATTCCCTGTTTGTGTTAGGAGACATGGACAGGCAGCAACTCTCAGGGATGAAATGATAAAACAGTGAGGGTTTGACTGCAGGGCTTCTTACCAACTACTGCTTTACTCACCCTGTGTATACACAGAACATTGATGCCTCACTGCTGTTCATCCAACAGTTTTTCCTCAAAAAATAAACATATAAACAAAAAACCCCCAAAAAAGTAAAAATTCAAGAACAAAGACTACTGAATGCAAAATATTTAGCTTTTGTGGAGAAAATTCAAACAATATTGAAGGAAATGATAAGTAAGATCTGAGACTTTTGTGAGAAGCCTTAGGAGGAATGTGCAGACTTTACACATTGTCTTTTCAGGCTAGTTTAAAGAGTCCAAAGACAACAGTCTGGACAATTTGGAACGAGGGAGGATGAAAGTCTTCTAGATGCAGGCCATTAGTTTAGAGAGATAAAAGCTAACATAAAACAGGATAATAATCTGTCTTGAACCTGAAAGTCATATCATCTCAGCCCTCTCCTGAAAGCAAGAATACCAGTTCAATCCATCTGCTGAAATGTTTAAGTTATGAACACTGAGTAATTACATATGATTAATGAAAATGTATACTTACTAGTATATATGATAACTGACCAAAATTATGATAAATATATTTACATTAAATATTCGCTACAAAATATCTAGCAAGTACAAGACCTCTGTGTTGAACACAAGACTTTGAACCCAGCTGACAACTGAAAATTCTTTTTTTTCTCCTCTTTCTCTTAATGAAAGCTCAGAGTTTTCAAGATAATACAGTGCACAGCAAAAACTGTGAAGAGACCCTAAAAATCAATAGACCTGTAACTATTTTTAGATGTTGCTATTTTCTACCATCCCTGATGTTAAGCCAATTTTGGGAAGATTTGGCTGTGTGTGTATTTCTGTGAGACACTTGCAATCAGCCACCATGTAAATTATCACAGAAGCAAACTGAGAGCTGCAGCTGAGTGAGTGCTAGGCTGAGCAGAGAGAACATCCAGTTCTTCCATACCTTATATCTCACAAAAGGGGCAGAACATCACTGCATTCTACTATGACCTAAGAAGACACCAATTTTATATATTGAGCTCTTTTCTGGTGCGTTCGTTCTCTTTCATTTTTTTTTAGCCAGGAAATTGCTTGTTTCTAATTTTTTCTAATATTATTGATTTTTATCATAATTATGCACACTTTACCAAAACTGCAAACCTATTTTTGGGCTATGTTAACAAATATATATTCTAAAATGACAAAATTACTCCTTCTTATACATCAAAACAGGGTTAATTTAATTTCTTAATGTTTAAGGAAATAAGCAGGAATTGATTCCAGGAGGCTGGATGTTATTTAGACTAAACTGCTAAATTGGAAAGGGAATGACAATCTCCATTACCCTTAAAAACGGGTGTATACTCTACATTAGAGTGATATTTGCCTTGTGTAGGAGCTGCTAGGTGCCCTGTGAGGCGTCTGTCTTGTGTGAGATGCTGGTGGTGCACAAATAACTGTGCTGGCTCTCTGGGCAGCTGCCTGTGGCCTCCACCTGCTGAGACCTCAAGAGACTCCGTTGGAATGGAAAGATTCCCATTGACTCAGTGGAAAGGACATCAGGCCTTACACGAACACAGGATGTGCTTCATAATCTGACTTTATCAGCTCAGCCTTCCTCTCCCTGAAGTCAGGGCAGTTGTGCCCATGATTTCAACAGGAATAGCACTGAGGATCTACAAGTCTGAGCTAATTTAGTAAACTGATGAATGATCAACAAGGGTTTGGGAAGTCCTATGTTCTTTTTCATTGAATCTATAATAAAGAACTCATCACAATTAAGCTGTTAGCATTTAAAGTAAGAAATTCTTTGAGCAGAAACATGATATCCCTACATATGCACAGGTACAATATTTGACACCTGGTTTTCTATTCTGTCTTTCAAAGCCTGTTGCCTGTTGTTTCTGTTCTCCTGTTTTCTTAGTCGCAGTAATGCAGCAGCAAACTCATTTTAAAAATAAGCAGAGAGAGAGAGAGAGAAGGAACATTATATGAACAAGGAAATGAAACAGTGCAGGGAGGAATGACCTCCAAAGCACTGGAACTAAATTTTATCAATTAGAACAAAAAACCTCAGGGGAATTACTCCTCATGCAAGCCTAAAGGTAGAATTTTCCCATTCAAATCATGAGGAAGCACCTTTTTTCTTTTATACATTTTGTCACCTACCAAAACCCATGGTTTGATTCACCCAAGTAGCTTCCATTATTTTGGATGGTACCTGAAAATTCTCAGTATTTGTGCCAGTTTAGTCAGGACCATTGCTAAAGATGCTGCCATGACATTATGATGGGTAATGTACTTCCTATTCTTAGTTTCTTCATTATGGCTTTTCTTTTCAATGCTTGGTTTTGCCCTGCTGCATTTTTTTTTGTCTTCACAGCACTGTCACCTGCTGATGCAGCTCGTGCTCCAACCGCACTGAGACTTTTTGCACAGCTGCCAGTTCTAACTTGAGCTGCGTGGCCAAGTCCAGGTTGCTAATCTGGAGGATGACGTCTCTGCCTTGTGCTCCCATGCCCAGAAACTTTCTGTCTGTGGTGTGGTGTAAAATTGCAGGTTACCTATTACTGCCAGAAGTCAACACTTCAATCAGGTTTTGTTTCTGTAGCAGTTTTTTTGGTGCTCAAAATGCAACTAAAATAATCGTGCATCAATTCAGTCCTGTAGGACAGCTATTACACAGCAATTAAAGACCATTTATAAAAACAGAGTTGCTAGTTGAAATTGGTACTTGAAGTTTAGCAACCAAAAAATAAAAATTGCTTCAGTAGAAACATTTTTTGAGCTTTTCTGAAAATGTTCTTGAAGGTCAAGTGAAATCACCTACCTCTTTTTACTTTTTCCAATACAGAGAATTGAAATGAGCAAATTGTCTCTGTATGTGTGCTTATTTTACATATAAACCCCGGCCACCATTAAGAATCTTTGTTTACTGGTTGCCAACAGTGTAACATTCAGCTCCATTAGAACAACTGAAGTATAATGTTTCTTTTGAGTGTCTGGATGTCCCTCATAAAATGGGCACTTCATGCTGGTAAAAGTCCCAAATCTCCCCAGTAGCAAAATGGAAGAGAGAAGAATAAAATGGCCACTGCCTCAGCAATATATAAATCAAATTTCCTCACTAATTTTACATTAAATATGGAAGCACTATACTTAAGATGAAACGTTTTTTTTAATTTGGGATATATGAAATGACAAACTGAAGCTCACTTTATGTTCATTCTTAAAAAGAAAACTATATAACCAGACTGCATTGCCTTTCCTGAGAATTTCAGGTGCTCAACATGTATGAAAATCAAGCAGGTTTTATTGAGAAGCTTAAATTTGGACTTAGCAACCTAATTTTAGTCTCTGAAGTCTGAGTTTAATTTAATGTGACACTATATTCCTGCACAGGCCAAGCTTGGCCTCATGTTCTTTAAATAAAGCACCTTCAATTTTACTTGAACGGATGATATCTAAATCAAAGTAGAAGGTTATTTTGTCTCCATAGGTTCTGAAGCTAGAAAAAGCAGTCATGCAAATTTTCCCATTTGTACTAATTTATGCCAAAATATGTGGCATATTTGTAATAGGTATCAAGAGCAGATTAGTAAAAAATACTGAGCAGAGACCAAAAGCTGCCAACTTACTCTCCTTAGAATGTGATCTTACAGTTATTTGACAAATTCATTTAAGGTCACTGTATATAGTGGGTGAAAGACCAGTTATCAATACACTGATATGCACAAAGCACTACACCATTGCATTTTTGCTCCAATTTCACATGCACTGGTTCTTTCACAAATATAAACTAGATTTCTGTGACAATTTAAGTACAGTAGTGGTGTATCTAGGAGCAACACACCAGCACAATCCTGTGTGCCAGCCACAGGGTGTGTTCAAGAGGCGTCCATGACAACCTTCAGAAAATGCTCCACTTTCTTTGCAACAATCATTTACGGGAATCCAGACAAACTCTCAGAGAAAACAAATCTGAACATCCACTGGTTAGCTCCAGCGCTTTTCCATTTTTTGGAATCAAAATAAACATGGCATGTGACAGGCAGAGCTCCCAAAGAAGCCCAAAGGGGCTTCTTCACGAGCAATGTCTGTAGGAACAAGCAGTACGAAGAATGAAAAGGCACGGTCTGAAGTGCTAACAGGCTTCAGCCCAAGACTATACATGTTCATTCTGAGCAAAAGAAAGCAAGATTAACAAATAACCAACCTTGAATCGTCCTCTTGAAGAAAGCCTTGCAGGCCTCGCAGGAGGCCACTCCGTAGTGGTACCCTGACGCAATGTCACCGCACACCAAACACAGTCTTTTGGGCATCGAGTTCAGCATGTATTCACACTTGGTCTGTGAGTCTTCAGCAATGGTACTGGAGCAGTCGTCGTACCGTTTCCTGACCGGCCCGTTGCCCCCCAGCCCTGTGGCCGAGGGGTAGAGGGGAGGCGAGTCCAGCCCGTTCTGATGGCCATTCATGGTGGAACTGTAGCTCCCGCTGGCGTCGGAGGAGCCACCGGGGCTGTGGTGGTTGATGCTGTCCGTCAGAGAGGCGGGGCTCGACGGTTCCGTCTTGATGTACGACGAACAGCTGGAATCAATGTGTCGATCTTTGCTTGACATTCTGCAGAGAAGCCTGCAGAGGGGAGAGAGAGAAAGAAGAATGTGTGTATTAAAGACAGTGCTCTTTAAGGCTGCTCTGGAAGGGTTAGGGGCTGCACATCATTCATTCATTAGTCAATACTTCTTGTTCTACATGAAGGTAATCAGCATAAGGGCATGACAGAGCTTTGTCAAAGCTCCAGACAGGCAGTAAACAAAAACTTTAAAGAGACCAAATCCTTCCGTTGTCCCCTCCACCTGCCCTCTAGGCTACATGTCAACTTCACATCAACTCTAAATTCTGAATTTGTCATCAACCAAGTAAAAAATTTTATAATTCCTATTAGATGGCCTGGTTATTAAACGCCTTCATTTTTCCATCTCTACTTTCTTTCTGTAAATTCCACCATTATCAGAAACAAATAGTTTCAAGTTTGATCACATAAATGCTCTGCTCTGTAATTAATATTTGTCAAGACACTTAACTAAAACACATATCCATTATCTATTGATCTGATTCAAGAACTGAAGAGCAGGTCCCTTGCAATCTTTTTTTCTTCATTAATATTGCTTTATTATAGATACAGCTATTTAGTAACAAAGTAGCACATCAACGGGGTACTCTAACAAATAATTACAGCTGAACTCCATTTTCACAAAATCTAAGTGAAATGATTCATCAGCTGTGGCTGCAATTACTTTCCAGCCATTATCCTCAGACTAACCAGTAATAACTACAGCACTATCCCATATATCTACAGCTCTATAGGATCTGACATTTTATGTGCTCCATTCTTGGATTAAAAACACGTATTAGAGGAAATTTTACATATAGGTTTTGTCTTTCAGAAAGTGAAATTTTTTTCTTCTCAGTTCTCATAGTTTCAGAATTAAGCATCTGAAATAAAACTACACAGTATCTGATCCAACAAATTATTGCTTTCTACAGGGAGGACTGGGGGGAGAAAACTTCATCTATTTCCATCCCCAAGTTTTTTACTATTAACATATTTTGGGATGAACAGAGGACAAAAATAATAATTAGAAAGCTCTGATTCAGATATTATCTTCGTTTTCTCCAGCTGTGATTATGAGACCACAGTAGCAAATGGCCTATCCAGCATTTTCCTGACAGTACTCTCACAAGCTGCCGAAGTCAGATCATAGCTATGAACATTTCTTTAGAAAAACTAACTGCAGAAAAGCAACTATCCTATAGGACCACCTGGAGCTATGGATTTGTGTTTTCAAAGCAAATATGTTAAGTCCAGACAATTTGACTGACATAATTTTCTGAAGTAATTTTTGAGATCTTGTCTTCATTTTTCCACTTCTTTTTATTTAAGAACAAAAATTTTTCATCAATTTCTACTTTAATATCTGGAATCAAATTCACCAATGGAAAAAAGACATAAATCAAGAGTTGGCTTCCTTCCCAATGGGGGTAATGGAGATAAGAGCCTGACCCGTCATTAAAGAGAAGTGTTTAAGATGAGATTCACCCTAAAATCAGTGCCCATGGATTTAATTTAGACTTCTCAATTGTTGTGATTTTTACTGTAAAATTCTATTGAAAATAACAAATGTGCATATTCGGAAAACAGCCAGATTGATGTACAGAAATGTTACCATCTAAACATAAAATCAGGGCTTATTTGGGGAGGTGGAAGGAGCAAGCTATCTGGTGTCAGCAAATAAACCAAGGAAATGGGAAGGTTAAAGCCATGAAAATATCTTATTACAGTGGACCACCTGCTTGTGTTGTCCTTTCCTCAAGAACTGGAGGGGGGGAAATCCCCTTGCCAGCCTGCAGTAGCGTGTGCCTTTTCTTCTGCATCTGCTGCCTTGTAGCCGTCACTGTTAATGAGTGCTGTAATTAATAGATAGCTCTCTCTTGTCTTTCTACTTGCACTCTGGGCTAAGCACTTTTCTCAAGTCAACGTTTGAAAGAAAGCGGGTCGGCTCTGACTTACAGCAGCTCTGCGAATTCCTTTTAATTTAGAGCACTTACACCACCACTCCACTTATTACCTTATAATTACTGGACCGCTCTCACATACATTACAATCTTAGACTAGAGTAAGAAGTTATTAGGGTACTAAAACATGGTGTCTCTCTGTCTCTCTCTCCCCTTGCATTGACACTGAATTTTATACAGCTGTGATTAAGATTATCAATTAACTTCCACATTTTACCAACTGATTTTTTTATATTATTTTTCTACACACTAAGATCTTTTTATTGACTAAACATGTACTCTGTTCTTTTTTCACCTCCCTTCTGCCAAGACTCCACATGTAAAGTCTCAAAATACAGCACTAGGAGTCACTGCCTATAGTCTGTCATAACCAGCTTGATGACACATTCTTGTATGAAACTTCCATTGACATTTTTTTTAATCTAATTTGTGTAATAATGAGCCCGAATGTCACCCTTCCCATTCCTGAAAAAAAAGCCCCATTTGTAATTAATTAGCTGCTCAACTGCACGTTGTTTTAGCCAGTACAGGAGCAGCTATCTCCCACTCCAAGCAGCCTAAACCAAAATACCATCTCAGTTCTAACAAGCACTAAAATCTGATCACAGTGCTGCCTGTGTTAAAGCCAGCCTGCTGATGGCTCTGAAGTAGCAGGTTCTGGTACTGACCAAGGCAGAGCTGCTTTTGGCTCCAGCTTCAACAGTACAGACTGGACCGGTGCGCGCTGGCAAAGCGTAAACACGGTTAAAACATTAACGATTCCAGGGAAAAGCAAAAACAACAGCGCCTGACTCTGAGAACAGAAACTTTCTCAATCCCCAGGAGGTGAAACACAGACGAGGCTGGGTACTGGCTGTGGGTGGGCAACAGACACCTACGGCTTTCACTCCTTCCTTCCTGCACCACTTCTGAACAAAAGTAATTCAAGAGCCATCTAAAACGGATGGCAGGTGTGACCACCATCAAATTATCATGCTGAACATTTGGAATAATGCCTAAGCTAGATCTCTGTAAAATCCCTCCCTCAGTTCCCTCCTAATTACTACTTAGCTCGTTACACTGAAGAATTCCTAGACACCATTGCATTATGGTGTAAAACTACAGTTGGAGTTTAATTCTCTCTTCCTCTCTGTGTCTGAAATTCTACAGCTCTATTATTCAAGCCTGAAATATTCACAACTATCTATAAATTCAATTGTCAGCCAGTGGGTTTTATTCTAGACCTCACTTCAATCTAAAATTAGAGGCACTAAAATTCACATTAACTCTAAGAGGAATGTAGTGAATAAGACTTTATTTCAAAAGAACACCTTTTTGTCAGAAAGAGCTATTTTCAAGATGATGGCTTTATCTGCATTCAAAGAGAATAAGCCCAATTCCACATTGTGCTGTTAATGCAAAATTTTTAGGTCACATTGGATTAATAAAAATCTAAATTTAGTTAAGGTTTATGAATAGAAATAACATGTGTCATATAAAAACGTACAGTATTTATTTTAAAGCCTTGGTGGGGTTGTTTTTTTTCTTTACTAGATTTTAAGTCAAATAAATGGCAGTTCCATTTGTGGTGGGCTGTTCTGAAGTAAGTTTTCTAACAAGTGGGAAATCTCAGGTAAACTTTCCTTTTAGTACCCTCAGGAAAAGCAACAACAGGCTCCAGAATCATTTCCATGGCCAAATACAGGAGAAAATACATAGGGTGCTGCAAGCCATGGTTAATATGCAATATACAGCATTAACTCTTCATGTCTACACTAAATTTACTTCAAAACTTCTTCATTTAAGAAAGACCTGAAGCCAGGATCTGCTGGCAGAAAGATACAATGACAGAGCACTGCAATAGGCAACTTCTTCTTTAAAATGGCCTTAAACAATAGCGAATAAATTGTAATGCTATGTGCTTATGAAAGCCTGAATATATTAAGAATTTATTAATGCAATCACATTCATATTTCCATCTACCTGCCACATTACTAATGATATTGACAGTGCTGACACTGGCTAAATCAGTATCAATATACAAGTGGAATGCAAAAATTAACTGCATCTGATTACAGTATATAGCCTTAAGAAAGAAAGCCTCATTCCAGCTACTAGGAGCTCTTCATGTTCCATCTATATATATAACCAGTTCACAAATTTACTTTTCCCTCATCTCCCTTATTACCAATACCCAAAGGAGGCCAAAACAACATGCCAATACCTCACAATCCATGAACACATTTCACGTTTTTTTCAAGAAGGAAAAGTTCTGCTTACAGCATCATTCGCTATTCAGAGCTAGACTGGTGGTATCTGTGGCAGTAATAATTAACTACAATAATTAAAGTGACCACTTCTACTGCAGACCAACACTAAAGTCCACTTCTACCTGCACATGAAGTATTTTCTTTTCTTGGGGAGAGAACTGCCCTACATTCATAAATATCAGAATAGGTTGTTAGCAGTTGACATTTGTAATGACAGCTACAATGTGGGAGCATCAGCAAGGTAGGTGTTATTATGTACACCTAGGTACTTTTCATGCTAACAGTACCACCCATCTGATTTTACCTCCAATACCTCCAATACATGGATGTCTACCAAAAAGGTCTTTCTATCCTCAGACTTTAACTGTGACAGCCAATGCATTAAAGAATCTCTTTGTCTAAGTGGCACAGTAAGTCTGCAGCAGTCAGGAATGGAAGCCAGATCCTCGCTTTGACTATAAATACCACATTTCCTTCTAAATACTGTGCTTACTTTCAGTATCATTTTGAAGGTCTGTACTAAAATCAGCAGACAAAAAAAGTCAGCGTGTTCCAGTGAATTCCCATAATTGGTTTCCCTGACTGTAACAGAGAAAAAAACCACATTTGTGTGCAAAGAAACCAAAACATTGCTTCTCACACTGACACCCACAACAACACCTCAAGACATTCACCAGGTCCTGTTAAAGAGCTGAGTAACAATTTCATCCGAGCTGCTTTACACTGAGCATTTTTTTCTGCTTCAGCTAATTGCACTCTAGTAAAGTGGTAAAATGTGAATCACTTAGTAGGAAAATGGGCACCAGCTGCTATTGTCAGAGAATGGAGACGCCAAAGAAAAGGAAAGTGACTGAATGAAGTGTCATGTCAGAAATCAACGGTGCAACGTGTGATTTGAGAAAACATGACTACTTTACAGAGACAGGGTGTCATTATGGCATCACAGTAATACGATGCTTTGACAACTGCTGGGTCTAACATATCATCATTGCATTAAGGTGCACAGGCTTAGTTGGAGGAAGGAAAAGAAAGGATTTTTTCTTTTAATAAGAAATATGGTAAGGCCTGCTTGGTTAACCTAGTGGATGAGATTATTAATCACAAAGTATTGCTAATCTTGTCCTATGCATGCACAAACAAAACTGTTATTAGGCTCAAGGTCCTTAATAATCAACACACATGTACAACCATGTAGTAAGGACTACCCAATGCAAAACAGAAGAGCTGTGGTGGTTTGGTGGGGTTTTTTTGGGGGGTGGGAGGTTGTTAAGAAATGCTGAATGTTTCATTGCTTTTTGCAATTTCTTCGTTCTTTTATGCTGTCTTGAAACTTGCCCACTTCACCTTGGTAAGGAAAAGCAAAGCAAGCCAGTGACTCCTTCCAGAGCAGCTGTCAAAGCCAGTAGCAGCCGGAAGAGAAGGAGCAATGCTTGAAGCCATCATGTTGTTACCCGCAGTGGCCTGGGTTAGCGGATGACTGCTGACAGAGGATCCAGCTTCCCAAACAGTTGCTATTGCTCTGTATGCCATCTACCCAAGCTCTGCTGAAGCACTTCCTGCACACAAAGCAGTGCAAGACTGCATTACTGTGTGCTCATTTTTAGCTCAACAAAACACGCCAAACAAACCATTATCTCACACCCTTCAGATCTGCACCTCATCTGAGAGGCTGCACTTTGTTTTCTGTGGTGCTTTTAAAAAAGAAAAATGTTCAAGTGGCTGACTTGCAACTACTACAGACCCCCCCAAAATGAGGAGGAATTATTTAAACCTACTCACCCACCATATATAAATATTTATTATTGCTTCTCATTCTATTTCAAGTTGATTCCCCATGCTTCCTGGTTGATAAACTTTGTTAACAAGAGGGAAATGATCCTGAGATACCCCAATGTGTTGCAAATTATCACTGTTGACAGCTCCTACATTTAAGGATTACATCTGATGCAACAATGCATACTAGTGTCATTTATCTTTAGCTCATTTCCTTGGATCTATTTCAACTGAGGGTGAGCATCTCTTGTTTATAGCTCTAAATACTGTAAGTGAGCAACTGGCAAATCAATAAAACTGTTAAATGCATAATAATACTGTGTAATTACTTACATGATGTTTTGCATAATTAACTGTCTGAGGTGTTCCTTGATATAATGGATACTCGGAGTATGGAATAACCTATAAGCCTATAAAACACACCCTGTTTATACGAACAGAAATTATGTGTAAAACTCTCATTCTAATAGTCCAAATCAGGCTTTGGCACTATATGACAGAAAGCCTTCCTTTCCTGCCAAGTCTAAATCAATTCTTATGACATTACTTCATAACTAACGTGATATTTCACTGATGATGACTATTACCCTGATTACTTGGAAGTAATGTAGTAATAGCAAAAATACACTTAGATTAAACAAACTACTGCTATTTAATCAATATTATTGAGACAAACTAAGTGTTTTAATAAGTCTGTATAGATGCACTAATGCTGGTTTAATTAAATGTATCCTTAGACATGCACAGGCTCTGCAGCATACAGATCCTATGGTTTGACAGACTATAACATAACTCTTCTGAATTTATGAGGTGAAGCACTTAGAGGCAACATAATTTAAATCTTTTCAAACTGAAAAATTATTATTCTTTACATCAGGTACTCTTTTAGGAACAAAAATGAGGAATAATACTCAGAGATCTCACACCTTTGAGCCAAGAGCCAAAACACCAGACATCTGAAAAGGTGCCAGCCCTCAGTGGCACAGTTGTCCACTGTACCCAATACATGTCACTGCAACACACTGACACAAACAAACAAAACCTATAACTGAAAGGCAAAAAATAAAAGCGCATATAGAAACTGCACTACAGACCTTAATTTTTGCATGTGTTTTATGAAGAAAATATCCTATTAATTGTTATGTACTACTACTAGGCAGGCCATCACCAAAAAGTTTCCTGTGGTTTCCTACACACATGGATGTCACGTCTTTTTCAAGTAGGAAAAGTTACTTTTTCAATATGCCCCATTGATATAGTTTTCAAATACTTTAAAACAAAAAGACACAAATATTGAAGAGAAAGCAACACAGGGAGATTGCACTTCAAATCAAAATCATTCTATAATGCCTAAAGGTTAAACACAGAGGAAATCTATTGGGTTTTGTGTATATATGAAGGTCCTGATAGAACTGAAACCTTGGGGAATACTTCATATACCTACTTCATTTTTAGTGTGTCTTTAACATTGTTCTCCCATGTCTTTAACATTTTTACAGCTAGAACATGGCTGCTGTTTAAAGCTACAATCCTACCACTGTAATACCTCAGACTCACCTTCTCTCATTTACTGACTTTTAGCCTAATATTTTATATATACCTTTTTTTTTGTTGTTACAGTGCTTAACATCCCTGAAAAGAGACAGCTCTGTTGCACTAGGAGAGTTGAGATCTGTACCAACTCACACAAGGAGAATTCCCATGCCCAAAAAGTTCCAATAAAAAAGAAGATTGTCATGTGACAATCAGAATGATGGCCAAGCCTCATCATATGTAAATCAGTAAACTGATAAGGAAGAGTAAGATTTTATTAGTCCAAGTGCAGACTAACAATTAATGTCACATGCTGTTAGACAGCAAAAACTCTGGTTAAGAAGTGTTTTTCTGTGATGGAGCATCATTCTACTTGTGGTTGTATTTCAGCGGTATCAGGTGGAATCCACCTGATGTCTCCAGCCCCCAGAGGACATGGTAAAGTGTGAAGGAGTCAGCTATTAATTGTGAGGATTCTTTTTATTAAGGGAAATCAGCTGAATGAGCAAAAGAAAATTAAATGCTACATTCAGCTACTTCAAGAGATAAAAATAAAAAACTACACAAGTAAGTAAAGATTCATTCAAGAACATAACAGGCTTTCTAAAGAGGGATTATTTTGAAATGATTACAGCATCAAAAGCACTTACTTGCACCAGTCAGAAAGCCAGTACTACAGATCAGAGAAACATAGCTGTCATTCATCACTTTCCAAAAGAAAAAAGAAGACAAAAAAATGCCTTCAGTCTCAAGAGAGAGTCAAAGTTTGCATCATGGCATTTTTTACAATTTCTGGCAGCAGTTTCGTTCCATGGCTGAAAGGCAGAGTGTAGGTGTGAGCACACCGTGTACCTGTCTCCCCACCCAGCTCCCTCACCGATTTTCTGCAGATTTATAGCCCAAGAATTATAATTTGCACGCCAGGCTCTGTTAAATTGGAGAACCGATTAGAGAGAACACACCAGAAATAGTATCAGAGAGTGAGCGTCTTAGAAGACTCAGGACTAGAACTTATAAAGCAAGAGATCCTTGTCCCACCCCCTCACTCAGCTGGCTCCCAAGGTGTGCTGCCCTCCAGACACATGCCACTGGACTTAAACACCCCTGCACACACATGTGCGCTCGCACACGCAACCAAAAAGCCACTTGGGGAGTGGGGAGATGACGTTTTCCTGCAATCAGTGTTTAAGTGAATGTTTGTCCCAGTGTGTTACACCATGCTGTCAGCAAGCAGCAGGGAGTCGTTGAGTTGTTACTACATTTGATTTGACTGCCAGTAGGAAGCTTTATTTCTACCAACTGTTAGTTGCCAGCTCTACGAATCTTCTCCTAGTTTGAGGGTTTTATTTTTATTTTTTTTTCTTTTAGATACAGTCCATTATTTTTCTCTTTCACTCTGAGGACTTTTAGTGTATGGCAGTAGCATCTCCACATCTCCATGCATCACAGCAGCAGTCCCTTCACTTACACTTGCTGCCTTATACACAAAAAAGTAATTGTATTAAGGCAACCATAAGTCAATCCTGACACACATCAAGAAAGTGATTTTTGTATCTGGAACCTGAATGAGAGGAGCAAAGCTGAAAATTTACATAAGCAAACTGAAACAGGGTAATTTTATTTTGATCTTTTCTGAAAAAATATGGGATTGGACTCTGAGGAATAGATATGGAGAGAGAAGCCGGATACATTTTCCTTCCAAGGAGAGGGATTGCTCTCCAGATCTTTATGTTTCCCAGAGTTTTCAGCAGGGCTTTTTGTATGCTTGTTTATTATTCAAGTATATCCTGAAAGGTTCCTGCTCTGTCAAACAAGATCCTATAACTTTAACAGTTGTTTACAATGCTTCCTCTTCCTACACAATAATGATGATTTTGATAATTAGGATCTAATTACAATGGATCTGACAACAACTTCCAACAATGAAAAGCATCTTTAGAAAAATGAAAGCATATGCGTGAATAGTGCAAGGAGGTAGGGTGGGGGAGAGACATACATCCCTAAGAGACAGCCCGAGAACTCAGGCTGAATGGAAAAGTAATTAACACTAAAGAGCTAAAACTGTAATTAAAGAAAATTTCATTAAAGAGAGGCAGGTGATTCCACTTTCCTAAATATGATAAGGCGCTGTATAAAAATAAAATAGCAGCCAGTTTCAGTGAGTAGAGCAGGAAAGCCATGTCTTTAACCAGATCAAATTCTCGAAATTGGCTGTCAAGACGGGATTGTTGTGATTTATACCCGTCTATCAAGCGCATGAAAGAGAGAGACAGGAGAGGAAAAGAGGCAAGCTGCTGTCGCTTCCATTCGCAAAGCACCTTTAATTTCCACGGCACCATCTGTTACCAAATCTAATTCACATTGCCTCCTAATCTGGTTTAGTTCTGTAATACTAATTCTTCCACTACTCTTATGAACATCGCTCTCAAGAAAAAGCTTTGGTCCCGGGTTGATAAAAAATTGAATATTATACAGTTTAGGTTCTGGTGACTTAAGTGAAGCATGCTGCCCATTAAAATGCACTCCTAGTAAAAGGATTTGTTTTCAGTCAGTGCAGAGATACAGAATTGCTCAGATTTGAAAAAAGTCATGGGGGGAGGAGGGGAGAGAAAAAAAGGAGGAAAAAAAAAATCACGGCTGATGATGGGAAAGTAGGCTGTGGACATGAAAGCAGTGGTTGTCATAAAATACAATTGTTGTCAAGTTTAGTCACTTTCAGTACTGGCTAAAAAATCACTTTGTCACGGTCTCATATTGAAAGCCTGAAACTGTATTTTTGATAAAGAAACTAAAGGAGTGAGATGTAAGTTTCTACGAGGGAGAAAACATTCCTTTCAAATTATGAGATGAAAATATCTGTAGGAAACCTAAAAGGTAAAAAAAAAAAAAAATTGAAAGAGCTTTAAAACAGTCTCTAGAGTGCCACAGTCTTACCTTTAGCTATGTTAGGATGACAAAAATCCCAATCACTTTTGCAGGACTTGAAAATGAAATAGGGGACCAGGCCTTTTCTGTGGCTAAGTGCCCTCAGACAGGGAGTCCCTCAGGGTTGACTCAGCTTTCCTGGTTCCCACACAGAGCTCTCTGACCAGATCACTTGAAATCAATACACAAACAAGGAAAAGGATCTAGGCAAATATTGTTAATCATAATGTTATGGTACTATTTATTAATAATGATCTGTAACTTACTAATTTTTAATACATTTCCAGAGAGTGCCCCTATCTCACTCCTACAGATGCACAAAACAGAACACAGAAAGGTGAAGAGTTGGCAAAAACTGCTCAACAGAACAACATCAGGGCACAGGAACCCTGTCATGGTTTGGGAGAGTTCCAATCCAGTCCATTTTGTTTATTTTCTAAAGCTTTGATTAAAACATGCTTTGGAAGTTTGAATATTTATGTCTGAGAAGGGAACTTGCCTTCCACCTCCAAAATGGGACCTTTGTTGTTTTGAAATATATAAGGGGTTTTTTTCCTAAATGGAAATCTTAATTAAATTTCCTCTTACTCCTAATTTAAAATGTTTATTTTTCTGTTGAATTAATCTAAATTTCTTTGTGTGAAGCCTTTCCAAATGTAAAGCCTATGGCAAGAACAGAACTAGCCAGCACACAGGGTAATGTGTGAGCAATGCGTAGTTGTGAATAGCCCAAGGTTTTATGATTGGGGTGGGGAGTTTTTTAAGTATTTGCAATGAAACAGGCAGACAATACCAGGAAAATAAATACTTTGATAAACTATTTACCAAATACTTCACAAATACAATTTATCAGAATATCTTGTTTTCTACAAAATGTGAAAGGGAGTGCTAGTTTTCATTACATGAAAGAGGAATGCATAAAAAAAATGTACTATTCTTTGCCTAAACAAATTTTTAACTGCTGTGAAACAGCCATGAACAGAGATGTCAGTTCTAAAGATGAGCATGAATTCTGAAGAAGACTCCTCCTCTCTGCTCCATATCACTGCTCAATTCTCAAAGTGTTTAAATTGTCTGGGTAATCTTATAAACAGTGCTGGGTTTGTTATTTTAATGGGTATAGTAGCTAGAAAAACAAAATCAAATTTGTTCCAAATACAGCACATCTGCCATTCATTGTGGGTCAAAACCTTGGGTACAGGGGAATAGACCCAGCAATTCTGAAGCTCTGCAGATTTATACCAGCTAATGGTGTTATTCCCTAACCCAGCCTGTGACTTCAGAGGGTCTAAGGTCCTGATACTCTTGATACACAAGATGCAAGTGGATTACCATAACCTACTGCACTCAAAGAAAACCACACTGACATGCAAGGACTTGGAGAGCACAGCAGTCTATTTATTTACTTGAACTAAAGCATTGGAGTGATATGAACCCTGTCTGTTAACACACAACATTTCTATTTCTACACCATGAAGCCCTGTAAGAGTTTTAAGTGAAAACTGTAAGAAAAAAAAATCTCTTCCATTGGACTCTACTTTTTCTTTGTTGAAATATCTTGATTCTGGAAGCACTGGAAATAGAAACAGACTCAACAAATGGTTTAGTATGTTACTTGGGTGTGGTACTGATGACCAAATTCATCACATATTGAGATAAATCAGAGAATTTATAGAAGTAAAACCTATACAGTTTAAGTCTTTTCTAGTCTATCTTGGATTTTTATGTGTGATTACAGATTTTTACAAACAAATAAATAAACCTTTGGCTTTTCACAATTCCCTGTTCTTCACATATTACTATGTGCAATTCAAATCTATCAATGCCACTGGTTTACATGTCAGAGATTTGCCTCTGGTATCTGCAGCAAAGGTCAGGAAGCAAAGGCTTTCACTTTAAAAATGTTTGCATGACTCCAGAAGTTGCCAGGATAAGCTTCTCACAAAGTCCTGACCCTGTTTTTACTCTCTTAACTTTTGCCTTTTCTTTGGTGGGAGTCACAGGGAGAAGAAGAAAGAAATTCAGCATATTCCAGAAAAATCATCTAAAGTAATAAATATGTACCTGCTCAATTATAACATGTACAACAGGGATGTTGCTACTTGCAATTATAAAGCACCTGTATCAATACACTGCAATCATTACATGCTTCACCTGTGGCCATCTCTTCTGGAAAATGTCTGCAAGAGGCTTGTCCAAGAAAAGCTTTACATGAAGAGATCAGCATTAATTACTCCACATTGCATGCTGCAAACTTCAGCGGTATTTTAATGACATATTTGCTTCAGTTATTTTACCAGTATTAAGTCTAGATCAAATATTTATTTCTAGTACAGCTGGAAGTTCTGTTTAAGCTGACTGTCCTTGGATAAGCAGTGAAAGGAAGATTGGCCTGAAGAAAGGCCTGTGGCCTGTGCCACAAATTTAGTGTGACATTCCACCAGCAAATTCAAGTAAGTAGAATGCATCTCATCCAGAGAAGTTTTGTGCCTCACCAGTTTCAGCTCAGGTTCAGGATTCTCATCAAACCAAGGATCAGCCTTGATCAGTTAACAGGATGGCATTAAATGATGATTTTACCAGATTGGGAATCAGATTTTTTTCCCATGATGGAACCGAGATCTGGAATAAGAACCATTTCACTAAGCATCTGCTTAGAATATCCACCAAATCTGCTTCACTTCTTCCCCAGTTCTTAACACAGTAGAGGCTCTGACAGTAAATCTCTGTATTAGTATCACTTTATGGAATGAATAGCCTGGTGTTCTGAAAAATAAATTATGAGCAACCAAGATAACACCAATATACTCAAGACTTTAACTGCCTATAGTTGGAAGCTAAATAAACTGAGGGTGCTTGTGGAGATCAGCATAAACACCTAAAAGAGGCCACTCTCATCTATCCCTGGACGGCTGCATCATTCTGTAAAATCCAAAACGGGACATCAACTGAAACATCCGTCATAGGACAACAAATAATGATAGCCAAATGATGGTGTGGGATTGGCTGACTGTACATTATACAGGCATGGTTATCCTACAGGTTGCATTAAATATGAGAGCCTGAGATTTATGTTATGGGTGATAAGGCCAAGAATGCTGTAAAAGTGAAAAAATATGGCAACCATATGCAGTACATCACTACCAGGATAATTATTTATATAAAAAGTTCCCATTCTTACAGTTCCAACATGTAGGGATAAAATTCATATATTCAAAGAAGACATAATAATAACCTGTCAACTTGTGGTGATGGATATGTTTTTAATCCAAATGACCACAGTATCCACTCCAGCTGTCACACAAGGACACATAAAATTGAATTTTTCTTTCATAATTCTTTAAGTTGTAAGGGAAAAACATGGAAGCATGATAAGTGTCTCATTCTGGTGGACAAATGGACAGGCAGTAGTAAAATGTATGAATAAAAGGCACTGTTCCTTCACTAATGCTATTTTCACTTGTTAGACACTGCAGTGCAGGCCCAGGGAATGTATTCCTTCCTTTTCAAGTATACCCCTAGATAATCTGAGTTATATTCCCTACAATATGAGACTGCAATAAAAAGACTTAAGAAGGGTATTACACTATTTAGCTCTCATTCGAAAGCAATCCTGCACAAAGTGGCACAAAAGCAGTATTTTATATACATCTTAATGACTTCAGGTTTGTGCCCACAAAGGTCCCCTATTCTTAAACTCTCTGCTGCTGGGAAGGAGTATCCTGTATATTGTAATTTTTTAAAATTCACTCAATCTGTGGCAGAAGTTCCACAAATCTATCAGATCCTTCCAATGCAGAAGGAAAACTACAGAGCCTGTTCCTGTATCCTCCACCTGCAACACACACAAACGCACCACTCATTTGCCACTTATCTTCCCCAGCCTACATTTTTCCAGGGGTAAAAATGACAAAGAAATTTAACCAAGTTAATTTTAAGTGCTGAAAATGTAGGCAGACTGCTCAGTTATTTCATTTTAAAAAGATCTTCATTTTCCCATCTGTGTTATGGCAATTTTATTACACATTCGGCAAATTTACAGTAACAAGATGTTCCCCTGACAAATTAATCACTTTCCAAGCATTTTATCATATAAATAAAATATCACCTCAAGAGAGAAAATCAGCTCAATCAGTTGATTTAACCCATCTTTCAGGGAACTCGTCTGAAACAGATTGAGCGCGTTTTTTCCGAAGAGGGACTGCGCGCACAGCCTCCCGCACTCCCAGCTCATATGGCGCGGCTTTTCCAGCAGAAAACGCTTCAGACCCGCTGATAGGATGCAAGATTCTCCCTGTAAGAACTACCTTCCAGCAATGACAGATCTCCTCTGGGAACACATAGAAATTCATAAAGAACTTGGTAAGGGTTTGACTGAGAAATGACATTTTTCCCCTTAGATCACTGATAATAACTTCTACAACATTTCTCTGGTGTTATTATTATCATAATGTAAGAGAAAAATATATACTGTTTTAATAATCTGCTCCAGTGTTTTAAGAATCTCACAATAAAATAGCACAGGTAAAACTCCAACCAGTGTTGCAGCTGATGACATGATTCTTCACTTGGCTTTTTAACATTTCCCCTGTGCTCTCTAATCTCATTCTGGAAAGTAAATTTTGCTTTTTGTGAAAAATAAGTGACTGGCAGCATTAGGAATGCAATATATGCACAGAAGAGAAGTGCATTCAACTCAAGTTTTCCCAAACTAATCCTTAAAACAACTCAATGCCTTTCTGGAGACAATCTGTCACTAAAGCAATTCAACTCCTCTGCCATTTAACCTTTCTCCCTTTGCCCTGCTCTCCCAGATCTACCTTCATTCAGAGACTGCCAACAAGTATAAACAAGAACAAGGATGACAACCTCTCTTTATATTAATAGAACCTAAAGTTGTTAAAAATTTAAATTTAATTTAGCCAGATGTGTTATTTTTTAGCAGGAGTTAGTAGAATCAATATAGGATTTTTGTCATTATTCCATTACTCTGAAGCAGTATGATAGTAAATCATCCTTTTGCTGAAAGAACCACTCCACCAAGACAACAGATACGTAATCCTTACAACATTATTATACTCTCCAATGAGATATCTACAATATCCTCTGCAACAAAGTTCTGAGTGCCAAAGACAAGAGAATTCAGGCATCAAGACAGGCTTCTCACCCCCTTTATTCCCTCAGCAAAATACTGACTTCACCTCCCCAAATAACAACATGTGAAAAATGCATATAACAACATGACTCACTCACAAGCAGGGTAACAGCAGCATTTTGGAATGCAATCAAATAGCAACATAAATGCTAGGAATTGCTACATAATTAATAATGCTGTAAATAGGCATATTAGTACTAGAAGGCCTCAATATTAAAAGATGCAAGCTCTATACAACTCTGAATGACTTGTGAGCTGTCAGTAAAGAATGTTTAGAGGAAAAATTATGAACATACAGGCAAATACAGAATTCCCTATCTTGTATGTAATCTTTTACCTGCTGAAACATTCCTGGTTTAGGTACTTTTTTAAAAAATTACTCTCAAAGGTCATGAAACACAAGAAAGAATTCTGAACATAGGTCAGAACGACTTCAGGTCTTCAAACAGATGAAAACTCCAAGCAAACAAAACCCAGCAAAAATGGGGGGAAAAAAAGCCAACACAAGACAATTAATTATAGTACTTGTTAAATTTTGTTCTTTTCTAAACTGGAAAAATCTAAATATTTGTTTCACGAGATGCAAATGAACCTGGCCTGCTGGAAAGAGTTTATTATCCTTTAACCCCTTCCTTCAAGTACCATGACAGGAAATGTACTGCCTATATCAAGTGACTTGGGCATGCAAGCTTTTCAGCATATAGTCCCAAAAGTTGTTTCATTAAGAAGCACCTTCTTCACCTTCCGATAGAAAAAAACCCCACATTCTAAACTTGAAATATAGAACAGGAAAAAATGTTTATTTGCAGTGTTTAACAGAACTATATTTTTAAAAGGCTTGGAGCACCAGGAACCCTAAGTCAATGGAATATATCCTGTTCTCAACCAGTACATACAATCAGCTAATTTTGCTCTAAACTGAAAGCAGTGCTTTCTTTGAGCACGCAATGTGACATTCAAACTGTGCCAAGAGAAAGTACAGGGAGAAGACACTACTTTCCCCTCACTTAAACCTTTTAAACAGAACAAAATTCAGGCAGAGTGGTTATCAGGACTTTGAATCCAGCATCCTGCCAGATCACTGACAATCCAGCTGGCAGTGCAGGCACTGTGGAAGCAAATGAATTTGACTCCATGCTGTAAAGACACAATTGATTTCAAGATTCAGCTCACCTGGTCACAGAATCTGGCCAGCATTTTAGAAAAACTGCTTTGTTCAAACCAAAGCATAACAACACACAGCCATTTGCAGAATGAAGGGCAAATCTCACAGACCTCACAGAGGGTAGAAAGCTCCAGGATGAGAGGGAACCTCAGAGAACGCTGGGTGCTGCTTATTTAACCAAAATTCCTACAAACATCCATTTATTCTGGTAATATCTAACTGAGGCAGCGTGTTCATTTGGTACTTCTTTCACAGCTGGCTGGTGGGCAAGGCATTTAGATGCTTCAGCCTAAATGTCCATGAGATATACAGAATTTCTTTAATTGACTTTCAAATTTAAAATTTACCTGTTCTTTTTAAAATTGTGTCCTTGCAGTTCTGAAGTAGCCACTAATCCTTTTATACGCCATAAAGTATTTCCATAATTTTTTCTCCCTTCACCACAGCACATACACTGTACTCCTAAAATTATTTAACAGTGGAATAACTCTACAGAAAGAGTAAGAACTCAAAGACCTAGAAAGTTAAGAATCATAGTTGATGTTGCTTTCAAAGGCTAAATGAATCTTCATTTAATGGCAGGGGGAAGGAAGTCACATTTTAGATCTAAGATGGATATGCAAACTGACTCAGATACTTTAAAACCATCTCCAGGATGTCCACTTTTGCAAACAACACCTCTTCAATCTGAGGAAGATACAGGACACCGGATCTTTTAATTTGGAAGATGACAAAGTGGATTACTGGTTAGTTACACGTGCCAGTAGGGTGATCCATTACCATGGACGCTCTACTGCGAGTACACCATGTCTCCTTAATAGTAGTTAGAGCCTTATTGGCTTAAAAAAAAAACGTAAAAAGGGTTTTGCATGTGAATTGAACTTAATAGGTTTGACATGGACTAACCTTAAAGAATCCAATCCACTCAAATCCCTTTGAAGGCTGCAGCTGAATTTCATGCAAATCTTAGAGAAGTAGCCAGGCTGCTGGGATTTCAAGATGCCGTGTCCCTTTCTTCTGCAGATCTAAACCCAGGCAAAACAATGACACAAAACCCTCCCACAATTTCAAGGATTCTTCGTAAGATGATCCTGGTTTTGTTCTTTAGCCCAGGGAAGTGTGACATTTAAAATTTGAAAGCAAGAAGAATCTGACATCAGGAAACACACTGGAGTAGGAAGCCAAATCTGTTTTTTTTAAACACAGCACTGGACTAATGTTTCACACATAAAAAAAAAAAAAATCTGACATGGCATGACTATCATTAAAATGCTTAGACCAGAAGGATGGAGATGAACTTTTATGCTCAATGCACTAATGATTTTTCTTTTATAAAGATAATTCAATTTAAGAAATAAATTATCCACCATAGTCTACATCTTCTGGTGGTCATTTTGAAATTCAAGCAAGCAACTTGAAAATAAACCTATTTATTTTTTAAGGCCGCTCTGACTATAAAATTATGCTTTCTTACATAATTCCTTACTTTTAATTTCCATTTAAAATATTTTCAAATATTTAAGTGTTCTATGTATATTTATGTAGGCAGAAAAGCAGATATATATTTGTCTGAGTAACAATATATATACACTGACAGCTGGAAAATTATTTGTTTGATCACCGGATTTAATCTTCACCTGATAAACATGAGAGAATAAGAAAAAGGAAAAGCATTTGTCAACTGCTTTTCCTCTTAGAATAAAGTACAGATGACTACAAATGTAACTATAACCAAATCAAAACCACACAGTGTGTATAAAGCACTGACTATGCAAAGCAGTTATAAATTCTTGGTTAACAAAGGGCACAGAAAGCCCTTAAAGGAAATATTTTATTTCTGCTAAATTAATACCTAAAAGCATTACATTTCATCAGCTTCACTTAGGTTTAAAGTCCCCAAAGATTCTCCTCCTGAAACTGGCTATATTTTATGTGCAAACCGGGCTGAGAGCTATCTAAATCTAGATAAAACTCATTGGCTTGTAATCTTCACAATGATCTATACATCTAAATCTATATGCAAATCAAATGCTCTCATGCATTAACACATTCCAAAGCATCTAGGAGTAAGAGAGCGCTTTCTCCCCCTCACAACTCCCCTCCTTTGCTGCTCTCCCCCTCTCTTTATTTACACTAGCTACCTAAATAATTCACGCTGCCTCCCTTTCAGGCTGAATGTTGCCGTGCTGGAGCCCGCAATGAGCTATTGCAGGAAGCAGATGGACACACGAATGCAGCAGGTGGGACAGATGGCAGCCCGCCCTGTCTGACGCTGCCTGCCTCAGCCTGCGCTGCCTCTCCCTTCCAGGTACATTATCATCAGTGCAGCAGAAAGCAGCACGCTCAGGGAAAAAACCCTTTACATACAATACTGTGGGAACTAGTTAAATAAATGACCAGATGCTTACTTGCTTTCTTAACCAAAATGTAATTTACTTAAGAGTGTGTAAGGCACATTTCCCCTCTCTCTCCCCTTAAAGGAGAAAAGTCTATCTCTGTTCTCCAGCAAGCCCCTGAGTGCTCTATATAAAACAAAACAGGCCTGAAATCTTAACAAGATCTTAAACTCACAACTTCACAACAAATTTTGAGTCTCCTTCTGTTTCCAAATACATCTACTATTTCACATGTAACTGGTCTCATTTTTTTATATATAAATCTATATATTTTCTAGTACATGGTCACAGTTTTTAGATGAAGTCTTAATACCTAGTATATCTACAGTGAAAAGCCTCAGTTTCTATCATGTTTCTTGACTGAATGTCTTCAACCTATCTTAAGAAATATATAGAACTACTAAGTTTATTAAAAATATTTGACACTGCTAGGGAAAATGCAAACAAAACCTGAGGCAGGAAGTCTGTCTTTGACTGCAAACTTAACAATTTCACTTGATGCTTTCCTCTATGGAACACTGGGCAAAACATACTGAAGAAGACACCCAAAATTATAATACATGCTTTAAGCAAGAATATAAATTAAAAAGAAAGAAATCTGGTGACACATCTGGCAGAGTTTGACTGGCACCAGTATCATTGTACCACAGAAGTTGCCCTTTTTATACAAAATGTATGCTGTCCAAATAAGCAAAAGCAATTAATTTCATTTTCTTTTTCAAGTCAGCAGGCAACTAATACAGGATATTAAAAGGACCATTTTAAAAAACCGTATTGCAAAAAAAGCATTAAATGTAAGCAGTCAGTCAGATGCTCTGTGCAATCCTGTACTATCCAGATTTGTCTCTCCAACCTCTTTACCCACCCCTTGTGCTATGTAAACACCAGCAGCCTGTGCTCTTCCTTGGTCTGTCTTCCTTCCACAGCGCTTTTCCCTCTACCTCCTCCTCATTAACTTCACCTTCCCTGAGCTGACATAGATGAAACCACCCATCTCTCCCTCAAACACCCAGGAGATTTCTGCTGATCTACAATAAAACAGCCCATACTTCCTTGTTAGCCTTTCTTGGTATGCTTAAATTGAAGATACAACATCACACACAGAGATTTTATGCAACTACATATGCACACATTCAGAGTAGAGGTGTACTTGCCACATTAGAAAAGTATGTCATGCCCTTTCTGCAGCTTTCATGAATTTCTTTTATTTATAGTCAGCAAAGTCCTTGAATAGGAATTACCTACGTATTTACACACTGTACACCCAACACAGTAGCATGACAGGGGCCTCTACATTTCCTTAATATAGATATTAAGTATTAGCCAGGTGCATTGTATGGAATTGCAATTACACTCAACTACTGAGTCAAAAAATCATTTTGGTGGGTTTTTTTTTGGTTTGGTTTTTTTTTTTTTTCCTTTTAATCAGAATAAGCAATTCCATGATGTTGAAGGCAAAAGAAAAAGTTTAAGTTGAGACATGTCCTGTGTGATATTCTGCTTCCCCTGAGCATGCTGGTATAACTGGAAAAAGAAACTGACTGTAAATAAACCTGCATGGGTAAATGAGAACTGGTCCAAACTGGCAAAGGAAACCTGAAACAAACAAGAACTTATCTCTTCAGGGATTTAAACACACTCATTAGGGACTCAAATAATAATAAACATAATAATACAGCATCTAGTTTCATCTGGTCCAGGGAGAAGACATAGCAGCACTGTGAAAAGTCTATTCTTATTTATTTCTGACCTGGCAGAAGCCAGGAATTACAGAAAACCTCAAGGGACAGACTGCTTTCATGGGATACCCAGACTGATTCTAAGGCCAAAGAGGTTAAGCACTTAGGATAAACTTTGGATAAGCAGCACAACTTCTGTATGCTTATACGTCCTAACTGAAAATCCAGAACTTCAAGGTTTTATATTACCACCTCTGAGAAAAAAAAAGAAAAAAAAGGGAGAGCAGAAAAAAAAAATTAAAAGATAAAAAAACCTAGGGATCATACATGCAAACTCATAAACCTATGCAACAGATTTTGGGACCAGCAAATTCTGGAAATGGTGAACTATGTACTACTAGTACAGAAAAGCATTTTGAGCTATAGTAACCAGTTTACAACATCACAGAGAGCCAGTAAAAGCAGTGCACTTTACAAATGCTATCACACAAGTCATTATTTCAACCCAATGATATAAGCTGTTTTCTCTACAACAACAGATGAACAGAACTCTGAACATGCAGGAACACCCTCCTTAAAAATAAACCTCTGAGCCACCAGCAGGTTGCCACAACAGTAACACGCACATTACTGGAGCAGCAATCCCAGAACCACACTTGGATTCAAAATGTATATTATGTTGGTAAGCTTGTTTCGCTACTGATAATGAATTAATACATTGGAAAATTAGAATTTCCCAAGCCTTCTATTTTCATTATCAAAACTCATTGTTGAAATAATCATGTATATTCTCAGCACTGAAACTGTGTACTTAACTCTGTGTGTGAGGGAAATGCAATAAGAAAGAATGAAATCTTTTTTTTCATAAGGTTTTCAGTATATTTTCATGGAGTAGGTATTAAAGCAATTGGTTTTAATGATGAATTTAAATCCACTAATTAATAAGGTAAAGCAACTACTTCAGGTATTTTAGAAAATAGATTAATTCTTGGCTATTTTCTGCTCTCAAACAAACCTACTCAATTCTCTTCAGATTTAAGCTCTGAATGCAAAACTCCTGCTTGGGTAATGCTTGCCAGTGCCTTGTGTTCAACATGCACAAGCAAAGCTCTCATCCTATCCCAACGTTTCCTCTCAAAAATCAGACCTGTACCTCTCTAAAAGGGTGTACAGGGATGTCCTGAAGCAAAAGGAGCCGACTTGCAGAGGTGTATGTGAAGACATGATCTGGACCCTACAAGAGCAGCTATGGTTCATAAAAGCACTTCAGAATAAAAACAACCAAAGCAAACAAAAAAAACCCAAAAAATACCACCAACAAAAAAAACAACCCCAAAAAAACCCAACAAAATCCCACATGGGTAAATATATCTCTGTAACCCGGCAACTTGCAAGCAATTAAGGTGATGAAAGGAGACTGAATGATTAAGAAAACTTTATTCTGTTCTATGAGAAAAGTAATTGTCAATCTCAATCCCATAAGTACATCATAGGAAAGAAGACATAATTGTACTTAAACTGGACTTGATATAAATACCATGAAGTTCATTTTCAAAAGGATCAGATTTTCCTCAGAGCTCTGCAAACAGATCTGATGATTTTCCCTAAGGCTGAGTTTGCAAACTTACAAAAATGCTTACCAGTTCAGGAAAAATGAGTTGTGGTTTTTGTGGGATAGTGTTTTGGTTCTGGAGGGGTTTGGAATTGAGAGTCTGGAGATTTTTTAATTTTGTTATGAGTTTTTTTGCTGAGGGTTTTTTGGATTTGGATTTGGTAATTTTCTTTTGTTTTGCTTGTCTTTTGTTGTCTTATTTTTCAAATGAAACTATGTATATAGTGTAAATGCAGCTTGATAGATTCCAATCTCTTCTCAAATCTGTTCCAAGAATAATGGGAAAGAGAAAAATACTTATAATACAGAGCATAAATGAAGGCAGATGTTGATGTTGAATGTAATGGATATAATAAATACATGGTTTTAACAGCTCCCAAATATGCAAACACAAAGGAATGGAAAAGCTGCCTTTTAAAAGGGAAGGTGTACAGAAGAAAGAAGCAGACATTAAACCCTAAATTGCAAAGGTGTAATTTCCAAAAGACAGTAAAATCTATACCTCCTCCTCTATGTCAATGACTAAGAAAGTTTAAACAGTGCAGGCTGACATTCCATCCTCCCATTCCTCCGCTTCAGTTTTGAAGCACTAACTTTGAACACCTTGACATTTACCTCTCTCCCTTTCCTTTAACAGTAACAGAGGTGCACTCTTAAAGGAGGAAAAAGTGTCTTTAAAAATCTCAAAAGCATAATAATTCTTGTACTTATTCCTTTGCAGCTGAGCAGAGCCATTTACATAGTCCACTAAACACTGTTTAGTAAACACGACAAGAGTGCTTCTAATCTTACTGCCCTTGTAAAACCAAGACAGGGGTTCTGTTTTTAGTGCACACTCTGGTTCAGCATTTATCCTGTTTTATGTTGTTCACACCTGCTGCTGACTAGCAGCCTGCTGATGGGTTGTGGTTTGTGCCGCTCCCAGACAATCCTCACCAGCTCCAACAAAAAACTTATCACTGATGTAGAAACAAAAACCCAACTGCTGTGAAAAAACTGTAAAAGGCAAGAAAGACCTGACATTCCTGCTTCCTTTTCCTTACTCCACTAATCCCAACTGTTCAAATTTAAAACCAGCGTTCAAGTGCACAAGCTTACATTTAGTCCTCATGCCTAGCTTTTCTAGGAGTTCTTCTCCAGACAGCAAATCTTAGAGACAAATGTCATGGACACAACCTTTATAAATATATGCTGTGTAGGTGTAATTCACCTTTTCCTTTGTGCCTAATGAAATAATAGGCTTTGCTCTAACAGAAGTACTGAATGCTGATAATGCATCCTTTTGTGAACCTTTACAGGAACAGGCTTTTGCAGATTCAAAAAAAAAAAAACCCCAAAACTTCCTTCAACATATTTTCACATGAAATTCAAGATGTTACTGTTGTAGAAATCAGGTTTTGTTTCTTAATCACAACACTAATCTACACACAAGCATTAAAAAAGAAAAAAGGCCATGAAGTCATACCTATGACTTCTTTTGTACAGAAAATGGAATGCTTTATCCAAGACAAAAATGGATTAAGGAAGAGGTCTGAAATTACAAAGCATTTATAGCCAAGGAGAATAAGAAACTCAAGAGAAGCAAAATGAAAACAGAAATCTTTTGTTTGGTGAACACGTGGAAGCAAAAGGTGCATTGAGATCACGGACAAGAAATCATGTGCATATTTACCAACTCAGAGACTGAGATGAAGGCTCTGTTATCTACAACAAAGTTTTGCACCAGAAAAGTATCTAAAATGGAGGGCAGTACATGGTATTTTCACACCCACTTCATGGTACTCTTTATACAACTCAAAAAACATAAAATATTGGAGATATTGTTTGGAGAGCAAACTGTCTCCTTTATCCTGTTATGCCACCTTGGCCTATTTCTTTCTACAAAGAGAAAAATGCTTTCTGTCCAAAAGCCAAGTTCCTGTATCTCTTAAATACTACACAAACCTTTTCATAAATAAAATGTTGGTTGGAGGCCAGACAAGGTAATTCTCCATCCATTAAAATTTATTTTATATCCCATAGGCAAAGACATGCTGAATGACCCTTGGTGATTTCTGAATTCTGCATAGGAACACCAGGGTGTTTCAGCATATATATAAAAAGGTGACATGTATCAAGCAGACATATGTATTCCACATTGCAGCTTTACATCCCAAAATTCATCTCCAGAAACAAACCAAGATAAATCAATCTTTATGTAAATCCAGCATTTCAACCTCTCTTGCAATTCAGATGTAAAACCAAAAAAAAAAAAAAAGGGGTCAGTCTCACTTTGTCTTACCATCTCCATTTGAAGGATTTCTACCTCCTCTTTAGGCAGCCCAAGGCTGAAGATATGGCATAATGCCAACACTGCTTTTAAGCTCACACAGAAAATATTATGGGGTAATCTTAGTATTTCCTGGTCACACTCCCTTAGGCAACTCTATACTGGTGCAAATGTCACATCCTGGCAGTGAGTCCTTGGACACAGGCTCCACTTCTTGATTGATTGATTTTAAAATACTACCAAATCATTCATTTTTTTAAAATCCATTATAGAGACTGATCCAAAACCTGCTAAAATGAATGGCATTCTTTCCATTTAGTCTTGAACAGTCCACCATCAGTAGAAGCTAAAGATTTCTTCAAACAGATGCAAGCAAGACCTCTGCAGCAGACTGTCCTTCTTCCCTTGGAAAAATCTCTCCTAACTTACCTAACAATGGTACAAAAGCCCCACATTAATTTTGTCAAACAGCTGCATCTGCAGTATTCCTCTTCCAGCATTACCTAATGCACAAGTATTACACCTTTTTTTAAAATTAGGATGGGGGGGGGGGGGGGAAGGCGGGGGCTCAGGGAGGAAGAATCCCCACCCCCGTCATCCATCAAGTGTACATCCAGGCCACTGCTCCTGAGAAATCTAATATATGCTAAAGAGATACAAAAAGACATAAAAAGCTTTCAGAAATAAAAGTGCTTCAGAAGCTATATTTTAATATTGCCAAGTAGGGTTTTTGCCAGATTATAAAGTTGACTTAAATGCCAGGATACTGAAATGCCTCTGCATTTCAGAGGCAGTGGCAGCAGCTTACAAGATCGCCTGTATTAGTGGCTGAAGTGCATTGCTGATTCCAAAGATAGACTATCATCATCTGTGGGGGAGAATATAAATAAATAAATAAAAATTGGCATTCCCTACCAACCTTGCTACCTGCTGCCTTGAAGCACTCTTTTCAAGTGCAGCCTCCGCAGGAGAAAAAAAAAAAAGTTAAGACTACTTTATTTTGATTATAGTGCTTTCCCCAGGCAGGAATTTTTATTTCAGTTAGAATCTTTAAACCATTACATTTTCAGTGATGCATTTTTATATTTACAGTTGACATCTTCATAGAAGAATGAAACCTTTGAGCAACAGCTCTAAAGCATGAAGGTTGCCTGCAGTAAGTACTTAAATTATTTTACACCCAAATGGAGCTAGTTGTTTTTAGCTAAAATTTAATAAACCTTAAATCAATGACCTTTCTTTTACTGAAAGCTTGCACTCGGGAAAACTAACTTTCCTAAGAAACATATTTTGGTGAATAAATGCCAAACAAAGGGCTATTTAAATCCGAACATTGTCTCAATTTATAGCTTGTGAACATTCGGTTCCTAAATTCCCGACTGCTACCTAATGTATAGAACAGTGGAGCTTTGGTTTAATCACATATCATTGATTTCAAAGTGTCACAGTGATCTCATTGACAGTAATCAATAATAATCCAAAATCAATCAAATATGCTCTTGCACTATCATTCGTCAAATCTGAATATCCCAGAATTAATTGTAGGCATGTGAAAGAAAAAACCAAAAGGGTACAAAAATACAAATCAGCAAACTTTGAGAAAATAATAGTGCATCTGAGCATGCTTCGTGCCTGCTGGGGTAAGTTAATGATGAATCATACCTTGCCTTCCCAGCAAATACTCTGAAATACATTCTTTTTCAAACATGAAAATACACAGCAACTGAAGGCAGCGGACACACAACTCAATGATCAAGCGTGATTTTATGAGCAGCCATGTTACGTGTCAAATATTAAATGTGTTGCCAGTACATTATAAACAGCACAAGTATGTTACACTATGAAGAACTGCATATTGTAAGTTAGCCACTGCACTTCACAAAGCAAGAAAGGATAAAATTGCTGCATTTCTGTACCAAAAGCATGAATAGATGTAGCCACTTATCAAAAGAGCTGTTATTGTTGCCGAGGATTCCCCTCTCAACACATTCACCTGTAATTTTGTCAAGGTAATAAATCCTTCCATTCATTACAGCACACTCAAAAGCACCCTGCTATTTAATTTAAATGGAAAAAAGGCCCAAAGTGTCTAAAACATTTACTTTTGCTAATGTAAAAGTGCTGGCATTTTACTTCATTCCTGATAAGCCGGTGCCAATGGATGTGATTATTCTTTTCTTATTCAAAGCATATCAGTAGTTCAAAAGCACTCTCAATCTTATCAGGTGTATGAACAGCACAGTTACTGAAAACAGTTTGTACTGCTCCTCTCTCTTTCTGCCAGGCTATCAGATAAACCCAACTAACTAACTGTATTTACACACAATCAAACATAAGCTGTGTCTTCAGCACACTGTAGCCTGTTTCTGGCACGTCACATGTTTTCTGCTTGACATTAGTCATAACTAAACCAGCAGCAGTGAATTAGCTTACAACAAAAACAGTCACTCCATAATGCTTAACGCAGAAAGGACATAGGGAGGGAAAAAATGAGAAAAATTTTGTGAAGAATGATCACTTCTATCTCAATATTTCACAGGCATTTATCTGGTACTACTTGGAAAGGAGCATGGAAGCAATAGGTTTCAAATGCATTCAAAACAGATCTGACACGGGCCTTACCAGTGGAAAAAAAAAAAAATTTATTTGCTTTTTTGTTTATTCTGTTCTCCTGTCCTCTGAGAACTGCGTCTGATTTGCAAAGGGTGAAAAAGTGAAAGAAAGGAAAATGGTTACAGTGTCTGAAGGCATTTAAGTACTGGTTTTATCCGGAATAAGACAGTGATTTCTCATGATCCAGCTTTCACCTGACACAAAGAACCACCACAAAACAAAACAAAATTTCCCCCACTCTCCCCCAAACAAGCCTCTCGGTAACTCTCCTTTTCATTCAGTGTCTTAGACTGAATTTTCAGCGCTAACTCCTGAAGAATAATAGCAGACCGACTACTTCAGAAGATCCATCCATGGCTTTGAAGATTTCACCTGCCACAGGAAATAGGCATAGGATCCCCTTCATTCTCCTCAGGGTGACAGTGTACTCACCTCAGGGTGAGCACAGCATTTGAAGAGTTAAACTTTAACCTAGCAGTGTGCTCTCAGCTCGCTAAATGCTAAATGAAAACTTCTGGAACGCCAGGAGAAATCCTGAGTTTCGGCTCTTTGATTAATTACAGCCTTCCTTGGGAGCTGGACCTCCAGCCCCTGCGTGGAGGCTCCTTCCCAGCGCGTCCTCACAGTGACAGCCTCTCCCAGAACCTCTGATGGAGCAGCAAAGGCAGCCCCGTGCCACCACCTGAGCCCATCCCGCGCCTCTGCCCGGACTCCCGGTGCAGAACAGCCATCCTGGAGATGTGTGGGAGAACAATGAGCCGAATTAAGCCAAGTGCGCAGCGCCGGCTAATGCGGCCGATGGTTGTTTCTCCATCTGTGACACCAGGCCCGTGATTGATGGGACAGGTGTCACTCACACCGATGGCAGCCACCTGCCGGGGCCGCTCTGCGCCCTTCATATTCCCCAGCACCAACTGGGCCCGAGCGGCTCCTGCCAGGAGAGTGATGGGGTGTCCCTGGATGTCACTCGGCAACAGGGAACCCCAGTGTCACCCCTTTAATGCTGAGGGGAGCAGCTGGTGGCAGACGTGGCCACTTGGGAACATCTCATCTGTCCCACCATGGTGGCGGCTGCTATGAGAACACTCCCATCAGTGAAAGTATTCCCTGGCAAAGTGAATATAATTCCGTAGAGAAAAACCTGCATTCACAGGGCATTAAACTACCATGGTAAGGGGTGAAAAAATAAAAATGCACTTTTTGATGTAAGAATTTTACCATTCTTCAAAGATAATTTTGCTAGCAATATATGAGCATTTGCTTTGGGAATGCACTCTAAATCTACTTTAGATGGCAGGTGAGTTTTAGCACCTTTTTTTAACTTGATGCTTTTCCCCTTTTTCCCCCTTAGAAGTGAAAAAATAATTGTGCAGGAGAAATCCTCACAGACTTGCTGAAATTAATCCCTCTGAAAACTATTTTAGCATTAATACTTGCCAATCGAGTATCTCACAGTCCACCTAATAAGTAATAAAATACCAACTTAAACACAAAGCGACACTGGCATTCATCCTTCACAAAGACAGGAACCAAATCCTAGGGTCAATTTAAAAATAGAAAAAAAAATAAAGTAAATAAAGAATATATAGAAAACAGCTTGATTCTTTCTCTTACATTTTCAATATATGGAAAACTATACAAACTGCCAGTATTACTCTGCAAGGCATACATAAAAGAGTATAATTTCATGTTTCTAGTTAACTACTGTCTTTACTAGATGTTCCTGTTTTGTATTTCTTTAAAAATATTCATGTGTGAGATTGAAAAAAGTGTTTCTTCCAAAAACAGCTCTAGAAGCAAACCCAGAAACAGAGGAGAAGGGGGAAGGAGTAGCAATATCATAGGTAAGAACGGACTTAAAACAAGTCACCTCCTCCCCACCCATCCTGGCACCTCTATATGGGAAGGAATTTCAGAAATGCTTAGGAACAAGGTAGCAGCTCATTTTAGATATGACTTTTTCATTTCACTCACCAGCATCTCTACATCTACAGAACTTTAAATTGTTTCCTATCTAGCTGGCTCTGGGGAGGCAGGGGGTGTATAGGCACATATGGCTGGCTTTAAATTTATTAATTAGATTTTTAGCGGTTTTAGATTTTTGTTTCTTGTTTTGTTTGTTTAGAGTTAGGGTTTTTTTCCGAGGCCATTCAAAACAAGCAACAGCAACTCCACATCATCTTCTCATTCTAACTTGCCAAAGCCATCAATCTCTGATCACACCTATTAGAATCTCACTGTAGCCAGCACTACATTTTGCGACAGCTTGACCAGTTGTTTAAGGGAAGAGTGTGTGATGGAGCAAAGCTAAATCGACACATCTGTGATACTTCTGACACCCCTCAGCATGGCTAATATTAATTTGTTTTCTTTGGCTAGGTAAGTGCTGCCAAAACACATTACATATGGTATGTAGTTCCAATCAAAATGATGAAAAGGAGATGTGCAGGGTTTTTTTTTCCACTTACAGCAACATGAAGACACACAGAGTGCTAAGAGACATCTACACAAAGCTACAGAGTAATAACTTGAAAAACCTCTAATCACTGTATCTTAAAGTTTGGTTTCAGAATACAACCCTTTAAGAGAATCTGCCCTCCCATATAAAAACAGTAGCTCAAAGCTGCAAAGAGTTTTTACTCAGGATAAGAGAATATAATTTTCATTGTATGACGAAAGGATATATTTCGACTATTCTTGTGTGCATAGGGGTAACTAATCATATTGCAGCAGGCTATCATATAAATAAATGTGCACAATTCTGTACAAGGATATTATAAATAGCTTGATTACACTGAGGAAAAGGCCTTCTATTTCACACACCCCATGATACTAACTTACCACAGTGCATGATGATCCGCCTCCAATTTCATACTTAAGGTTCTGTATTAGCGTCACAAAATATTAAGTTTTGTGGCTGTTTTTTTTGTTTTGCCTTGCCTTGTAAATAATTTTGACCCAAGTAAGAAAATTTCACCTAGATGTCATAAGAATTCAGGCTGGTACCCATGGTAAGAATAAGACATTCAGCGGTACAGAAAAACAGCATATGCTTGTCTTTTACACTGTAAAAGTATTTCTATTGCTCTAACTTCCATTAGGCTGCTAATAGACATTTTTCTAGGAAGTATAATAAGCTGAAGTGAAAAAATGAATTTTATTTCAATTTTAGAAGAAATGGGTAATGATGTTCTGATTTAAAAGCTATGCTACTTAAAAGAGGAAAATAATTGCAAATTAGATAAGATTCCCTTTGATGCAAACCTGTTATCTTAAGGAACAGCAAAGAGAAAACCTCTTCTTCATTTGAGGGAAATACAAATTAATTGGAAAACATTACCAGCATTATGTAAACAAACCCAAGAGATTTAAAGCTTTTGTAACACCAAAAATACATAAATTGTTTCATAAGACACAGAAGTCAAAAGGCAATATCCTATAGAAGCTACTCTCCAAAGTGCTACTGAAAAAGCAATACCAAGTCCTTTAAAGAATAATTAAGCAGTACCCATCTGAAATGGCAGTATACAAATTCAGTTAAACATTTTTCTTTAATGTTAAAATAGTAAAAAATAGTATTTTTACTTCTGGACAACAGAACCATAAAGAAGAAAACAAAAACCCCACACTATAGGACTTCCAGAGAGGACTAAGGAGCATTAAAACCGCATATGTATTTTATATTTTTGTGTGAGGACATCATGGTGTATATCAACAACCACATGCAGGAGGCTTACCTCCCTAAAAATAATTATATTCTTTAGATGTAAATATAACTGTGTGTCCAAGGACATATTTAGCTGAAAAAATAAATCTGTTTGATGGCCAAAACTTTTAGAAATGTGAATAAATATTAGACTTCTCATTTACTCGTAAGAGAAAAATTTTATAAAAACATACAGCATCTTTTAAAAGCAAATCTGGGAGTACAATACAAAACCTGCTAGATTACATGGAGAACCTACTACAAAATGAGGTGTAAATACTTTACATTGCTGGCCAGCTCTTTTCTCATGGATAAGAAAAAACCCACATAAAACCACATAAAGGCAGCTGCTTTTTGACAAGCAACTGCACAGAGGGAAGTTATATAGCTCTGCATATATATATATATATATATACTTACTGTGTATATGTCTGTGGCTAACACACAACAATAGATGTACATTGCCAAAACTGCATAAGGAATACGCTATACACCTGGAACACACACAGAGGCATGGATATAAACGTGTTTGAACACAAAACTTGCTGTGCAGAGGCAGAAGATTTCACACAAAATGCAAATATACAAAACAAAACCATTACGTACATGCTGCTACAGACAGGGCTGTGCACGTACGAGTCCCTAAGTCGAGCCTAAAAGACGATACACGAAATGTAAAAGAACGGGTAATAAGTGGAGTGTCAAGCTGCAGCGACTGCTGGTGTCATCCCTGCACTATCAAACATACATATGAGTATGATTGGAGACAGAGAGGCTAAATATTTCACTGTCAGAGCATGTCGAGAAATGCAATTCATTTCTCTCTCATGTGCTTTAGGACAATGACAATTTAATACAAGGCCAGTGGATGTAAAAGAGATAAAAACTGAACAAACTGGCCCAGCATAATCACAGATTTCCTCTAGAGAGCTCGGTAGCATGAGGCTTATATGCACTTGTAACAGATCAACATTTTATTGTTTCTTCCCTCCATGAATTTGCTGTGAAAAAGAATTCATAGCAAAGCTTATTTTATAGACAGAGGCTACTTCAGGCTTCAATAGGAGCAAGAATTTATTTCATATTTTTTTCCTACTTCTCTTATACATTTTACTTATTCTAAGCAAAAAAGTAATTATTTTATATACTTCCTTGAAAGGTTAAATAAGCATTTTTTTAAATTTCTAATTATACTTCCACAGAGGTGTAAGCAACCTCCGTGCAGGCCCAGGGTCAGTCCTTCAAAAACAGTTCTGTAAAACAAATAATCTTGTCACTTATTCACGAATATATTATACTTTTATACCACAATTTTTCTATCATAACTTTGTAACATACAGAAATAGCAGCATAGCATGTGGACTGACATATCTGTGAGAATAGACATATCATACTTTTTAGCTACTCTAAGCAAAGTGGGCTTCAAGTATTGTTAAATATTATCATAGACAAGTTACCTTCTCTATTTGATGAATAGCACCATGTATTTGAAATTAATTGCAAAAGTAGAGTTGGCTAATGAGGTGGCCCTTATCTTTTCTCAGCAGTGCAAGCACAAGTATTTTTCTGCTGGCTCAATATTTTTTAAATGCCCAAAGTGCTATTAACTAAGTTGAAATCTGATTAAAATATGAACATTAAAATATTCACAACAGCTAATGCAGCTACACAAAAAAAAAGGGCTAAGAAAATTCTTATCTCTTTTCTTATCATTAAGCATGTGTTTTGAAAAATAATAATTAAATAAATTGTTCCCTACAGATTCTCACACTTGTTTTGCTTCCCATTAGCATCTCTGAAAACAGTTTGTTAAGACAATAGTTATTCTTTATTATGGAACTATGGGGATGATGCTCTTCTACCTGCCTCAGTTTAAAAAGAAATTTGTAGGAAATGTTAAAGCTTAAGGTCTGTCAGAAAAAGGACAGTGATTCTTAGGAAAAAACAGGGGAAAAAAGTATGGAAAAAATGATCAGCCATTCGAGAGAATTAATGGATATCCACAAGGGCTTTGCTAATAACATGGGTTAATTACCGCTGCAACGCACCAGGCTCAGTAAATAAAAGAGCACAACCATAAACACATTAAAATGAGCACCCATCACTAAAAGAGGGGTAAACCCCAGTAAAGGAAAATCTGCCAGGTAGGCATTTCAGCACAAACCCTTTATACTTCCTGCAGGATTCAAAAACTTGCCAGCAGTGTAGCAGAACCAAAAAAGCAAAGCCCTACGACCGGAAACAGGTAAGGAAGAAGGGACCAAGGCCTGCCTGCTGCCCAAGGGGAGAGCCCTGGGAGAGCCCAGGCAGGGGCTCAGTGCCACCCCACACAAGGGGCACCCACCAGAACACCAGCCTGGGGCTTTATTTCTCAGGAACAACTGGACCAAGCTATCGAATAAGACAAACGGGCAAGGTTAAAGACCTTCAGAGCCTGGAGAAACCGTAGAGCGGAATCAAGTGCTGCTTCCCACATCACAAAGAAGCGTTCTTCAGTCTGCCCCTTTCCTGCCTTTATGAATGAAAGACACTTCTAAAAAAATTCTTCAGCAATTTGAGGCTATGCCAAAATATTTTAAAGAGTGAAACTGACATAAACTCTTTTATGTTTAGCACATAATCACCTAGTGCACATCCAAACACACGAATAAATGTACATGTAAGTAACACACACACTCACATTCATCCATACACAAACACAACCCGGCCAGACTCACAGGGTGACTCCACAGATCATTCCCACATTGCAACATGAAAATGGTTAGAAAAATATAAAATATATACACCAGCCATCACTGCACTAAAGTACTCGCATGCTGTGACACCTACGACCACTTTTTAAATGTTACAGCCCTTCTATGCAACCTTTATTTCTTGTCATCAGAGTATTGTATCCGTTCTGTTGTAAAATGAAAATCTATGCACAGGAACAGATGAATTTGTTTCACATATAAACATTATTGCACACTTTTAAATGGAGAAACTGGGAAAGCAGCTACATGCTCAAATGAATGAAACACAGTGAGCCACAAAACATACACAGCGCACAGAAGCTTTCTGGAGTTACAAATTTCCTCAATTTTCTATGTTTGGCATTCAGAGACCGTGTTTAAATTTACCAAACTACTTCTGTTCTCTCCCCTTCCTACCCCCCCTGCTTTTTTTGAGTGTTTCAATTGCCTTTCCTTCTTCCAACAGCTGTGACAACTGTTAAAACAGTCGGTAAAATTAAGTCCGCTCTATAATCCTTTAGTCAATGTTACATTTTAATCAGAGGTTGAAGGAGATTTCCCGTTATGAACGCAGTGATTCATTTAAAATTATTAAACTGACACATATGTCAAAATGAGCAGATATATTTATTGCATCTGTTAGCTTATTAACTATTAGTAATTATTAGTGCTATTGTTATTGCTGAAAGAGCAAAAAGCTAAGACTGCAGCTGGCTTTAAGTTATTGCATTCTTTAACAAGCTCTGCCTTAAAATCAAAGCATACCTAGTGATGGTCAGACAGATATCTGCGCACTCCCAAAATGTTCGGACAATTTCTAGCTCGAATCCTCTCTACCCTCATCCATAAGAACTGCAGAAACTCCTACATGTATGTCCTTATGCTTACATGTGCACATGCATGTTACAGTATGTAGTTAAATCCCAGTTATTACGGATATTAATAACATGCAAAACTCTGGTGTTTATTAATTGAGATGGAGAAGCAGATATGTTTCTGAATGTTAATTCTTTCTCTGTGTCCACTCAATCCCACATGCCTCCAGCCCTACACTCAGACAATATATTAAGAGTGTTTTGAGATGACTTTTAATTGAGTCAGAGGAAGAAAAAAATTAGTTTGAATCTTGCACCGGAGCCAAAAAGACATGTGCCCCGATTTCATTTAAATGCATCTACTCTAAGAGGCTTATCTAAACTAATCATTCAAATTAGCTGTAAGAAGGTAAATTCAAGAAAGCTGCTTTGGGGGGGTGGGGGCATTGAAACATCCACCAAAAAAAAAAAAACCCCACAAAAAAAACCAACCCACAACCATAAAATACTCAACTTATCATCTTTTTATCTATTTCATGAAAAACTTGTCACTGTTAGTAAAAGCTGTGGAAACTGCATTCTTACATTATGAAGCTATCTTACACTATATACATACAGTGCGCTGACCTGTAAGGCATAGCTGAGAGGGCACCCTACGTCTGTTTATTTGCTCTTCTTTACCCCCAAAACACTACAGTGGCTTTTCCACGCGTCCCCTTCCCAAACTGCATTCCTGCGAGCCAGGCTATTTGTTACTTCCCATCTTATTTCCCTAACATGCGATCACGGCAATTCACTTTTCATGCCTGGCTTAATTACCACCAGCCATGCAGTGTGCAGGCAGTAAGGACAGCTAGTGGGCATCCACCTATAGTACACTGTCACCTCCGGAGCAGCCTCTCCGCGGCCGCGGCGGGGGCGATGCTGGCTGCCGGCCGGGGCTTCTCCTCGGCGCTCCCGTCTGTCACTGCCGGCCTAACACCGGGGCAGAGACGTAAGTGGCTCGACAAGAAGAAAAATGAACCGGTGACAGCTCCCGTGATATACTAATATTTAATCCCGGCTGCGGGCTGAAATCAAGTTCAGGAGCCGCTCCTCAGCCCCAGACCGCCCGGTTCTGTTTGGGCGCCAGGCTTTCCGCCGGAGTCACTCCGCCAGGTATCTGAGAAGTGCCAGCCAAGAATTGCGGCTCCTCAAAAAGTGTGTTCGGCCGCCTTTGTAGGGAGCAGCAGCCGCGGGGAGGGACACGCCGTGCGGCGCGGACCCCGCCAAGTGCCCCACGCCGCCTCCCCGGCCGCTGCCGCCGCTGGTGCGGAGCGGCGCCCCCCGGCAGGGCGCTCGCACCGCACCGGACCGGCGGCCGCCACTGCGCCGGGCACCGCGCCGGCGGCCGCTCCCGGCCGGCGCCCTCCCGCCCGCCGCCGCCTCTCCGCCGGCGCTGCCGGCGCACCTGTCAGACGGCGAGCGCCGGGGCGGCCGAGGGCCGGGCGCTCGCCCGCCGCCAGCGCCTCTCCCGCCGGGCGCATCCCGCCCGGCCCCCCCCACGGCGCGCCGCGGCCGCGCAGTGCCCCGGGCCGGCTCCCGCCCGCGGCCGCGGCGCAGCGTTACCTGCAGCGGCGTCTTAGGCGCCTGTCATGTTTGGGGCAGGCGGCGTGCGGCGGTGGGGTGGGGGCGGGGAGCGGTACCTACTCTTCCTCGTAGTGCAGGGAGAGCGGCTCCGGCAGGCAAAGTTCTACCGAATCCATGTGCGCCCGGCGACCATCCTCCGTGCGCCCCCGCGGTGAAAGCAAAGTTTCCGTGGCCGAGCGCCGCGCACTTGGCACGGGCGCGCTCCGGGCGCGGCGGCGGCGGCGGGCGGGGACCAAAAGCTCGCCCGCGCGCCTAATCAAGGACTTAAAGCCCCGCGCGGAGCTCATGAATATGCAGCAGGGCTGTACATATGCATCCCCCCGGCCCGGGGGGACGGCCGATTGGTGGGGCCGCGGCCAATCAGGCGCCAGGGGCGCCGGGGCGGCCCGGCGCGCGGGGCGCGCGGCAGGTAGAGGGTGGGGACGGGGGAGCGGCCTGAGGCGGCGGCGGCGGCCGGGGCAGAGCCCGCGGACGTGCCCGCGCCGCCGGACCGACCGAGGCTGCCCGCTCCGCTTCCCGCCTTCCCTTCCTTCCCTTCCCGCCCGGCCCCAACTTCGGCAGGTACCTTGGCAGGCTCCCGGTTAAGGATTGCGCGCAAAGGTAGAGGATGAAGTTTGCGCCGCCGCCGCTGCCGGCCGTGGCGTTTGGCTGTGGCGGCAGCCGGGCTCGGCTCCCGGCGCGCTCTCCCGAACGCCGCTTCCCTAACCTTTGGAACTGCTCGGCGCCGGGGAAAAACAAATAATTATAACGCCAAGCGCGGCCTGCCGAAGCCTCTGGGTAACTCAACTTTTCATTGTCGTGCGAGTTGCTTTTCGGGGGGAAAGGGGAGGGGGAGCGGGCTGGAATTTGACTATGTATATGTGATGTTATACATAAAAACTTATAAAAATTCCACAACTATCTAATATAGAGATATATAATTTCCTATTTAAAAATTAAAAGTTTCCTTTTCTATTTAGTTGAAAAAAAATACATTCCTAACAAAACGAGCACAAATCCAGTCCTTAGCATTATGGGCGCAACTGGGAGCGAATACAGGTACGCGTGTTCCTATACAACAGGGGGGCGTGTGTTTATTTAAATATAAATGTATAAAGCATCTGCCCCTATACGAGTATTTGTATGTTTAGATGTGTATATTTAGACATGAAAAAGAAAAGATCCAGAACTGATCAATTTCCTCTGTTAGTGTGCAGGGATTAGAGTGGACCAACTCAGCCTGCCTCATTTTAATGAGATAAGGGCTGCGCTGGAGCAGCTCTGCAGTAGTAAATCTGGGAGGGTGCCTAGACCTCTATAGTGTTTGAGGGCTTGGGTTTTTTGTAAAGTAAGTTTTGCTGAACTAAAGGGGCGATAAACACATATCCCTGTAGGCATGCCTGCATAAACATCACCAAGCTCGGTTCCAGCAAAATACTGCTTATAGCCAGCTTAGAGTTGTTCTCTGGCATATGAAAGATTCCTGATTAAACTTGTTCCAACACAAAAGAATGTACTCAGATTTAGGGACATTAGAGACACTGTTTGCCCTGAAACACATGCACATATCCTGTTTTGAAAGTATCAGTAATGAATATGAGGTGAATTTTTTTTGTCAAAAGCTCCCACCTTTACTTAATATTACAACTAAGGCACCATACGTATTTTCCAGGTTCAAAGTGTTTCTGTCCCTACTAATGAAAACAGATGCAAGCTGTTTCTGTCCAGAAAAAAGCCAAACCGACACTGGAAAGACAATAATTTCTTAGAATGCAGCTACCCTCGTGCAAAATCTTTTGTGACTGGAGCCCTAACATGATGCAAATGGCAGTCTTTTAGATCAAAACAAATCAGTGTGAACCCTCAGAATGCAGTAATACTATTCACAGAAATGCCCTCTCCAGATCTCTCTCACAGCATTTTACAAAAAAAATACAGCAACAGAACCAAATCCCAACATATGTAGGTTCAATAGACATGCTTGTGTATGTTTACAGCAAAGAGATTCCAGCATTCCGTATTTTACCTTATGTGAAGACTGGGCCTGCTTCCTACAAACCTGGTATAAATACTTGCAATTTTAGGAATCATAACTCAGACAGCAAAACTACAGCTCAAACTACTGTATAAAAGCAGGTAGTAAAAGCTTAATTACCAGTAGCATTATGCTGTCTATATTGTTAAATGTGAACTCTGTAATTAAGATGTAAATTTGCTTGTGAGCAGTGAATTAAAAAGCTCTGAAATGTAGAGTAAAATTTAAGTACTCTGTAGAAACATCAGGGACAAAAAAAAAAATCAATTTTTACCAAATTTTAAAACAGGAGGCATTAAGTGTTACTCTGTAAGAATATCCTCTTTAAGTAACAATTTGATAATGTAGATTTTGGAATTAAATCAGAACTGGAATAGGATGTCTTTATGTATAGTTATCTGTATGACTATATAAACTCAAAATGCAGTTCCTACAAACTGATTTACATGTGCACATGAGCAAAACATACAAATACAAATATATTGTTTGTACCAAGTATCTCAGTGTATAGATATATAAGTATATAAGAGTATGTCTGTTTATAGATTTATACCCAAAATGTCTATTTTGTCAGTATTTTTTATTTCAAAATGCTTTTAAATCTTTGCATGTACATGTCTTTTTCTTATATAAATATCAGCCATAAATTATTCCCTGTACATGTGTGATTTGATATGGTCACTTTTCGGTATTACATTCATTGGAATACACCCTCCTGAAAATCTGACAGCTAATCCATTCTGAAACTTACGGAAGCACAGGTTAGCTTCATTCCTACTTTTGTTCATTATCTCCCAAGATATTATATTCAGGGGCTGAAACACGATGGTCTCTCCTTCTGTCATGGTCTGTCTTCCTGTAAGCCCTCGTTTTCACATTCCCATAGTTTCCACTACCTTGTGAGCTTGCTGTCCCCCACCCTCCTCTACTCCCCCAAATAACGCAGTTTTCCTCTCCCTCTGTGAGCCGTCACCAGTTTTCTATCAAGCATCTTTCATCCAAGCAAGCAGCTCTCTGCCCTGCCAGTGCTGCCTCTTGGAGAACCAGAAAGACTGTGCTGTACTTTGCATGTTGATAAACAAAGCAGTTGGCTTCTTCCCCCAGGGACTGAAAGTGTCACCTCCACCAGACTGGGGCCTGGAATTCCAGCTACATTCTTGAACTTGGGTTTCAGAGTTACAGATCAGTTTGGGGAGAGTGGAAAAAAAAAAGATAACAAAGAGATTACTGCAGCAAATAAACTGGGGCTAACTGTAGCTTCATTTTAAGCTCTTCTGTAGAAATAAATAAAAGCAGTAGCCAGAAGTGGGGGGGGGGGTGGGGGGGGGGGGGGTGAGAAGGCAATCCAGGTACCAGTTTACTGTATTTTATCAGGGAATACACAATAAGAACATGCATGCAAACACATCTGCAATAACTTATCAAAATGTACAGTGCAAAATCTTACCACAAGGAGTCTATACAAAACAGTGGTAATGGAATCAAGAGAGGAGAAGGAAAAAATCGTCAGGAGTACCTGTACCAGCCAAGGGGCATTGCTGAGCAGCACCTACATTTCCATGTCTCTCTGTGCATCTATTTTTTCCTGTGTGCCAAACAGTACATCTTTAAGCATCTTCACACTTAAATACTACAGACATTTCAAGGCATCAGAAGAGCCAGATTCTTAAAGCACACCCACCTCAAGGCAACTGAAGTGAGGTTCAGTGGCACTTCACAGAAACCTCACAGTGCACACAGTGCAGTGTCAAATGTGTATTTACCAAAAGGAGCAACAAGCTCAAGCCAGCAGGGAAGCTGCAAGAATATGAAAGTCTGGTAGCTGGCGAGGATTTATTTGGGAATAAGCATACTTTAGATAAAGATTTGCAATACACCATGGAGGCTTATTCCAAGTCCAGCTGGAAAATACCATATTGTTAAGAGTTTGAAATAAATACTGAAGTGTCAACAAATATGTGATCTTCTCTTTTTTCACAACCACTCCTTAAAGAAGCACAACTCAGATGTGATCTCACTCAGTGCTACAGTGAGATTAATGTTAGTATTGACACTGACAACTGCTCTTTTGTGCTTCTCATTGGAAGGCACTTGATGCACCCCTGGATATGCTGCTAATGAATTAAAAAAACTAATGCCTCAAAAGTTCCCAATTCTGCTCACCTGTTTGTACATAGTTGGACAAATGCTATCAAGTTATTACTTGAAAGCCATCTGCCTCTTCAGTCTGTATTTAGCATTAATTACTCTTTGTTTTGATCTTAGGGGAAAAAGCTCACACAACACAATCTCTGATGCTCCTTAGAACTTTTCCACAGTGTGTTCACAAATACACGGAGCAAGGCTTTTAGCTTTAGTTGCTACATTCAGTCCCAGCACATAAAAAATGTCTCTGTGAAATAACAGCAATTGCCTTACCATGTTACTGAACTACATTCAATTTATCTGGTCTCAAATAAATACTCCATATTTTCTCCTTGTTTTATTTTCAAGGGCATGGGTATTGAAATTACTGCTTTCACTGGTACAGAATAGAATCTGTTCACACTGCTATAAATAAATATTCTCTTGACGAAACACCTTTTCCAAAGCCTCTGACAAAATGAAAGGAAAAAAGAAAAAAAAAAAAAAAGAAAGAAAAAAGAAATAAAAACCACCAGAAGAAGGAAGCTACATGCACATTGCCTGTCACCCACCAAAAAAGGTCTCCTCCCTAAAGATAATTCAGGCACACACTTCAATATGGATATCTCACTATTACCCCAAGCTCTTTTTTTAGTGGAAGTTTCTTCAGAGAAACTGAAGTACATTACTGTCTCAGACAGCCAAGGATAAGATGACTGAGGGAATTCAGTTGCTCTGTTTAATTAATACAGGATTATTTCACTTTCATTTTGTGAAGCTAATAATATGACTGGTGGAATGTCAGTAAAAATTAAATCATAAACTAGTGCAGTACCAAAGGGAAAACTTACTTTAGTTATGGAGTATTCCCAGCAGAAATCTTGAAAATCTTATACATATTTACACTGATAAAATACCACATGTACTTCATGGGATACTGCAAGCTTTCTACAATCCTTGTGGCATGTTTTTACAGAGCAAGAGTTAACATTTTGAGATTATACATTAATAAATGAGTTGCAGTTGTATTGTTTCTTGAATGTTAAGCACCACATACTAAACGCAGGAACACGTTCAAGGTCAATGCCCTATTTTAGACCTTTTCAGCAGCTGTGATATTATGATAATCATACTTAAAATATTCCTATAGAAAAAGTAAATTAGCCCCTTTCACTAGAAGGATTATTATGATAAACAACAAATCTGAAAGAGAACAAATTCAGATTTCTCTTTTTGTTTGTTGCTTTCTGTTTTGTTTTGGTTCCCCCCCCCCCGCCCAGCAATGCAATAAATTGCTGTCTTTTACTGCGATGGCTTTTCTGTCCAGGAATTTAAAAAAGAAAAAGGCAAACCTAAAAACCCAACACTTTATTCTGCACTTATAGTACCTTTTGGTGGTGGTTTTTGGTTTTGTTTTTTTTTTTGGAGGCCTCACCTATGTATAGGTACCTTCTTTAAAATGCATTATGTTTTCTATTAGAATCAAAACATACCAGTTGACATCCCATTCTATCACCTATACTGCAGTGAAATGTAATATCCCACTAAACCAGAAGGGAAAGAAGAAAACTTAGTATCAGCAGCTATTCCTAAGCAAGATTAGGGGTTTAGCTCCATCTAATTGAGGGATGAGACACGTCCCTCAATGGGTCTCTCCCCACTCCCGCACCTGCCCTCCTACCTGGCTGCAAGCTCAAAACGCTAAAAATAGAAGAAGAAGACGGAGCGTAAATATTTCCCCAGCGAAAACACCAATAATCTTTACTGAGCTGACATGAATTGCTTGTTACACTGCCCTAGGATATCATGGCTCGAAGCGAGCGCGCAGACACGCACAGAGCCACCAACCACCCTCAAAGGTTTTGTGCCGTCTATTTGTGCATGTCCATGTCGCAGAGGCTCCTACGACATCTGACGTGGAGCCGGGACACCTGCGGTACAGAACGCTCCCTCTAGCCTGCCTGCCCCTACCCCCGGCATTCCCAGCCCCTCTTCCATCACTCTTCTGCCTTTTTCTCCCCCTGCTCCCCCCTCCACTCCCTTCGTTCTGGCATTTTTATTATTAATGTTATTGCTATTATTACTGTCCAAGCATAAGCTGATCCACAGGGGAGCCTGTGTAATTTAACCCCTCAAGCACTAAATTCCTTCACATGTGCCAAAGACACAGGTTTGTTGTTGCCTCCAGCAATATCCCAGGAAGACGAGTGATGGCGGTGTCATATCATCACACAGCGACTTAATCTATTGCGACACCCAGGGAACGGGTAACTGAAGAGATTTACAGAACATGCTCTCTGCCTGAATACAAAATGTTATCCCCTTTACCAACAAGCTCAAGTCACAAGAAACAAAGTGAAACAATTTTTGCCCTCTTATGGCTCATTGTTTCCATGACTGCTTTATCCAATCCTACCCCCCCATTACTTGTCCCACTGTACATCTTCTAGCTATACAACACTTTTTTTCAACATTTTTGTTCTCCATCCTTTGTTCTTCATGTGTTCTCTGATTAACAAACAGCTAGATCATGTTGAACTGCCAAGTAACATAAACCTTGGAAATCTTTTATCCATACACTAGACGACTGGAACTATCACATCAGGGTTATCTCTACATGCTGTCTTTATGTTCTCTGACATCTAATGCATGCTTTTTAAAACAATGGATTAAAAGGGTTGCACTTTTTAAAGGTGCAAGGAACGCTAAATTAAGCACACATTAGCTACAATAAACACCAACCTCAGGAAAGCATCTATTTTAAGTACTGCAATCACAAACCCCCAGTCTGTTTGGCAAGTAGGGACTTTCAACATGGTTGTCTGTCCTGTTATGCATAACTATTAAGGAACAATTCAATATAATAAAGCAGCCTATAATTGTTCTCTCCAAGATCGAGGTGAGATTCTCTCTCTTCTAACATTTCACTGACCTAGGAAGCAAGAATTTGGCACAGAATTAATACTGAAGACAAACGAGACTAGTGAAACGTCCTCAGCTCAGGATAACCTGATTGTGCTGGTGAAAAGAGCTTTCACCATGGGAAATTAACTGCTCTGAAACCACTGGTAACAAAGGCTAAGTTCAGATGCTCAAGAGTAAACAAATCCTTGCTCCCCATAAAGTAATAGCTACCCTTATCTCTAGACACCCAGATCTAAAATAGGTAGAGGCTTCCATGAAGGCCACTGAACCCTGTCCTTTCCTTGTAGTAACAGAACACTTGATTTTTCAGTGTATGTTTCAGTATACATGCCTTTTTAAAAGCCTGTATCAGCTGAATGACTGAGCACTCAAAAATGTACACGTTGTCCAGAGGCATATTTAGACTCCAGGTTACATGATTTCTTGAACACATACTTGTGGGCACAGGAAGACATTAAGAACTCCTTGTACTTCTCCCAGCCAATAAGATGAAGAGACTTAAAAGACAGGTTATCATGGATATACAGCTTCCAGATGGTAACTGTGTGGTTCCAGGAGTTGAAAGAAAAGTGGAATTCACCACCAATTGCTTTTTTCCCATGCCCTTCAGCTCCAGCCCCCTGAAAGCCCAAGCCTGATGTGTCAGAGTGCACTGAGATGCTGCTGAGCACTGCTATATTCCTTTCCCCTTAGTGGTGGGTGGGAGGTTTAGAATGCCCACCAAGAAGATGGCAGCGCACACCAACACAAGTGCAGCATCCTGCTATCTCCAGTAGACTTGTACACTAACATTTAAGGGAGCATTAATGTCATTAATACAATACTGAAGAGTCACACTTTTAACAAAAATACCTGTGTTACATTACATTAATACAATGAAAACCTTTTTTTCTGGCTCTATTAGTATGTATGTTCAAATGACAGCATATAATCATAATGACATCCTCCTGCAGCTGAAGCCTTCTATTATCAACTCTGTTTCTGTCCTATAGCAGCTTCACTTCTATTGACCAGACAGTTAGCCCTGTTCAATTATTCAATCTCAAATCAATAGATTTTAGCTCCACATATAATAGTTAAGGTGTAAACAATATGCACGTGCTCTTTCAGCTTTATTAATTTACTTGCAAATTTGAATTTATAGCTTATTTTTTAAGAAACATGCAAATTTCAGTTTTCATATTAGGCAGTTTATTCCTCCCACCAGCTCTGCCCCTGTTTCCAGAAATCAAGTTTAACTTGCCTATGACGTAAATGTCTTTCTTTCACAGATAAAAAAGGAAAAGTAAGAATGATAATTATTTGATCCTGATTATGCTGAATAAAGCAATAAAATAGCAGTATGACTTTTAAGCAGATCCAGTCAATATTTCGTTGCTAAAGCAGTCACTCAAGGTGTGAATTGATCCAGAAAATACAGCCTTTAGACTTGCTGCACTTCTGACACTTGTATCACAAACAATTTGGTTCAATTAATGCAGGTATGTGTCTGTGTGTGTGCCTATACCTACACAAACCACATGGAAATGTATTATATTATGGGCTCTTGGTTACCTATGTATCTTCACACACAAAAAAGAGGAGGCAAGAAAGTAAACTGAACCAACACATGCATACAGAAGTGAGTGCCTCCATCCTTCATTCTAGTTAAAAGCTGCTTTATTAATTTTGTCCCTCCAAGCTTACAGAGCTTCCAGTTGACAGTCCGATTTTACTTTCTTTTCTCAAACAAATGCATGTTGACTTGAGCAGCACTTACCCCCCACTCAATACGTTAGCACTGCAGAACAGATTCCTGATTACCTGCAATGCTTTAAGAGAGTATAACAGGTTCCTGATTACCTAATTCCTGAAAGTACATCCATTTTTGTGCATCTAGAAAACAGATCTAACACTAGTGCCATAATGCAGTATCTTTACTGACCAGATAACCCAGAATAATATGGTTACAATTTATCTGAGCTTCAGTTCAAACAACACTACCCAATGAAATACAGATATCCTGGGGAACACCCATGCTGTTACCTGCCTTGAACCCTTCCAGGACTATGTCCAAAGCAGCTGCAGTTTATAAGCTGGAGGATAATGCCAGGGAGCTGTTACAGCAAGAAAATCTAAAGCAATTTCTGCATACAACCATTACAATGTGACTGTTAAGAGACAGATAAGAATTTCTCTATTATTGTCAAGGAAACAATAGGCTTAAAAATTTGGAAAGGCTTTAAAACACAAAATATCAAAAGGAAAAGTTACAACTCAGTCTTCCTACTGACCCGTTTACTCCAACTTCAGATTATCTGCTCCCAAGGTATTAGCATAAACTTCTCCAGTGCTATTAAAGGCCGTATCTGCATTCTTTAGCACTGTTTGCATTTAGTACACATATTTTCAGAATGCTAACAGTCTTTTATTCAATAATGAATTTGGCAGAAAAACAAGAATAGGCTCTCTTTTAATGTTATTTTTCTAAATAAATTCTCTAAACCTGATTGAGTTAGATCCTTGAATTATGCTTTGGAAGATGTAACTTGGAGTTTTTGAATAAAGTGAAGCACTTAAGCAAATCACACTTTTATTCTTCAGCCACTGAGAAGCCTCAGATTTCAGATGAAAGAGCTGGGCTGCCTTTCTCTCTCCTTATCCTGCAAGGTCCCTTCATTCTCCCCGTTTTCCCAGTAGATTTACTTGTGAATCTGGTGACAGCCACATTTGAAGTCCTGAGGTCTGACTCCTGACCTCAGTTATGTTAGCCCTTCCCTGCAGAAGAACTACCCCTTGGATCACTGACTTGCTATTATTCTATGGTTAATAGACCTGAGCTGTGCAATATTTTTTTATCTGGCTACAGTCCTATCTCTAAATTCTCTATTTTGAATGAATACCGATTTTGTGACATGAAGTCTGCTATATAATGAAATGCAAACAATGAAAAGGCTAAATCAGTTTACAAAAAATCTATTTGTCAAACAGTGTGGAGATGCTCCCAATTTAGTCTGGGCAGTGCATGCAGTTCTTGATAAGGGAGTTAAAACCGAGCCGTTCCACTGCATAAAAATAAAAGCATCTACAAGGGAGAGGCATTTTCTTTAGGAGACTCTTCCCTAGAACCTATAGGTAATTATTAAAAAAAAAATCAACCAAACAACAACAAAACAAAACAAAAAAAAAAAAAAACAAAAAAAAACAAAAAAAAAAAAAAGGGAAAAAAAACCTGCCCCCCCATACCCCTTGGATTCTGCAGGAATTTTCCAACAGCCAGGAGCACTGTTAGAGGAGGTAACAGCAAACGCCTCCCCAGCGCAGTCCCCTTATGTCACATTTGCATTTCTATTCAGCTACATTGCCTGACAATGAAGCAAATGGGCCTGGCCTTATCTGTACAATTCCGGACAACAGAGATTTTCTGAGCCATACAAAGGAACGAGCTTAACATTCAGCACTCAGCACCTCCTGGCGTCCCCCCATCCCCCGGCCCCGGGGGGATGGCGGTCACACGAACACCTGGCCACGCCACAGCCTGACACCCTCGCACGGCATCCCAAAAGGAGCCGGCTAGGAGAATGACAATAAATTACAAGAAAAAGCGATCGAGACTTTGAAGGAGCTCGCCAGCCTCAAGGAAGAAAACAGCCCGAACCCTCTAGATTTTCAGGCTTTGTTTGGAGCGCAAAGGAGTGTCCCTGGAATGTAAAAGTAGATAATATCTAGTCGACCATTTGTGACTCCCGCCGTCCCTTTTAGGCTGGTATTTAATACAGCAGATGAAACCTATAGAGCCTTTTATCAGGGAAATTTCATCTCACCCCAGTTTTCATTAGAAAATCTTTAGCAGCTAGGCTGGCTATTTCATTGCCATTTCATTGCACTACGAGGAAATTTCCGGCTAATTCCTTCAAAATTAATATCGTCTGATCTAAAAGTTAGAAATGACACGAAAAAACCCGGACAAGCTGAAAACCTCCAGATCAAACTTGTGTTATGACAGGACTTAAGCCAGCTATAATACAGGCTAGGGCTTTAAACAGCAAGGAAAAAAATTACAGTGACACTGTACTGTAGACACTTTGGCTTTAGTCTGGCTTTACATTTTATATATATATATATAAAATGTAAAGCATATATATATATATATGCACTTACACATTGTTTCTGTCTTCTTGTCCCTCTCTGGCTCTCAAATACTTAGTGTAGGTAACAAAAAAGGCCTCAATCTCAAGTACAAGAAGCTTCATAGTGAAGGGGGTTATCCACATGTTTATTTGTATACACAGAAGTAATCCGGGGTAGCAAGCATGGAAAGGGAAGTGGTAGAGTGTCCCTCCTTTTGTCCCAAATAGTGTATCCTATGGTATATAATAGTATATATTTTACATAGCACACAGAATTTTAAACTCCTGCCTTTTACTTTAATTGTCCTGAACTTCCAGGTAAGTTTATTCTTTGCTGATGAACAAAGGCTGAATTTCTCCCTAGAGGTGGTTGCAATGAGTAGTGATTCTCTATTTTTTTCTCACTCACACAGTTTTGAAGATTTACAGGTATGAATATCATCACGTTAGCACAAAATGATATTACTATTGCCAAAAAAAAAGGCAGTTAAGCACAGAGACAGTGAGGAAGGCAGAACACTTACTTGGATTCAAAGGAAACCCAAAGCTCCTTAAAGCAGCCCATTGTTTTATATTTTACTAATACTGATGCACCAAAAGCTTCTGTGATTGTTACCTTTGCATGAGTTGGACCAAGAGGTTGGAGTGCTGCATTCTGCCTCTTCAAATGCTCATAAGGGAACAGCCAACTTTTATTGTCCTTAGCACCAAGAATGGCTTTATTGCCGAGAAGGCATGAAACTGGCATTGTCCTGGAATCATACCTCCCTCAAACTCTGTCAAGGTGACAGATCACTTTTACCTTCAACTGCACAGGCACACAAGCAAACTTCACACAAGGCATGGGAATAGGGCGTAGTGCAGAGCAAAATTCAGTCCTTATACTTGCTGTGATCAAAATAAAACATAGGACAGAATTAAATAACTGCTACTAATATGTCAGTATTCTAAAACACCTTTCTAGACTGTGATGTCAGAGATACTATGAGCTATCACACACTACTATATTGTTGGAACTACTTGTTTTTGTCAATTCATTAAAACGACAATTAGTACAGATGGGAGCAAGAGGTGGAAGCTGAGAAAAGAACAGAAACTAAGTGAAACATTTTTCCACAGATTGGTCCAAAGTTTATTTTAATCTCAAATAAGATGATCTAAAAGGCTTGCTGTAACTATCCAAATGAAAATAAACCCTTACTTCTACCCCTTCATTAACATGCAAGGACAGAAATTGGAGCATTTACCTTGCTGAATGCATACACAGTTTATGCCTGTGTATTGCATCTTGAAGATACCTGTCAGGATGGCTTCTACAAGCCTGTCCCTTCTGGAGTAGACTAAGCAACACAGCTGACCCAGAAGGATTAGATGAGAAATTCAACTAATTAATGAGCCCTGCAGGCAAAACATCATTTCTTCTGCTCTTTGGGGCTTTTACAAGGTCAGCTGGTTTGTTGGGTTTTTTTCCCAGCATCAGGTCAGACTCACTCATCTGTCAATTTACACAAGATTTGTAAGACAATAGTGGCCACTATCAAGCCTAACAACATTTTCTCTAATCCCTGCAGTAAGGAAAAAACTGTTCTGGCCAATTCAGCTTTATTAAAATATGCTTCTCTAACGTTACTTTTCTCTTCCAGGGGCAATAGTTTAGAATTACAAACACAATACTTCCCATTTACAAAAATATTCTGGATCACAAGTTCAAATATTCTGGAACACAGCTCAACTCCCCCCTCCTGCTCTCTGTCTTTCTGATGATTGCTTTTCTGAGCGTCACATGGCACAGTTTTCTTCCATCTGCCAGGGAAGTTTCCCAAAAAGTATACCAAGTTCAAGAAATGAGGAATTTGAATAGGAAAATCGTTCAGATAGAATTCAGAAAAATGATCAGCTCACCTCATCTGTTTCTCTAGCAGTATGTGCACTGTTACCATCCAATGGCCTCTTTGGTAATAAACTTGTCCCACCTCCCATCTGCTCTTCTTGCTGGCCTCCTGCCACTTCAGCCTCAGTCCTTTCCTGTCTTCAAGATGTCATTCAACTTCACTTGCTCCCCTACCCATTTGTTTCTCTTTCCAAGTGAGATCAAGCATACATCTTTCTATGTCTCTCACTCCAGCCTTTAACTTCTGCTCCATCTTTTTAGTAAGTGTCTATATTTCTGCTCCATTTATCATAGTTGGCAGTATGCACTATGCAGGTGTCAAGGAAACCAAGAGAGAGTTCACTATTCATGATGCTGCCTTTTCAGCCTTCTTGTGGCTTGCCATTGAATGTCAGCTCCTTAACACTGAGCTGTATGTTGAGAAGAATATGTATCAGTTAAAGACAAATTACTTGAAGCCAATACAAAAGCACATGAAGAAACAAAGCTGCTTTAGACATTTTCAGCCTGATCGCTTTAAGATTTTTATTTGCTTACTACTTGATTTTTTATGTCATTTCAACAATATTTTTTTCCTTATTGGCTAAAAATAAATGTAAAAGACATTGAATGGGGCCAGACATAACATGTCAGCAGACCTCTGTAAATGTGAATACTTGACTTAATAATGTCATATAATAATTCTTGACTTCAGTAAATGCTTTCTTTTCAGGTCAATACAGACTTGTGTTTCACTAAATGCAATCCAACTCAGAAAAAGAGACATCTTGGGCCCAGCAGAATAGAAGTCAAAGGTAAATGAGAAGTACCTAGCTGGCTTTCTGCAAAGACTGAGAGCAAAACTCCACCCACCTCCTCTGCTGCCTTGAGCAGGGAAGAGGCACAGCCTTGCCCCAAGAGGATGTGTTCACCTGTTACCAGCCAAGAACCACTGCTTTTAAGGACAACACTCAATCCCACAAACATGCAAACATCATAAAAATCTAACTTAGCAAGGAGAGAGTTAATTTGATGAGAAATCACAAATTATACATATGACAATGGTTTTCAGGTAAGACAGTTCTTCAGACAAATGCAGCTGAGAGACATCATGAAACAAAGGTGAAGAATTAACCATTGAGATAACTCCTATGTGATGTAGCTTGAATTATTTTGCATAAAGTGCAGTACAAAAGTTTCCATACAAGGATTTTTTAACTCAAGATACACCGTTCATCATGACTACAGTCCGATTTAAACTCTATTTCTTCTGCAGTGGAAGCACACATATCCAACATGAGCACAATTCACTGCTTTCTATTCTGTGTGACAAAGAACAGAGGACAGACACTCCTCATAATCATTTATTTCCAAACACTTCTGTACAGGCCACCTTCCTGGTTTTACCCATCATTAGTATGACAGCAACAGTAAAAGTAGAATTTTTCTTACAGTAAAACAGACAAAGTGTCCAGTTTATGGCCCAGCTAAGCATCTTCTGATACAAAGCTTATAATTTCCATCCTTACTGATACTTTATGCGTTCTTTAAAACAAGCCTGCAAAATGGTTCTGTTACTGGCAGAGCCACATCTGACAACTTTTCACATCATCTTTCACATAATTTCTGTGAAAGTGACAAGAGCTATTGATGTAAATACAGATATAAAACTACGACTAAGGGCCTAACATAAAAACTGAGTTTAATGCATTGCAAAATTTCTCAGGGGGCTAAAGATTCATATTTCTTCAATACTGTAAATATTAAATTTCAAACTGAAATTCAAATCTGAACATTTGCCAAGTCATTTGCTGGATTTTCCCTCCTTTGCTAGAAGGCAGTAAAACATACTCTAGTTCACTGATCAACTACGTCCCTTTGTATTCAGAGACCACTATACAATATCCTTACTTAAAGAAAATGGTAAAATGACCAATTGCTTTAAGTACTGTAACCTATTTCCTGTCACTGTTACACCACCTGAGAAAAAATTCACACCTCCAGAAGAAGGTCAGCAGGAGTGGGTCAGGGTTATGGCTGAAAAGGCACTGAAAGTGCAGGACAGCTCCACACTGGGAAGGGGTAACCCAGCTCTGTGGGCAACACACGTGGCATATTACGAGTAATGGCAGATTACAATGATATAATGAAGGGATGCCTCTCGTACCCTGACAGACAAGGACAGCATAAGATAAGAACCCATCCAATTATCTCCACTCTTATTTTATTCCTCATCCTTCAGTCAACTATCTCAAGCATGGGAAGCACCCTCTTAAATCAATCCTACGTTCACTGCATTTATCCCTTTACAGGTACGCTCATTTTATTCTGGTCCACTCGGAGTCTGGCACGACTGAGAAGAACAAATTAATGTGAGCATAAAAGTCTAGCAGGCTCTGTCCGTAAGGAGTGACCACGTATTTTTCTTGTCACATTCCCTCCCCTCTACCCAAGTGCCACAAACCAGCCTCTGTGCCAACAAAGCTATTTAGTACCCCGTGCCTTCATGTGCAGTGGGGCAAATCCACACCCTATTGACCACCACTCCATAGCTGTTTGCCTTGTCTCTCTGGTTCGACAAGTCTGTGCTGATGGCACCTGTTAAAGCTGCTTCAACTAAGCTGTTCTGCATTTGTCTGGCTGGATTTGGACTTCCCGGATCCCTGACTGAATACAAAGTGATTTGAAAAAACGGTGTTTGGCAACAAGCACAGTGGGGAGTACACTGCGTGTTGGTATACAAGAGCACAATGTGTTCTTCATAGCATCACTGAGGGAGCATGCTGCTCGAATCTCTCTGCTGTCGAGATCAAAATGGTCTCCTTTGTTGTCAGCTGTTTAATAGCAGCTGTTTAATGTAATTCCAAATGATCTGCTTGAATGAAGTTGTCATTCTTGCAGTTCACTTTAGTGTAGTAAAAGAAAAACCCAAGAAAACAAACCACAGCTTGGCCATATTATTTTTCTATTGTTCTTATGAAAAGTTGCACTCTCATGTTTCTGATAGCCCGTAAAAATAATAGAAGTCCAATTTTTTGAAATAAAACATAATTTTGAGGGAAAAATAGGCAATATTTATTTCAAAACACTTTCCTTTCAGACACTTGAGAATGGCTTGATTAAAAATACCTTTGCTACTAAAAAAATACACACAGAAAGAAGTGAATTTGTCAGCAAATCTATTTCTACAGGTATTTCAAGATATTCTCCCCTCGTAGGGGTTATAATTTATTTTACTGCATTTCATAAAGCAGAAAAAGTTGTAGCAGAATGTTGATAGAGTGAAAAAAAATAAATGCACTCTTCTTGATGAAGCAGTTTAGCTGAAGAAAGTATGCCTTAGCATCAAGGAAGTATGCCTTTATACTGTGCGTGGGTTTTGTTAAAATCTGTTTGATACCAAGAACGATAATAAGGATCATAATCTGTAAAAATATTTGCAGTTCTCTGATGAACAATAGAGGGCACTAATGTTTCTAATCTGGCAAACGCATCACGCGCCAGACAGACAAAATAGCCGTGGTACTTGTAGCACACAAACCACATCATCTATGCTAAATACGTAGGTAGTAGAGAGAGGATTTCTGTCTCTCAGAAAAGTTCTTTTTGTCCTTTAAACTTCCTATTTTTTTTTTTTTTTGCCTGCAGAAAGTAGGATGTGATAATAACGCGCTAATACTCGCAGCGTTTCAAAGCGTTATTTTCTTTTGTTCATTGAACAAAGCAGACACAACTTTTCCTGGTATAAATCCTTCTCCTGTGTACCTTCTCACCACATTCTTCTCTGTTTACCTGTAGCTGTGTACAATAGTTCAAGGTAAAGCAATTCCACTGATAAATGCTGAAGCTGAAGGATGCTTAGCGTGTGTTACCTGCATTCCCGGCAATCTATTGCAGACGTATTGGCGAGTGACATCAGTAACTGGGAGATTCTGGGGCACCACCTGAAAGCTCTGGGTTAGAAGGGCTTATCAGGCAATTTTACACCACTGAAGTATTTTAAGCAGTTTCACTTAGCTCTGGGAAGATGCAGCTGCTGAAAGTAGTACTTTCAATAAAAGATGCAGAGCAAATATATTAGAAGGGTTCTGCACCTTAAACTACCTTTTCTCTACAAGCACTAAGAACACCCACTTAGAAAATAATTCAGCCTTTTCCCTCAGAATAAATCTCAAGAAGATAAATACTTTGTTAGTAATACTAGTAGCTGAACATTGTCTACCTTTTTTAAATGCTTACTAGTGTCTCTCATTGCTATTTAAAGAAACAGATTTATTTCTCAGCCTTGGAGATTGAAACTTGGGCAAGAGAGACTTAAATACCAACTAACAGATTGTTGCTAATATTGTGAAAAATTGGTAAATGCACTGTGATTAGTTCAGAGTAACTTATATGGAGAAATGTAAGAAATACTAATATTCTGATATATTTCAAACTTATTGTTAATGAAAAATGAAATAAGTTCACACTGCAGACAGCAAAGTCTCCGTGGCTTTATTTCTGACTCCTAAATTTTAGAAGAGGTGGATTGGCTTTTCAAAGCTACCAAGATCTCTAGGAGATCTTCAGATATTAGCATCTTGTCCAAGTCAAATAACATACCATTAAGACTGTGTTAATAGCTAGGCTCAAATCTGAAAGCTGGACTCAAGTTACTTTCACCACGAAGGCAAGACATCCACAATTAGGGAAAATAACTCAAATTTCTGTCCCAAGACAGCCTGAAATATAATGAGTTGCCACCTTCCAATCTGGAACGTTTAAAGACTTTTTAGCCACAGATCTGAATAGTCAATGCAAGTACTAGATGTTCTTTATTTGACTATACTGCAAAGGTCAAAAGCCTACACACTATTCAAGCAAACCTCCTTGGAGTTTTCTGACGTCAAAAGATTATTCCCTAACTTCAAAGGGGGTTGTGTTGTTTGGTTTGTTTGTTTTTTCTTCGTTTTTTCTTTTTAAATATGACCTTAACACAAGCATTCTGTCTTTTGTATCTTTATTTTTTGTGCCAATGAAGAGACTGGCCTTTGCATATTTCTCCATCTATTTCAGGCAGTCATAAGAGACATTGCAAACAAACAGGTAAAGTACAAGCCTTGCTATAAGGGATTATCATTCCAATTCAACATTTTATATTAAGTGCTATCATACTGACGACACTCAATTGTATCTTACTGACTGTCTTCAGACACAAGTAACAGCCAGACACAAAGACGATCTGTGATGCTGCCCAACACAAAAGAGAACATATTCTGGTGTTGGAGACAGACTAATTCTTGCTTATTTCTATGCTAAAAATATAAACAAGAGACAGAGCTATGGACCCCAAGACATTTTGTATACAACAAAACTGCAGTAGGCCAAAAGTCATAAAAATACACAGACAGATAATACATATGTAAAGTACCTGAAAAAGGAGAAATGTTGAAAAGTAGGATAAAGACAAGAACTTTGATGAACTTATTTTAAGGAACCATTTTGAGCAACTCATTGCCATTTTACCAGAGAAGTTCTATTCAAATGTTAAACTCAGACCAAAAAAAATTACATAAATATTCAAGTTACTACTACTTGTCTATTTTCCTTGACCAGCCTTCAGCAGCTCAGCAATGAGCACTACTCCTACCATCACCCTGGATGTCACACTTGGCTGTCTCGCAGTCATTGCTCAGATGCCCTTTACCTACGGCAGAAACTATCCTGCTCTAGCATACCTCTTTCCCCTAAGTCATAAGTGTTATTTAAAGGAAAGTTTATTACAAATCTGCTAGATCCCAAAACCATAGATTCAAATACTTTGAAGGACACATGGTATAACTTGTCTCTGCTACTTGATCCCACCCCTATGTTTTCTCCGAGGTGTTGTCCACTGTATCAAAATACTGATTGTCCTGTCTGCCTTCTCAGTAACAGTATCAGCATTATTTTCCTGTTGTTCTTCACATCAGACAGTAGTGTGTGCACCTCAATACAGGTATGAGAATTTACTGGTTCTTAGTCCACAGGTTTTACTTGATGGATGCTTATGACTACACTGTTATTGCTAGTTACATCACCAACTTTGGATTGAAGAGATTTGCTTCAATAGAGTCACAATGGACTCATACCAGCACAAAACTAATTTAGAGACAGATGAAATATGAAAATACCTTTATCAAACAACAATTACAGAAAGGTATTTTTTATTATTGACCTGCCAGGAACACTAACCAACATGGCTTGAAGATGCATTAGGAAATATCTAAATTGCAATTATATGCACAACTGTTTAGACATTAGCAACTTCCAGAAAACATCCAAAGTCCTAGAAAACATTAATATGTCACCCACATATTGATTTTACAGGACCTTTAAGTCATCTTTGTGGAATGAATTAATATACTTAATCTAGTACAAAGCCAGAACAAAGGTTTATCTATAAATATTATTGTACAAAATTCTAGATGCCATTCCTTGCATTTTCTTAGCAATCACCTTTCAAGTTTTTCTATAGCTTCTTACTTGATCTCTGTCTTTTTTTTAATAAAAGGAACTATGTTAACAGTCATCTGAAATTTGCAAGAAACTAAATGCAAGATGATGGAAACAAAGCAAACTTGACAAAACTGCTCTAGTCTTAAAACCAGGTGAACACTGAACCTCACTTATGACTTAACAGCATGAGGGGTGGTTATTCATTCAGAGATTACTTCCCATCAAGCATTTTTCCTCCAAAAGAGCCAAGAGTGTAGATGCTGGCATGGCAAAGGTGCACTGTGAGTGACACCAGCACCAGTGCTGGCTGCGCTCTCTACCAGACTGTACTGAATCGGTGCCTTCTGGATTTTATGAGTCCCTAAAGCAATAGGTAGTTTTCAAAACAAGAGGCAAGTTAATCAACAAATTGCTGAGCATATCCTTGGAGCCAGAAGTATTCTCCTACTTACCCTCCCAGTCCTTCATGTCAATAATGCAGAATTATTATTTTAAAATTAATTATGTACTTCTGATGCCTAAGCATAAACACAGAAAATTCACTCTAGCCTCCAAAATTTACAAATATCCTTCCTTTTAAGCAGGAACCTATTTAATGGGAGGACATGACTTTGAAATGGTTTGTCTTTTTTCCTTTTCATAAGCAATATACAGAAGTTCAATTATTCATAAGAAGGACTAGCCATGTAAATAAGGACTGGAAGGCTGAGCACCATATTGCCAAAACACGTCTGAAACACAAAAGGCAGTCTTAGCCCATCCCTTGCTAGGAAGATGGGATCTCAGGAACCCTGGGGAAGAGAGGGTTCATAAATCTGCATTTACAACATGTAGGGAGACCACTTACAGCAGGTTGGAACATACATACAGTGTGATGTTTTACAACAAGAGATGTACAACAGTCAGTAACGCAAAAACATAACCAGAGAGCACCTATCAAATGATAGTCTGAAAAACAAAGCATAACTCTCAAAAACCTTGTCTACATGATGCCTTGATTCCTCCAGAAGGCTGAGGTTTGCTGGGCAACTACATTCAGGGGATTCACCAATTCTTGCAATATGTCTTCATAAGGAGCATCTCCTGCTCTTTAAAACAGCAATTCTGCCCGCTTCACTCAGAAAGAGAGAATGATTTGGTATTTTTGTTGGCTGGTTATTTATAAGAGATCTACTCTAGATTAGTCCTGCTTGACTGGCATCATAAATGGCTCCATTCCCCAGCAGTAGTCTACTTCAGATGGGAACCTGACAACCTCTACTTAGCGTGTCTTTCATAGTACACAATGAAGTGTAAAAACTGCTGTGAAAAAGCCTGTGTTTCAAAACAAACCATCTCAGTAATAAGCATTTAAAACCACTTTTTATTAATATATTTCTTTGTGTACAAAACAAAAGCTTAATGCTACAACAAGCCTTGGACAATGTTTTTGTTTGTTTTGCTGTGTTGGTTTTTTTTTTCTTCCTCTACATGAAGTACTGCAGCAGCTTTTAGAAGGTCCAAAATAAATTATTTGAAATAAAGCGTTAAAGCGAGGCTTATGAAAGAGTTGCTTTTTCCCCTCATCACAGCTTAATAACATGGGGTTTTCAACCAAAAAGCTTAATCAAAATCCAAAGTGGAAATCCTAAATTAGTAAATATTGAATTTAACCACTTTTATATCTCAGGTATTAGCAAATACCTTTGGTCTACAGAGATACAGCCCCTTCTAATCCTTATCTGAATTTGCAATTAAGACTTCAGAGCTACAGATATCTGTACACAGCTCTGCTCTCTTATTTTTAAATGATTGGACCCAAATCAAATCAGTCTTCAAATACATTGGAAAGTAAATGTCTGATGTCTAATTGAACTAATAGATAACGCTCTTTTTAATACTGTTAATGCTTAGTGTGGGCTTCACACTGACAGAAGCAAGGGGAGGGAGAGAATTAGAAAAAATCCACATAGAAAACCTTGCCATTATATTATTACCATGCAGTTCCTTGGTATAAAGATAGAGAAAAGCTAATATTTACAAACTATTTGTTTTGTTGTCATCAATCCCCTCCCCTCCAAAAATTAAAAAAAAAAAAGAAAATTTCTAAATGCGTTAGGAGCTAGATTCTTCTTCTCTTTCACTGATTGTCACCTCCAATAGGACATTGTAAGAGCCTGAAAATGAAGCACTTAAGAGTTTTCTTTTCCAATCTCTTGTGGGCTTCTCTCAGTTTATCGCAAATGAACAATCGTGTTGGAAGGGGCACCGTCTGTTTAATGTCATTAGTGATTGTTTCATAAAACAAACAGCCGCTCCACCATTCTGCTGCAGTTAATCTTAAATCTAAACGTGGCGGCACTTGGGGAGAGTCTCAAACATGGTTTGTTCTAACCAATGCAGGGCTCTTAATCTATTGCAAGTCAGGGTGCTTATCTCTCTCTGCTCAGCTCAGAGCAGTGATTTCTTTGTCCAAATATCAAACCAAACCCAGTTAATATCATGCTTCCAGCCTTTTCCCAAAGATTTTTCCTCCTTAAATTGTGGCCAAAGCCTAAGGCATATTTATTTATTGCTTATACCATTTCATGCTTATTTTTCAATATTAGCAAAGTCAAACTATTTCCAAGTTAGTGCACAAGGGTATTTCAATGAGCTTAATCAGCCAGGTGAACTGATAACTTGGAGATTTACCTAATTGTGCTGAAAAATCATTCATTCTGGATTAAGGCTATAATGGCACATGTGTTTATAACAATTGCGGGTTTTTATACAAAGGCTCAAGTCAAAGGAGTATTAATCACCTTAAACTTTCATTACTGTTTGTAGAAGCAAAGGTTGCCATCACTTCATGGGTTCAAATTTATAGTAGCAGCAGCCAATAGAACCCAACAACACAAAAAGAACCAATAAACAATCCTAGTGCTAAAGAAAAATTCACAATACTTTCTGCCAAATGCCTCTTATCATATTCCTTCATGAAAAAAACAAAATTTATCCCATATGCCTTCTAGTGCTACCACACCTTTATCTGATACACAAGGGTGGGCATATTTTGGCAAATTATAACACATTTACAAGGGTATTTATGAAAATAAAGAAGTAATATCTCTAATGCACTTGTATACAATAGATTTTAACTCTCTTCTCATTTATCTTAAATCTGTTGGGTCTGGCATGAATTACAAAGTCCTGAATTTGAAACAAATACATACACGTGTTCTTGCAAAGTAAGAAGAAAAAAGTTTCTTTTGACCAAAATGTAATCCAAGTGACTGGGCTGAATAAGAGGACAGACATCTCCTATAGCAAGTGCTTGTATGATGGGGGCAATGGAAAAAAAGTTTTGCTGCTCAAGGTAAGCCTGAAATAATTTTTTGGCCTTACTGTTACCAGTGTATGATGCCCTAAGCCCTATAGACGAAAGCTTCAACAGCAAAATAATCCTGAGTATTTGTTCACCAAGAAAGAATTAAAACTAAGTAGAATTGATGCTTACCTATCATCATTCTTAGAGGTAAGGAAAAGTCATGTAAGGCAAACACTGGTGGGCAGGTATACCAAAAACATCCTCTATAATGGCACAGTACTAATGCTTATATAGTTTATATAGATATTCCTTGGTTATATTTAGCACACTAAGCTACAGATACTTGTCAACATGATGAAAGTATGCAAATTTTTTCTCTCTCTTCATTTCAAAAATGCAAAAGAAACCAAAACCAGCAATACCTGTAAGCCCCCACTCTTTTGTGGTCTGTCCCTCAGGACTTGTATTAAGCTCCCTTAATAAACACAAATAATTGTCTTTTTCTTTTCTCATTAAACAAAAAAAAACCAAAAAAAAACCAAAAAAAAAAAACAAAAAACAAAAAAAAAAAAACAAACGTGGGGGAAAGAGGGAGAAGGAAAATCAATTCAACTCAGGTTTTTCCACATCTTCATATCACTTCCCATCTCAACTGGCTGGAGTAGAATTTCAATTAACTGGTAGGAGTCCAAGAGAAGCCCGGCTGCCTCTGTTGCTCCCGGTCATGCCCCATAATTGTAGAGGGAGCTGCATTTTTCAGCCAATGACACGGCTTACAAAAATAGATACACTGAGTTATTTGATAAAGGAACCAAAGCCTGTCACTCCTGTTCAAGTGCCAACAACATGAGAGCGAGTAAGATTGTGTTCAGATCCCAAACTGGCCAGGCTTATTATCCCACAGAGCCATCTCGTGTTGGGAGGGGTGAGGGTTGGAAGAGGCCCCAAAGAAAATTAAAAAGAAAAAAATAAGGGGGGAGGAAAAAATCAGCATCACATGCAAGCCAGTCAATTCCAAATCCTCCCTTTTCTGGAGAAAAACTAGCTACTGTGTTTCCAGCCTGTCACCTTTCCAGAAAGCTCTCCAGTGTGAGGTAGAAATGGTATCTTTATGTCTTTCCTACACATCTCTCATCAAAGAGGAGAAATGTTGGCAGGTATACATCCCCTCTTGTGTTCAAAAATACTCTTGAATGCCAAATAACATTCTTCTGAAAAACAATTGTTCTCTGCTGAGAAATAAAAATAAATGCTAACAACTCTCTGCATCAAAATTTTGGGCAAAAATGTTTGTAACTCTGTGGAGTTACAAAACCTAATCTCTAATATATATTTTACTGGTCAATCAATGGATCCCTTTTAAAAAAAGTACTTTTATCAAAGAGAAAGAAGCATGTTCACAAGTAAGTGGCTGATAAAATATCTTTGGTTTATAAGAATCATTTGAAAGACTGCTTGTACTTTTATTTACTCTTAGTAACAGCCACCAATACTGATCCCAGCATTTTTCCTTCTTGTCTTCATTAGATTTATTTCTGAGCAGCAGAAGGAATCAGGTCTATAGCAATTCAAAGACAAATACTAAATACTCCATAATGCTAAGTATTTCCTGATTATAAGAGTCATATAACATCACAAGCCATATTTTCACAGAAATATATTACAGTGTGTGTCCTGTATTGCCCCATAGGTGAACAAGCCAAGGGGAGTGAGTCCTGTTGCAGTGGCACTTTTTGCTCTTCATGATACAGGTGTGCCCCATACTTTACAGATTATAAAAAAAGCAAAGGTCACTGTTGGAAGGTGCATGCACCTCCTAATGCACCAGTGTATTAGGTTAATATTTCCTACTTAATAATCAAGAAATTGTACCCAGTTTTAAAGCCCAATTATTGAAAGAGCAAGTGAAAATAAAGTCATAATTATCAAGTGCAGATTTTCCACTTTCAAGGGCCGATGCAGGTTAAGATAAAATATGTTCTGGTAAGAGTAAACTGAACCAACAACTCTCTGCAGACCCTGCAGGCCTGATCCCAAAGTCAGAGTTTATTTAGAGCCCAATCTGAAACAAGGTCTATCCTCTTGTTTTTGAGATGTCAAATGCTGTCACGCAGAGTAACCCCACACACCTGTCAGCTCCCTTTCCCACCAGAGGCTGAACCATCTTCCCCAGCAGGCATAAAAGGAGGGCAGCAGGTTTCCAGCTGCTGAAGCTGGAAGCAAAACCTGAGCAGGCAACAACAGGGTGATGCTGTTGGCTCCCCTCTCAGCAATGCAAAGACATCCATGAAGACCTTGTTCAGGTGGGAACTACAACAAGGAACCAAGGGGCAATTCCCAGCAGAAGCAACATAAAATATTCCATGATCCTCATAAGCTTCAGATTTATTTGTATTTGGATAACAAAACAAATCCTTGCATCCATCCTGGAAAACTTATGCCATGCTCTTCCTTCTCAACAAAAATGTCACTATGTTGCCAAACAAGTAACATCTCAGAGCACTGGGATTAGTAACTCTTCAAATAAAGTAATCTCTGCAAATAATCACCTCTCAGTTTCTCTCATCTTCATTTTCTCAGTTGCTGCTCCTCCTCCTCTTAGTTACTTTTCTTATTATCTTGTCCATATATTAAATCTTCCCCCCACTTTACTAATTTCATTCCTGTTTTTTCCCCCTCTACTTGTACAACTTCCTCTCTGCCTGACCAGTAACTTTAATTATATCTGAATTACAGAAGTCTAATTTGAAGACACTTGATCAAATGTTCCATTCAGCAACCACTTCTATTGAAAAAGAAACACAGACCCAGACCAAAATGCCACACAGACATGAACATGTGACCTCAGGCTTACAGAGACACGGGCATTTGTGCCCTTTGGAAATTCAAAGACCTGTGTGCTTCGTTTATTAACAATATGGGTACAAAGCACAAAGAAACACTCAGGACTACAGCCCTGAAAGCCCATCCTGATAGGCAAATCTGAAGGCAATCATCAACACTATTATATTTTTACTTATCAAAAAGGCTATTTAAACAATGAGATACCAGCCCTTTAAACAACGTAGACACTTGGACTGTGTAAAAGGGGTTGCCATAAAGATCAGGCTGGCTTTGATTTCCACGTACTGCAAACATGGAAAATTTAAGTCTACCCTTTTAATTGGCACTCTGGGCAAATCAACTGATTTACCTAATCAGTTAAACACCTTCGATGAATGAAATTCCCATAGGAAAGAAAGTTCCATAATCTATTCACTAGGAGTCCCAGTTATTAGTATAAGAAATACTGTTATAAGTATTATAGAAATGTTCCTCCTTCCTGACTGCTATCTTGTCTCTATAATACCCCTGAAACTCTCTCTGCTTAGTCTTGGCGTATTCTAAAATGTCCAGTCTTCAAGCTCTGAATTTAATGGGTTTCTGTCCAAAGACTGGAGAATTCACCTCATAAACCTAAATGCTGTGTTTAAATGGTATTAAAATTTTATACATATAAGTTGAATCAAAATTAGATTTATCATATTTTCTTATTTTTATACTGCTACATTTACACTTGCTATGAAGCATCTTCTTTGTGGCATATTCAGCCTGTTAGTCCTCAGTTAGCCTTCTGTGTCAAGTTTTCTATTAAGACATTTTTCAGGTAACAGTAGAGATTGCTATCTGAGAAAATAAAAAAACCTAATTCTTTTACCTAATCTTGTCAAACATCACAGTATGCTCCAAGGCATCTCTACCTGACCACCTCAAAAGCCTGAACAGAGTATTTGTAATTGCAAAAAACCTGAACTTTTTCATCATGATAATGAAAAGGGACAAGAGGAAATTTTACTTCTAGTTTGTTAAAAAAGACTGAATTTTATTTAGAATGCTCATGAGTCTATAGAAAAACTTAATGGAGAAAACTGGGGATTATCTGTTTGAGAAATGAATGCAAACTAATGTGGCTTGTACAGCAGTAGTGAAATAAGCTGAGTGCTTCAGAAGAACAAATTTAATTCCCTTGAATTTTCATCAGCCCATAAACCCAACAGTGTGGGAGAACAGAGTCACCCTGCATTGTTACCAGAGAATAAAGGTAAACCCATCACATGGTAGTTATTACAAACACAAAGCCAGTTGGCTGAGCAATAGTTGCAGGCCAGCAGAAACCTTCTGTGGCACCCAAGCTTCTAAAAATAATTATCACTGTTGTTATTAATAACAACATCAATGCAAGCAACTAGTACTAGGGGGGAATATCCACAATTCCATTGCATTACTGTACATAGTTTTCTCAAGGGCACATTTGTTGTCAACTGCTACCACAGCTCCAGATAAGATCATGGCGGAGGTTTTTCAAATTCATAAATATGAATATAGAAGTCTAAACCTGACTTTTATGCTGATTTTACTTTCATGAGATTCTGCTTTCAAACTGTATAGCTGTAGAGCAGTTTCACAGTGAGCATGCAGACAGCAACAATATGGATTTGTCTGCATACAGTAGCTTCATCTCCAGCTTCCTAGCGCAATCTACTAGGGAGTAGCACCCTAACAAAAAAAAATCTGCCCATACTTAGAACCTATAATGTTCTTATTTTTTTAATAATGACATCTGATGACAAACCACAGCTGCTCTTCCATGTTAAGTATCTATGGAAAGCGCCACATAGTCATTTCCAAGGGAGGGGGAAAAACAATAATCCTTCAGCCATGTTGCACATCCATTTCCGAACGCAGCAGAAACCTCATACACTGTTTGCAGAAAAACAACAAAAACACAGGTTTATGTCAGAGATGGAAAGTTTGATGGCTTCTTACAGGTTTTGTTAACAACCTCATTTGATTCTCTCTTGTATACTCGTGAGAATCAAAGCAGTGCAGCAAACTGGCTTGTCAATGCAGATAAATATCTGCACAAAGGAGGCGGCTTGATGGTTAGTATCTCATTAGTCTGCCATAAGGATTTAACAGATTTCTCCAGATTTTCTCCTCCTTTTTTCTTGGAAGAGTTGAGAAGAAATAATGAAAACAAAATAATAAAAATACAAGGAGTTCAGATCACAAATGGTATGCATAATACCACAAGTAACTTGTATCAGAGAGTACTTTCATCTGAAGAGTTCAAGGCACTGGAAACAATAACCAACTTGCAACAGGCCTAAGGTATTTTGCATCCCAAATGTGCTCCTGAACCTGGCTAGCTTGCTCTTTAGTTTTAAGCACAAATTTAATTTCCGCTAGAGATGCAGTGAATTACACTGATCTAATTTAAGCAACAGTGAACTTTATTAACCTCGTGGGATTGCCAAGTTTTTCAGCACTTCCTTTTGGGACTGCACACAGGTGTGCTGAGCTCCCTAGAGGAATTTCCAACAGCAGGAGGTGGTCATCTCCTCTGAAAAGTTTTAAGATGTGTATGCACTTAATTATATATTCAGGTACATATATCTGTGGGTATATACACACAAAGTTAGTTGTGCACAGAGTTGTGTGTGCATGCAGTCTACAGGCTGCTTTTCAATCAGCAAGCAATCACTGGAGGAACAGTGAATGGACAGCTATGGCACAGAGGGTATTCTCTCTAGGGCACTCTGTAGAAGTGTGGTTAACTGCTACACAAGTATCACAGGAAGGATATGTCCCTGACAGTCTCCAAAGGCCAAAGGTACTGTATTTTTCTTGACTAACTCAAATGCTGAGTCGAGATTTGTAAAGCGAGTCTTGTGGTGTGAAGTGCTGCTAGTTTGGGATTAGGCAGAAGTAACAAACATTATTTGAGTGAAGACTTCAAAGTGGACTTGAACACTGGTTTTTCAAGGGGAAATGTTTTCTCTCCTGCCACAAGCTCTTTCCTGCACAGAGATATAAGTGTGACAACTGCAATAATAAACAATTCTATAGAAGATGCATTACTGCGACTACCAGTAGTAATTTATTCCTGTAGTTGGGGAATGTTTTCTAAATGATCACATGGACAGTTACTATTCCTTGTTTGTATTACCACTGTGCTCATAGACCATGACCTACTGTCTTGTAAATGCTGAAGAAGTTCCAAACAAAAGGACAGTTCATGCCACAAGTAGCATACACAACATGATATGGCTGTAAATTTGAGCTGGCATCAACAGCCAATGAAATAGCCTGACAATGAAACAACCAGGAACACAGAAATTGCCACATGGGCTCAAATCTAGTTCCATCTAGAACTATAAGCAGAATGTGATGTGTCAGCAGAAATGAAAAATAACCCCTCTGCACCAGGCAGATCTGGGATAACCCATCCCCCAGGAAAGCGTCCTTGCAATGTCTCCTAGCAATTAAGAGTGCAAATTTAAAGCATATAATTTCAGATCTCTTTTAGTAGTCTTTTTTTCAATAGATCATAACAACACAGAATATTCTCATTCATATAAATCACCAGACCTTTTCCTAAAACTCATTAAATCCCTTAGCAACTTCCCAGAGCAAAGAAGTCCATTACCTAATTGCACATCAGGTGAAAAATTATTATTTATCAGCCATCTTTCTGTAATGTTCCCCTGTATCAAGAGAAAGAGAGAAAAACTCTTCCCAAACTGCTTTCTCTATGCAAAATAATGAATTTTAGAGTCTTATCATGTTCTTTTTTATTCATCTCTTCTCGAAGGTAGCAATCCCAGTCTTTTCAATCTCTCCTCATATGACAGTTTTCTCATGTGCCTGATCATTCTTCTTGCCTCACTCTGAGCTCCTGGTAAATCTGTAATACCCTATTTGAGATGGTGTCACCCACTTGATGAACCAGCATCATTTACATAATGGCATTACTGTATTTCCCATATTATTCTTTATTCTCTCCTCATGTACCTAAGCCTGTCTTTTGACTGAAGATGTGCAGTAAGCAGATGTTGTCAAGTAACCACTGGTATTGATGGCTGGGTTTCTTTCATGAGTTCATACAGTTATTTTATAGCACAGTTAGGCAAACAAAATTTTTAGGCAGACAAGTGGCAAAACTTTTCCATTCCAGTTGTTATTACTATGCATTCATCTTCAATGAATTTCATGTATTATTATGCATTAAGTACTTTAGAAGTTTCCTACAGTCTCTGATCTAGATTTGACATCTGACAATTTTCCCATTCTTACAGATTTAAAAAAACCCAAAAAACCAAACAAAACAAAAAACCAGACATGCAACAGCTTCATTAGGTTATCAACATGGCTTAACTCATGCCTGGAAGGAAATAAAGCCTTACAAAGGTGAGAAGGTGTAAGAATGCTCTTGCCAGTTTCTCTTGTGATACTACCAACTAGATGTGAAGAAATTTATTACACAGGGAAGAATTATCTACACAGAACTGAACCCTACACCTAAAACTCCATCAACTGAAATCATATTCAGTTACTACAAACTGGAGCTGAATTACAAATGATTAGAGGTAAATGTTGCCATATTGTGCACACTACACTCTACTCAAATCAGCATACTGGATTTTTACTTCAATTCCTTTTATTATTATAACTCAGCACACTGGAAATTCTTGAAAATAAGAGTAGTCTGAATCCCTCCCACTGAAGGAACATCCACATATGTGAGCTTCATCCCATCTCTCATCACAAGTCAGTGCACTGTTCCCCAGCTTATTCCAGTTCCAGTCAAAAGGCTAGGCTGTTAATTCATGCATTACAGAACAAGGATAAAATACAGCCAGCAATCCAGGGATCAAGTTGATAGAACAGCCTGAACCCACACTGCACCACCAGCATACGCCACAGATAAGATTCAAACTATGTTATATTCATGTCCGACTTAGGAAGTAGTAGTGAAATAGCAATACTGAGCATTAGTTACATTGTATTCATATAACTGTAATTCCTCATGACTAAAAACCTGTATCAAATAGTTTTTGCCAATTATTTTGAGGACATTTCAATGCTTCTTTTCTCAGCTAACTCTTCTCTTTGATATATATGATCCCCACAAATTATCTCTTTCAAACAGGCTCACTTAACTTATTTAACAGCATCAAAGACTCTAATTAAAAATTTTAAAAAAGGGAAAAAGAAAAAAAAGAAAAAATAATTGAGTTTTTTAGGACAACCAGTTTATTCCTTGGCCATGATCTTCATAGCTCAGTCTTTGCACTATGGAACTGTTAAGTCAGCCTAAAAGAAGAAAACGTCTGGTCTACAGCCAAATTCCCAACATCTCTCTTGAAAAGACCCCAAAATCTTAATTCCTAATTACTGCAAGAAACTAAGAAGTAGCTTTGGCCTGTTGCCTCCAAAGCCCCTTTCAGGAAACCCAGTGAAGTTAAGGGCATGAGTTCTCCAGCACCAGAGCGGGATGTGTACGCGCTCTGCACCCCACAGGATGTTATGGATAGGGAAGCCCTCTGGAGCCATATCACAGATGTCTGGGTTAGCTCTGTTTCAGAGATCCTGCAGGCATCCAAACACAGTCAGTGCATGGAGGAGAGGTCCTCCAGAAGGATATTCACGTGCCCTAACTGAATACCCAAAGTGGGATGTGAAAACCCTTCTTTGAAGCACACCTTTCTAAAGATACACAGTTGCAACTGTTCCTGAAATTCAGGTGGAATACTACAGCTAGAGGTTGTAAGGAACCACAGTTTACCAGCATCTCATCTACAGAAAAAGGAAACTAGAACAATGCTGGTATGTTACACATAAATCTTACCAATCCTAGTGAAGAATAATTTATAGGATCCTCTTAAGATATGCCTAAAATATTCATCTGAATCCAGAAAAAAAATATTTTACACACTTTTGCTACTTAAAGCTGAGGGGAGGGGACAGAAAACACTGTTGCCTTTGAAAGAGCCGACTATACTTGGATTCCAAAATGCAGTGACATTTTGTAGGCTCTGATTTATAGTGAAACCATTCACATACCCTTAGCAATAACAACAACAGCTCAACAGCGAGCAACAACAGCTGTTTAAGTGATTAAAAGTAAATTTCTATTTATTTTTTTTAAAAAAACAGGGACATTTGCACTTGCTACTAGATGGCTTAGTAACACTGAGCTCTGCCTCTCATGAATAAAGGCATGGTGCCCTCATTCTTTGACCATTAAATACCTTCTCTGTGTGTCTGTGCCTCCCTGTACATATTAATACGTGAGTTCCAAGCTGCTGATCAAATTGCAGGCAAAAAATACCTAGTAGTGGCCTGAAAAGATGATGATTTTAAATAGCTAAGGAGAAATTAACTTTCCGCTCAAGATTTCAACTTGTTGACTTAAATGAATCAATAGGTATCATTTCCAATCTTCAGGTTATTGTGTGCTGGAAAAGTTAGCGCTGAGCTGCAGAATTAGGTCACTTGCATTAGATCTTCTAATTAACTAGTTCTTCCTTTAAGAGAGCACTTGCTCAGCTTTCAAGACTACCCCAGCATTTTGTCAATAGAGTTCAGAACAGGGCTAATGATTACCATTAAAGAAAGCCCAGAGTGATTTTAAGAACTTATCTTTCTGTATTTTGTTCTTTTTATCCAACTGTGGGATCCTGGAGTACAGTCACTTCAGACAACTGCTGAAGTTTAGCAAAAAATAAATAACAGAAGAAAGAGGTAGGGGAGAGAGCAAAAGGAAAATTTTCTGCAAGTAGAAAAGTCAAGCTACTTCAACACAAAATAGTCCCCTCCAATTTAGGCAGATGACAGAAAAACCACACATCTCAAGACCCACTATTAATATCATTTTATGATTAGTCTTGGGCTGGGGGGGGCTTATAAAACCAACATTAACACACACACAAAATTATTTTCCCTATACTGTTCTTTTGCTTTGATTCCTAACCTTTGTCATTTATTTCACTGTAACAAAATTCCTCCTAAATTCTTTGACTGCAGGGTCCTGGCTGTAACTATAATTGTGCTTTCCTGTGCTTGTATATCATTGCCCACATAGCCTTCAGTGCTCTGCCTGTTCCATTCCTGACAGAGTGTCTTCAGCCAAACCACTGCCTCCTTTGCCAATCCACCTCAATACCTGCCTTAAACTCTTAGGGACACTTTCTCACTGATTTTCAGTTTCTTGAATGCTCCTGACTGATGCTGTTTTTGGCTGTGTGCTCTGTATACATTGCTGTTTCATGTGAGATGCTCTGCTTATTTACAATATCCCTTTCTCCTTTGTTGTTGCAGGGTTTTTTAAATTTAAATAACTAGGTGAGAAAAATAGTAAACCCTACTACTTCTAAAGAAACCTGCATTGCTCAGCCAGGCACCCCACACCACAAGCAGAACAGGGGCTCTAATACCATTATATTGCCCTTCCTCCACAACACTCATCAGGATACATGCCCAGGAGCCACCAGTGAGGACACCTTCACACCCCTGGGTGTTTCCCATTTTTTCCTGGCCCTGAGAACCACAGGGTTCTGTGCTATGCTCTGCTGGGAAGCCTAGCTTCAGTACATATTCCTCCTACCACTAGTGTTTGGTGGTAAAGATTTCAAATCTGCCTGTGCTTTTCACACACTTTTACAGTGTAAAAGGGGGCCTTCAGGTCAAACATGGGAGCAACATGTCCAAAAATATTGCTTCAGATTACTGCTCCATTTAGTGTGCTCAGTTTATGTTCCAGGAGTTGAATTCTCCAGTTAACTACTTTGTTTGCTTTTTAAAATAAATCTTTTTGAATTCTGTTATCTCTTTGTAGCGCTATCTCAGTTACTGAGACTTTTTCCTTTACACTTTTATTCACTTTTATATAAGGCTACTCCTCCTCCCTGCTGCCTTCCTCTTTGATCTGCTCTCAGAAGTTAGAAATTATTGACCACGCACGCTGTGTTGATTTTCCTGCTTGCCATTTGAACAAATTGTCATCATTATGCAATTCCTCTAGAAACAGTCAAGTTTGAGGGTGAAGCTTGTCTGTACAGCTAAAGAGGCCAACGACCCTTTTTGATTTTATCTACGCTTGAATCAAGTTTTGCACATGATGGAAAGGTAAATTCCAAAACTCCAAGGCTGATGATCAAAAATGTAATAAGACACTGGGCAAAAGCTTGCCGAAAATCAATGGGAAACTCCTGCTGTTTTTAACCCTCACCCTTTTCAGTACTTAGTGAGGAATTTGTATATGACTTGGCATCCAGGTTATGTTAATAAAGGAAATATTGCTCAATTTACTTTAAATTAGTAATGGGCCAACGTAGGCAACTGGGCTACATACACTGATTTCAATGTGTAGGCATCTCTTAAGAGTAGCCACTTCCATGTAGGCCCTTTGCTCTTCACGTGACTTAGAAACTTAAAGGAAATCATGTCATCATATTTTAGTGGATATACTCCTTTTTAATAAGATTTGTAAGATACAGGTTTGGCCCTAGATTAAAAATAAAACATGTCAACTTGTTATTCCCATTGCATTTTTGGCCAGTGTAATTTAAAATTTAAAATCCCAATAAAGTATACCTTGAATAATTAATTAATCTGCTTTTACATAATTTGGGCCTTTTTCTTTCCTGCCCCCAAATGGGCATGGCTGTTACTGTCAACAAACAGCAATTCTCAACTATTTTCACCTGGATTCCTGTGGATGTCTAGGTTATAATTTTAAATTTGTGATTACTAGGACAATGCTCTGAGAGGGTTTACAAACCAGGGTGCCCAAACTTAGCAAAAGAGGCATTCAGCATCCATAGAAAGCCCTCTGCCAGAATTTATGAGGTTCCTTCAACATATATTTCCAACCTAGTTTTACATCAACAAGAGCAGCAGCACAGCTTCTAATGTCCACATTGTCACAGTTTTTAATTTAAAAGCAAAGAGCCATGCTACCCTTTAAGATACAATTAAAAGAGCAAATATGATTTGATTTATTAAAACCTCCTAATAAGCAAAGCCAGCCAGCTGGGCTCAATCTACAAGGAGTAGAATGATGGATGAATTGATGGATGTGTAGTTCACCTGACAGCTCATCCCCACAGCAGCTACGGTGGTGGGTCTGTGGGAAGTGGTGCAATTGGGCACAAATCATCATCACCATCATCATTTGAATGTCTATGGCAGCTTTTAGTCCTCTATCTTACAGATCTTTGCAGATGCTTAATTAAGCCTCATGATATCCCCTCAAGGGAAGTCAATATTAGTTTACCTATAGGTAAACTGAGATACAGCAATGAGCAACTTGCTCAAGGTCACAGAGTGGGCCAGTGGCAAAGCCATGAATAAAACTCCCTAAAATTTGACCCCAGCAGTCTGATTTAATTATGAAATGGTGTTCGCCTTCTGTTACCAGTTCCACACTGGAAATAGAGGTGGCAGATGCTTTTGGGAAGGAAGCAAAATGTGGGAAAAGCAAGAGGTAACAAAGTAGCAAAAGAAATCCCCAACAATGTAGAACCTACGCTCAAAACAAATCAATTGGAAAATTGCTCTCTAAATGTGGAAACAACTCTACTGGGCATCTTTCGTTGAATAAATAAAATAGTTTCCTTTACTGAGGGGAGAATTCCATCATTTTACTTGCTCCCTAAACTACCACTCTCAACAGCTAATTAATGTTAGTGGCTAGATAAGTAAACTAAACCATTGTGGTAGCATTTCTCAGATGTTTTGCATGTATGCAGACGGTGAAAAAAACCAGATGGAGAGTACTATAATGAATTGAAATGTTCTATTTAAAAACTGTTTGTCAGCTGTAGTTAAGTTGACACTGTCATCATGGCAACAAATCACAACAGTTTGGGTGTTGTGCCTCCACGCTGCTTCTCCTGCTTCCCGGAGCCGAGCTGCCGGAGACTGGGAGTTCTCAGCAGCCCCGTGAGTGGAACAACAAACAAGCCATTGCTGCCTCAGGTTTCTACTGCACTCGGGCTGGAAGGAGAAAGGTCAGCAGAGCATTCAGGTTTATAACAAACTGATGGTTACCTCTAGTATGTTGCACCAGATTAAAAAAATAAATAAACCAATCTACATAAGCAAAACCATACAAAGCGCCATGACGGTTCAAGGTGCTGATAAAGGGCTAATGTTCTTCAGCTCAAGGTCACTGGCTGAAGTCAAGTTATTTCTTGATGTAACTCAAAGTCATTACAACCTCCTGTTCAAATCCTGTTCTATCAAAAATGCACTTCTGGTCCCTCTGCAGTTCCCAGTGGACTGCAGCCCAGGAATATTTAAAAACCAAACAATTTCAGCTGGCACTGCTTGGCACCTTTGTTGATATCCTCATGGAAGAGTGAGTGGGCACTGACATGAGGCTTCCTGAGCATCCCAGTACACATCACCCAGTTTGGGAGGTGCCTGGCCAGGATCTGCTTCTGGACTCAGTCCACCCTTACAGCAGTACAGGGGCTCCAGCCCTTAGTGCTGCCACTTGGATACTCCCCATCACTTTGCACTGAATTTGGGGGATTTCGTTGCTTATCCATAAAAGGAAAAAAATCCACATTTTCATGCTCATAATTTATTGCCCAATTACAAAGGCAGTGAATCTGTAGAGGAGGAAAGAGCAAAAAATTTTAGAAGGTGAAGAAGAATCAAACCCTTGAATCCTTTCTCTGATTAAACTTCAACCCCAGCTGAAGTCCAAGTGGGGATCTCACATCACCCATTTGTAATTATGATTACCCTACTATTCATTCTAGACAGTAATAACATTTACCAGGCCTAAGATTGCTGTCATCTTCTCACAGGGCTTTTGAAACTAAGTTATGCTGCTTAAATAGCCTGCAATTCTTAACTACTCCAGATTAATTTAAATGGATTTGCATTTACATTTCCTTTACTTGTATTAGTTATGGCTATGCACAGTCAAAAACAGTAATTAATAAAGAGAAAAAAAATGCAAAAGACCAATTTTTCTTTACATCCCTGGTAACTACTTGAATCTAATAGAACTAATACTTGTGTAAAAGAGTGGAAAATGATAGGCAAATACGTCTCAAACACTCTGCTTGCTCTTAATTATTCCACTTTTTTAGGAGAGGTGAGAAAAATGTCTTCAGAACTGCCTACTCAATAGAGCATGAATAATGAAAATATCTCTACACAGCTTGCAACCTCCTATAACGATGGCTGTAGGAAAAGAGTACATTATTAAACATTGTGGCAAATGCATAGGACAATTATATCTCAGTTCCTTATTTTGCTAGATTTATGTATTTAGTTAGTTGTGATCATAGTTATTTGCAATACCTGTGGGTGCAGAATTATTCTTTCTATTGTCTCAGTTTTTACACACGGAAGGATAGAGATTGTCACGAGGGAAAAATCAGACACTGGTTTTAGCAGCAAGGACTTGATTTATTATTGCTTCAAACAAGTTTCATGCATTAAAGATCCCTGTACAGAACATGACATGTTCTTTCTTTAAAAACAGCTACACACTTTAGGACAAGTGACATGATCCAAATGGTCTCGACTGATGTTGATGGGCTATTCTAATGCAGCACAGAATGTCTCCCTGACTCAATGCATTTAGCATATTTTTCAAACAGAGAGGAGAAGAATAAAGGGAAAAAATACTTAGTTAAAATGAAATCTCTGTTCTACAAAAATTCAGTTTTCATCTCTCTTTCAGTATTGACTGCTATCCCTTAGGCTAAAGAAAGCATTTCTACAAACAGACACACACAACTCCCTTTATTCAGATGTGAATTTCAGCATTTGAAAATCATCTGTTGAGGGTCATATCTGAAATCCACTGATCTGAAGGGAAAACATTCCCTCATCTTCACTTGCCTTTAGATCAGGTACGTACAGATGTGTTAATTATAGGAAATAAGCTGCCAAGTAACACCACTGAAGCAAAACATCAAGTAGAAGTTTTCACCAGGAGAAAAAGGGGGCAAAGCAAGAGGGAAACTGACAGAACTGAAGGGACACAATGGTATCACACAGGATACTGCCAACCTAGTGTCTTCCACTGCTCTAACACAATTCACCTTAAGAAAATCCTAAAACATTCATATAGAAAAGCTAAGCACAATTTTAGATTTTAACAAGACTGAAATATTTTACAGTTAAGTATCCCCCAAAAAGGCAACTAATTATGCAAATCTGAAAAAAAAAGCTACTTTATTATAGTTTTACTCCCTTGAAAACATATGGAAGATATGAGGCTTTTTTGGATGTTTATCATTTGTTGAGGGTTTTTTTTCCATTTATTTTGTTTTTGGGGGTGAGGAGAGAGTGGTAGCAGTGGTGTGGTTATGTTAGTCTGGATTTAAATGGACAGAACAACTCTCCACCACTGAGGTTCCAAGTAGTTATAGACAACTTAAACATTCTTTCTTCCTTCACGATTTGCCAACCTGCTTTCCTCCCACGGTCTCAGTCTTGTTAAGACTTTTTCAAGGCTCCAATTTCCTTTCTCACCCACACATCAGGTCCTTACAGACATGAAATGTTCCACACACACCTTTCAGATACAACAGATACAACAACTGCTCCTTTAAGTCCACACCTCCACTTCTTAATGCCCAGAAAAATAAACTATCTAAGAAACCAGCAGGCCAGAGTGTCAGTCATCACACAAGAACTGCCACACAAAGCTATGCTGAATTACAGAAACCAAAGCAAGGAGATGGCCCGTTGACCAAAGCAGTCATTTTCAGCTCTGATCTCAGCTCTTCAGTGCCCAGGTCACCACCAGGGCAGAGAGACCAACATCAGCCTCTAACTCAGACACCTGACCAGCAAGGGCTGCAAGGAAACAAAGGGCTCTGCTACATACTCGCTCCCCAGAGGAGAAATTCCAGTGAATTAAGCAGTTATGTCACCAATCCCCTCACCATCTGTAATAGCAAGTCAGAACATACCAGACCATTTTAAATCACAAGAGCTTTTGCCTTGATTTCATTCTATCCCTGCACAGACAGCCTTTGCTAAGCAACAGTATCCTAAAAAAGGATATCCTCACCACAAGAGTGAAAGCACTTAAACTACACTTTCAGTATTAACCCAGCATATCTCTTTTATTCACTTAAAACCCCCCAAGAAGTCCAACTACTATTTCCCACCTTTAAGTGATCAAACCTGTTTCACAAGATGCTGTGATAAAGCTCAACAGATGAGCTGCTACATCCTGACTGCTGTTTCACATGCTCTCAGTGCTACCCTTGATCTCCATGTAGCAATTGCACATGGATGATTTCCTAAATCTTCCATTCTGCATTATGGTCTGTGCCTATTTCTCATTAGGTTCATTGTTACCTTAAGCTAGGAAAGGAAACACTACTTGTCCAAGGAGTAAAGAGATACCAGGCTAACTTACTATCTTTTAGCATTCCTCTGAACAGATTCTTAAAGAGTTCCCAGAATGTTTTGAGGTGAAAAACTGAGTTGTCTGTTTCACAGCATTTACTTGTGGTTTTAGGAAAACGAATGAAGATGATGTAGGTACACAAGAGCAATACCTTTAAGAGTAAGCTTAAACACCCTGCATGTAACTCCAGCAGATTTTCTACAGTTTAATGTATTTTCACACAAGAGAATGCTGAGATTACAGGTAGAGGTGTGAAAGCAGCTGAGACCATAACCAAAATATATTGCCAATCTGCAATCCTCAGCCTTTCCTACATACAGCCAGTGAAAAAAGTGGCTATCCAATTCCCCTCCTAAGTCACAACAGGTGGGCTTCCTCTGACTAGATGAGTGTGATGCCGCCAAAGTTTAGTATCCCTTTAAAGCTGAGAGAGAGAGAGAGAGGCAGGTACTGGAAGTGTTGAATTTCTCCCTTCCAAAGTAGCCCTGTGAAACAAAGGAGATGAATGGCACCCTAGAAGGCCCTGTTTCTCTCCACCAGCTATAAAGAGAGTCCAAGCTGTGGAGCTCAGATATAGAAGTTTACTCTAGAGATGTCTAAACTTAGATGAAATGAATCTCATCGTAGGAGTTTTTCCAAGGACTTGAAAGAGGAGGGGATTTCATCAAAGAGCTATTTCAAGATAACTGTCATAGTCAAAAAAAGGAAATCATTCACTTAGCTATGGACAGCTTTAAGTTGGGCTCATTTCTCCTTAGGAAAATTGGTTTAAACACCACATTTCGGGTTATTTCACTCTATCTGTTTGCAACAACACAGTAAGTGGGTCAGAACAGAAGATGAATGTGAGGAATTTTCCTCTTTGTTCTTGATTTTACAAGTGAGTGACTCTTGGGTACCATTCACAGTCCTTAATCTGCCTGTCTCTCCAGCAGTCCCTTAGTAAAAGCAGACAGACTTCATTGGGACTTCGACAAATACATATCTTTTAAATTATCATAATCCTTGCACCAAGGAATCTAGAATATCAGATATTAATAGTTTTTCTTCTAACTTTCTTTTTCCTTCTGCTGCTCCCTGACATACTTCCTAAAAAGTTCTAGTGCAACAAACTGTCTTCTTGCTTTTCCTATTTTTTCAAAGGAAGGCAAAGAAAAAAGGTCATTCCCCAGTTTGCATTTGTTGTTAAGCCTTATTAAGGTTTAAGAAAACCTTTTCATTAACCATAGTGTGTCCACTTAGCCTGGTGAAGCTCACTGTGAACATTAAGTTGAAGGTCTTACACACAACTGTCCAGGTGCTGTTGGTGATTACAGATAAAATCACAGAGACTGGAGACCAAAGGCACAAAGGAAGGCAAAGTGCCTCCACAAAAAATGCACAGGGTGGGGCTTTACTTGTAAGAAGTGGTTTAAGCATAGCTGAAGATATTCATACAGGTGTGGTTAGGCTCTGAGCTGGATTATACTCACATTTATTTATACAACTTAAAGGCTTCAGGTAATAGGCTTGAACTCTTTTGGCTTTAATACAGGGCGTATAAGAGATTGACATACCAGCACAACAAATACACTCAACTTTTCCATTTCCTTTCTTGACATTTCTCTTTGACCACTGTCAAGCTAACATTTGCATCTTGAGAGAAAGAAATAAAAAAAAAGCAAACATTCATACATGGCAAAGGATCCTCCACTTACTTACCTCTTGTTATTCTCTTACTGTTACCCTGTCCCTGTCACTGGAAGGCAGCAGCCAAAGAGGCCAGGCAGGTGCACTCTGAAATGATGCTTTGTGCTGCCAACAAGTTATGATCAACATTACAGTCAATACAGTTTAGTCTAGAAGACAGACACACTGGACAGACACACTGGTAAATGTGCTCATTCAAAACTTTCTTGTCTATCCTGATCCTCTTCCACCCTTCCACTCATTTCTCTGGCAGGCAAATATTAACGCACTTAATGTCAGGTATGTATTTGTGAAGGAAGAAGAATTTTTTATCTGACAGGCATGTAAGAAAAGAGAAACAGACCTGAGAAGAGAGTGGCAGAGGAGAGGATTTAAAGGCAATAAGGGAAATAGGCAAGACAAGGAAAGAGCTCAGGTGTTCAAAACAGTAAGAATTCATTATGCTGAAGTTCCAGGTAAACTTCAATAGCTCAGCATTGTTTTGACAGTGTAAGAGAAACAAACATGGGCACCTAACTAACCAAAACAGGGATAGAGTTTTTTCCTGTATCATCAGTGTCACATAGAATACCTGGAGAAACCAGAAAAATCTGACATATCAATTTGATGCAGAAAAAATGAATTAATATGCAGTAATAGTATCCAAAAAAATGGCTCCAAGCACAATTCAAGGCCCGCTGCTTGGCTGACTAGTTGTTTTGTTTCCTGTATACAGCAGGAATTTTTAATTTTTAACATCATTTAATGTCCTAATTTGAGGAAGCAACAGAAGTCCAGTGGTTAAAATTTCACTTGTGTTTGAAAAATTGCAGAGTACCCCACTAATATTCAAAACAAAAAACCAAAAACCTTTAAAAATCCCCAAAATAAAACTGAGAAGTCTGCAATTTTAATCAAGAGCCTGGTCTATTCCTCTATTCCCAATATGAGTGAAATAGGATTGAAAATCAACAAAAGTCACATATATTCAGCATTTATGACTGCATCCAACAGAATTTAGAAGTTTTCCCTGGCTTTGGCAGCAACAGAGCTTTTTTAGATGCATCAGCAGGCTGGGATACTTCACCTAATGTCCAATACTATAGGTGTGAATACTTGTGAAATAGAACATCTGTTTATTCACAAGGCAAAAATTATATAATTGTGCCACTGACCTTGGTGGATTCACCTCCCTTCAGGTTTCCAGTGAACTTAGATAAGTTGTTCTTTGGCCAAGAATATTGCATCAGCCTTACCATAAAGTTTTTCTGAAACCTTAGAAACTGTGAAGTCATGGCAGAACAACACCTAGGTGACTTCTTTTTTTATGCAGTTTAAGAAAAGTAGAATTGAATCTCTGCCTCTCATTTGCAGACTGCTTACTGGTGAGAATTACAACACTAATTACAACAACGATTACAACACAAACAAATACCATGACAAGGCTAAGCTTTAAGATCACAGGTCACAGAATATTCTGAGTTAGAAGGGACCCACAAGGATCATCTATCCCAACTCAAAAGTGACTGGCCCATATGGGGAACCCACAACCTGGGTGTTAGCACCATGCTCCAAACAACTGAGCTAAACAAGCCAAGATCATTTAGGTAAATAAGCTGGAGCACTCTGAGGTCCTTAGGAATGACTCTCCTATTCCATCCATGTATTTATGACACCTTCAAAGCATTCTACACTTCAGGGGAAAAAAAAAAAAATTGAAGTGTTCTGTGCAGAAATTAGCCTTTTATTCCTTTTGGCCAACAACAAATTGTCAGGGTGTTTAAGCCCCAAACCCTAACCCAATGTCCAAAGACTAGATGACATTCATCAAAAAATTTCCTAATGAAATGTATTAGAAACCACCTAGAAAAACAAACAAACAAACAAACAGATCTGTCTAATTTCCCAGAACAGACTGGAGGCTTAATTTTGTTCACAGCTACACTGGAGTAATTCTAGAATAACTTAATTAATGACATTGAATTACTCAAATTCTCTCAACAGCATATCTGGAAGGTGAACTTGGTTGTGGGGACAACAAGAATGAGGACTAAAGGTGCAAATATCCATCTCACTTAGAAGTGCTGCCTTGCTTCCTCAGCACTGTGCTGGGGTTTGGACAGAGACCACCAGAACAGATTTCTTTCTGTAATTTGTTGGTATCAGGTATAAATATCCATCTACAAACAGAGAGTAGCCCTGAAGTTGCTGCAAGGTACAGCAGTGCTGGGATGGAGGAGAAGTCAGCCCAAAGAGTCTCAAAAGGCATCTCAGCAGCTGCTTTCCCAGCAAAAGGAGCAGGGCACAGCTTGCAGTCCAGCCCACGTGTTAAATGAGCTCCCAGTGCACTGTCATTGTTATTAGTCAGGGGTAGATGGAAGGCTTCTAAGGAGACAAGCTTTTATAACACACTGCTGAATTAAAAACCAACCACCACTAAAGTATCATCTGCAAAAAACCATAGAGACAGAAAATTTCAAGAAAAATCATCTCTCTCCCTCCTTGTACAGAGAAAACAAAACCATCCATACATCATCACCAGACCAGCAGTAATCAGACACATTTGTTTTTTAATGGACATTTTTCTTTTAAGAAAGATGTTTATAGATCAGTTAAAATTATGAAAGATGTCTATCAGTTGGAAAGGACAAACACATGCAATATAGTTTCTGCTAATCTGTCTGGAAAGGGAGTGAAAAACAACAGATGTATTTAAATTTGTAGAGGCTTGGACATAATGATTTTTTTGTAGCATCATATAATCTTTTGTCTTTGGAATGCAACAGAAAAAAACTGCAATTCCAGTGTTAAAGGCAGGTCCCACAATACAGAACTGATTTTTTAATCCAGTCTGTCCTACATTCCATATGTACATGTGGGTCATAAAAATCTCATTTATATATCCTGTTCCTCTATTCTTGGCCATCTCTCCATTATAACATGACTGTATAAACTAATATACAATACCCATCTGTAAGACTCATGCCAGGATACACTCTATGGGTCTCAAGAGATCCTTTATTGTTCATGGCTCCTCCTATAGATTTGGAAGTTAAGGTCTTTGTTCTATTCAGAAGGTCTGCTGATTAAATACATTGCTAAAGCTACTCTACATCTATTTTAAGGGAACCCCAAGCTTGCTAAACCTTGTTTTTTTTGCTCTCACCTAGAAGTTGATCAGCAGGTCTTTACCTTTGGAGAAGTGCAGAGGGCAAAACCATGTGCAAGAGCAAACTAGGAAGCATAAAAAAGGCTAATAATTTTCCATTAAAGAGGTGATGACAGCTCTTTAGAACAAGGGCCAGAATACTCTGTAACAGTCATTTATTTAGCTGGAGTGCTAAAATGGCCAAATTCTGCAACAATTTTTTTCCACATTTGAGCTGGAATAAAATGCTGAATTATTGCATAGAAATAAGATGGGGAACAAACCTTATCTCCCTAAAGGCATCAGGTCATCAATATATAACATCTTAGAGGAAATATCAGCAAAATAAGCACAAAGAAAAAAAAGCTCGCCCTTATCTTCTTTACAGAAGCAGAATTTGCATTACTGCAACAGAAGCACAGGTTTAAATACAATATCCTGAGGGGACTTAAGGTCTTCTTCCTAATGTAGATTACAGTCTAATGCAGAGATCACCTTGTGGGTGCTTTGCTTCTCTTTTAAAGCCACAGATGCCATTTCTCCTCGCTTTCACAATCATTAGGCTGGAGCAGCTACAGCAAGTGCTCATTTGGAAGCACTTTATTAGGAAACCATGTAGGATACTGTTATCTACCATTTCATGCAGCTTAGCAGTGGGAAATGAGCTCTTCCAGCAGCAGGATACCTACAAGCTACCCTCAGCCCACCCTGCAGAACTTCTCAGATCATATGAGAAAAACTCCTGGACAAGTCAGTGGACTTCAAGTTGTCTCTGTATCTTCCAGCCTTCTGGTCTCTCAAGCACATCTACAAACTCATTTTCCAACTCCCATTTTCTCTCTATATTAAAAGGTTCTTTTCCACATGAGATTAATAGTTTCCTTTGTGTACATGCAGATTATATGCCCACCACCATCCCTCCACCCACCCCCACCAAAATCAAAAATACATCGGGGGTTGCAATAAAGGTATATATGCAAGTTAATAAAAGCAGTCAGAGGTGGAAAAACAAGGGACACAATGAAACACTTTCTGACACAGGTGCTTGCCCAGCCAGGAACCCATTAGCACCTTGTCACAAAAGCCCCTAAGCACACAAAAATATAAATTTGAAAGTCATAAAAACCAATGGACACACACAATTAAGTGACCAATGAAAACCTGTCATCTTCTCTCCCTCTCTGGAATTTAGCCAGAAACAACTGGTGGGAAGGAAAAGAAATTTGAAAATACCTCAGCCTGAGCTTTTAATGTTTACTGGCGGGAAGGAAAAGCTAAAAAAAAAAACAAAAAAAACCAAAAAAACCAAACCAAAACAAAACAAAAAAACCCCAAAAAACTACAAAATATAGCAAAAGCTTGGGAGAGGGGAGGAGGGGTTTGCAGCAATATCTCCATCAATTTTATGAGACGTAAAAAATCTGAAGCCTGGTAGTAACTACTGATTTTGTAGGCTCTAGGGGCAAATATACTGAGCATCTCCTCACTTTTCCATACAGAGCAAGCTGCAAAATGTCTGACAAAGAACCAGTGTCTCTACTTCCACTGTCCCAGCCTCCCCCAGTCACTTCACCTGCTGTGGCTACAACTACCATTCTCCAACTGTTTTCCTGTACCTCGGTTTTCCTGCTCCTTCACTTCAGTCACTGCTCAACAAATCCCAAGTCTCCTACCTTCAAATCCAAAGCTTCACCATGGCATGAAAACTACTTAGAACTTGGCTGTCAAACTTGACACGCAGTGAGCATAATGCTTTATCTAACTAAAATTCTGTTCTGCTGTTTTACTCAAGCCAAACATCCCTGGTCATAGCTCGTAGTCTTTGTCTTCAACATCCATTCAAAATCTGTTTAAAACTTGTTTATCCTTTCTAGGATCCTACTAGGAGTCCACCCAATTGTAACTTCATACCATAAGCCTTTAATTATGAAAAAGAAAAAAGCCTGCATGAGAAATCAACACACCCTCTCACCAACACACCTCTCCCCACCCTGTTTGTCTTGATTACACATACTTAGGTGGGAAACTGTTAATTATCACTAATTATGGAGCAATTGTCCCTGCTGTACAACCCCACCATATTAAAGATTGCATAAATAGGTAAAATGAGATGGTCCTTGATGTAAAGAGCTTTTGGCAATTCGCTTCTGGAGAGGACTCTCCAGGTATTTGCTGCCCAAGACACCTCTCTGGAATCCCTTTCCTGTTCACCATACAACAAACACAGGAAAAACCGCAAGAGAAAAGAGGCCTCTAAAAGCAAATGTCAAACATACTTAGAAGCACCTTTTGACACTGATTCTAAAATAAAAGGTTGGACCAGCTCAGTGATTTTCATAGGATCCACAGTTTCTCCCCCTACACTGTTCATTGCACAGTCACTGCAGAGCAGAAAAAGACTTGGAAAACAGATCTGAGAGGCACTTGGAAATACCCCTGTTTTCAGGGCTTAAGAGAATTAAGGGCCTGACTCTTCCACTAGCACAAATCAGAAATAAATGCAGAGAGTCACCTGACGTTATGCTGCTGTAAAACACGTACGCAGCCGGGATGTTGTGCTTGCTTCAGTGGAATAACTCCAGTGACACGTGCAGATTGACATGCAAATAAACCTCTTGAAATTGCACCAAGAGAGGTGGAGAGAGAAAGACAATCTTGATTAAAATTTTTTGAAGGACACTACTATGAGGTGCTTAGTTATGATCAGCTCAACATAAATTATCATATAACCCATTTTCAATGAGAATGTAATATGAGCTAAATTTTACACTGATTTATAGCTTATGAAAGCTTCACTGAAAACCCTGCTTGTATCACAAGTCTGGGTCAGTGCAGAATTTAAGTTTGTTTTCTTTCATTAAACAGCTACGATTGGACATTAGGAGTGGAAGGTCATAGAAATAGCAAGAAGAGGACTTTTAAAAAAAAATCATCCCATGTAAGGGAAAGATTAATCCTTTGTGCAATGTCCTCAACCTGTGTTCAATTCGTCCTGAATCAACTGCAATGGTGCCATTGTTTCAAAGATGATGATGTAGATTTTGACAAGAAATAGAATAATACAAGTTATGTCCCAAGTCTCTGTCTTAAATTCACAGATTCTTGATTCCTCTTTTCAGACAAAAGCCCCCTACCTGCATCAAGTCCCCATTTAGTCTGGCAGTCTGCAAAAAGCAGGTGGTAGCCTACCTTAGACACCAATGACAAATGCTTTTTTCTCTTCCTTTTCAAACCTGCTTCAGAAGAGCTGCGAAATCTCCTGCTAAAACCATGCAGACTCTATCAGAGTCCACATTCTGGTCCCTGTTGCAGTGTACAGCCAGAGAAACAGCAGAAAGTTTGATTTATTTGACTAGTGCAAATGAGATCAGAGTCAAAGCTCAGAGCTGAGACTGTATAACAAGGCCAGCAACTTGCAAAATTGATTATTACAAGGCTGTCCCATACAAAAAACAGTCGCACGTGGGGATTTGGATATTTGAAGAGATTTGGGGATTTTCTGTATATTTGGGGTTTTTAAAATTATCATTACATGTCGTTAATCTGTTCAGACATTATCTCCCTTTAATTTTCCTTGTTGCTTTTAATAGTCTATTTCAGGATATCAGCAAAGTATCTCTCTTCTTTCGTATTAGCTCCGCTCATGCAATCCTTACAGCTCAAAGACTTGTGTGATTAATAGCTCTGCCAGCAATTCCTATTTAAAAACTATTCCTATTTTATCTCTTTTTACCCTGTCCCTGATTTTCCTCAACTTGCTGTGCAGAATACCCACTGCCTGTGCCTTCATGCAACCCAAAAACTTTGCAACTTTACTTCTCACCATTCCTTTTCCATTTGAAGATGGTCCTGTTGAGTTTGACTGGATAGTAGCCAAGCAATTCAAAAGCACAATCCTACATGCAGTTAAATGCCCACTGTTGATTTGGCACCCTTGAATGAACTCAGCACCTTTGCAGGATGGTATCAATGTGTTTTAGCTTGCTAAGCTACATTTTGCCCATACCCCTGTTTCTCTGTCAGAAGTCAGCAATACCTTCTAGTCTTGGATTTCAAGAAAACAGAGAAAGGTATTTAAACAAGATCACACAGGACGTGTCACTGAGCAGGCAGTGCAGGTTCCTTATTGCAAACCTCCCAGGCGAGCGCTGGAAGTGTAAGTTATATTCTCAAAATTATTCTGTCATCCCCTTGACAATTTAATTTTTTTTTTTTTTTAATACATCTGCAGTTTCTAGGCTCTGTTTAGGTAGCCATGTCTTCGCAATATCTCATTCAGGTGCAGCACAGAAAAGTCTAACAAACCTGGGCTGGCAGCCAAGCTCGCCAGTGACTGACGCTCGCTTAACTGAGCAAAGATTTGCTCTGCTCCAAGCAGGAACCTGACTACAGAGGGACCAGCAGTGACAGCGAGGGTGCAGGCTTGCATCCTAACAGCACCAGCTCCAGCTTGTGCTCAGGCAAGTGGAACCAGCACTTAAGCTGAATGCTAAAAGGCTCCAATCTTCTGCTTCTTTCCAATTCACCTCCTGTACAAGCCCAGGACTTTTTAGTAAGTGCAGCACATTAAGGTAGTTACATCACTAATCTGGGCATAATTTTAAACTCAGTGAAAGATGGTTTAAATGTTGAAGCAGTAGCAAAGTAAAGGGAGGCACAGGAGAGAGGAGAAGGAGAGGCATGATTTGCTTAGAATATATTTTAAAAAATATATTCTTGCCGGTAAATGATTGAAATAAATCAGTAGTATGAAGTCACTGGTAGCTGGACCTAAAACAGAGTTTATGACCACTTGTTCAGGGGCCAACATAAAGCATAAGCAAAACTAATAAAAATAGAGCTTCCATGAGCAAATAGAATGTTCAGCTGTTAGAACAGTCTTTGATTTAAATGAAATTACACTTCTCTGAACACAGATTACAGGCAACTTTATCAAAATCTCTGCCCCAGAGGTTTTACTGTCTAACCAGTCAATTACTGGGGCATGTGTGTGAGAGGGAGTAACAGAAACAAAGATGTGTAAACGAAGTCTGTATATCCAGACTTAGCTAAATTTCCTCACCTCATTTCAAAAAAAATAAAATAATGTCTTACATAGAGAGTAATTGAAGAACTACAGCTTTCATGTAAGCAATTCAATGATTAGGAATTGTCCCCCAATCTCTCTCTTTTTTGTTTTTGTTTGGTTTTAATCTACCTTTTTTTTCAAGTGATTGAAGATTTTGTGTAATGGAGGTAATTACAAAAGGCAAAACACTCTGATGGTACAGGTGGACTACAAAACTGTAGAAGACAAAGGTAGAGTTGGTCTCAGGCATATGGTTTCATCAGTATGCACACAGTTTTGGAATCCAGTCTCTGATGCTTTTCAGTCTTTGAAAAGTTCCTGACTATTACCCTGTTTACCAAACATACTAGCAATGTACTGGTCAAAGAAAACATCTTTACGTATCCAGTGGCCTGATGTTGGGCTTGACATGCAAGAACCACTGTACCAAGCTGTGGGCAGCAATGAAGTTAGCTTAGCCTGTGGACTGAGATAACCCCTTAAACTTTTCATCTCTTAAAACTTTGGTTTACATTTCAATTAGGTCACAAGCAAAATTCATTTGGTCATGTCAATCTACAGATGACAGCTTGATCATAAAAATCATCACAGAGCTAAGTACAATTGGTAATCTCAACAGCGGGCAAAGATGCTCTAAATTAGAATGCGTGGGTGGGTTATGCATCTCTACTATCTGTTTTCAGTAATACATCCACTATGCATTATTTTTTCCCCCCATACATTATTCTTAAGTAAATATAAAAGTGAAAATAAAAATAGCCCAACTGAGGTATCCTAAGAAATAAAACATTAGTGGGAACAGGCAGCAAACACAAGAACAAAAGTAAAGGCTCCTCAAAGAAAGGTCTTTTAGTCCATAAACATAGAATCATAGCATCATCTAGACTGGAAGATCAAGTCCAACATAAACCCAGCAGTACCAAGTTCACTACTAAATCATGTCCCTCAATGCCACAACATAGAAGAGATTTTGTGGCCAGATCTCTGCTCTGTCTTTCAGGAGACACAAAATAAAAGATCACCAAAAACTTTTTGTCACCATTAGTATTGAAATGGCTTTTTTTTTTCTTCCCCCTTTCCTCTCTCTGGGACTTTTTGAACGTGGATCTTATAATTGAAAGCCAGTGGATTAAGCATAACACATCAAACCACTGTTAACACCCAGTCTCCCGCAAGGCTGAATCCTAACAACTCTGTTTTCTGCCTACAGTATGTGCAAGCAAGTGGAACCACCACATGCACTGCATGCTAAAGGCCACAGCCTTTGTCTTCTCCAAGTTCTGTCTATTTCAGAGGCTAACATGCTGCAATTAGTCTAATTAATGTGAAACAATGAGCTGTGTTACCACTTATCAAATTGATTGTTCCCCTATCAAAACAAAACAGGCTGGCTTTTTGATGTAATTTCAAGAGATGATTTGAAATGTCATGTTGCTGCAAGCCAATTACCTTATGACTGGAGTCACGGTCAACAGAATACATAATTAGCACGAGTTTGGGAAGGCTGCTTACTGCTAGTATGCTAATTAACTGTCTTTTGTCATAAAACAAAAAGGTTGTAGCTAGGGTTGTGAAATAGGTCTTTTTTATTTACATTTCTTTGTGCTTATCAACGTGAGGCATGACAATGCAAAAGAATGGAAAATTTTAATTCCACTACTTCAAATTAATAGCGAGCCGCAAGGTCAGGCGCAGTGATGGACTGCGAGCAGCGCTCGGCTCTGCAAACCCTGCACAGGACAGGCCAAAATCGAGCGCCCAGGGAGCCTCACACCGAAGAGCCACCGAGCAGCACCTAGGGGACAACTAATAGGCATGAGACGGGTTCCAGATGCTCCTTTCCATAAAGGAGAAGAGGAGCAGTGATACCCGAGTGTGCTGACTGCCATCCCACTGCACTCCTCCAAAAGCGCCCTCCAGAAAGCTGGAAACACTGAACTATAAACAAGTGGCATTATTACTTCTGCTTCAGTGTGGTGCTCCCAGAACGCTTAACAAGGGCATGCAGGATAGCAAACGAGCCCTGCCTGTAAGTAAAAAGCTTCATAACTCAGCTGTTGCCACCTCCTCTCTGTCGCCTCATTTGTGTGATAAATTTTGTATTCCTCAGGCATTCATTACAGATCTGATCCTGCAAGGTGCTGGGCGCCCTCTATACCTATAGGTTTCAGTGGGGAGCTGAGGAGCTCATTACTTTGCAGGATTAAGATCTACCAGAAAGAATCCAAACTTAAAAGCTGGCTGTCAGCAGCTCCCACTCTGCCCTCCCTCATCCCAGCGCTGCTCCATGCGCCATCACACAAGGGAAACGGAGGGCAGAAATTAGCTTAGTGAATCATCGCTAATTCCTACCAATTTAAATTCTGCTTTTCTTTTTCCTGCCTATAATTCAGCACTTTATTTAAGGTTTTGCTTGGCCTGAGCGAGTCCCGAGAGCAAGGTCTGGAATTGCTGGAAGTTTTAATGATGTTGTTTCACTAGCAGCTGCTGACTTACGAATCCTCCTATTTGTCGTAAAAACGATTTTGTTTCTCTGTGCATGCTTGGTTTGAACCACTATAGAGATAATTCTCATGCTTCTTGATAGCCCTTAAAAGCAATAGAGATGTGCAAATCACTCTCATATAGAGAGGAGAAATTAAATGTTCAAAACCTAGATCAAAAAGTTGTCAAGCTGGCCTCTTCTGAAGACTTCATTTAAATTCAAACCCAGTCTACTCCAGGTTTGCACAAAGAGTGTTAAAGTTTCAAGTCCAGAAATCATATAGAGTGGATCACCCTTAAAACCGTGATATGAAATCAGTAGGCATTCCTAAATTATTTTCCTGATTTCTCTTTCAATGGGAGTGAAACTCCAAGTGCAATGAAATAAGGTATGCATGCAGGAAGGCTAAATTTTTATCTCAGATGATGAAACCTATAACGCACAGGAAAACACTAATTTCTTCTGGTGCTGTCATTTACTAGAATCAACATCATCCTTCCTGTCTTTATTCAGCAGAGAAAACAAAGCTAATCCCAATTTCTAAAGAGCTGGCTAATAAAGGAGTCAAGGGATCATTAGTCTAATTAACTCATTCCTGTTTTCAGTTTACATTTCATTATGCTATTACACTCTTTGAAATGTCAATTTTTAAATACCATAGAAAACTGTTTAACATATAGACATTATGTTCAACAAATCTGAGACATATAGAACAGTTACTCAATATTAGGAACTTAATAGTATCCTGGTATGCAACTCAGTATCTCCCAGCCAAAGCATTATTCTAAACTTCATTTATTGATACAAAAATCAGGGAAGTATTTCAGTGACACTTGGCCCTTGCTTAATGTCAGTGCTTTTACTACCTGAGTATTTCATAATAGTTATGTAGATGTCCTTGCAACCACTTTTGGTAATCAGACCATTTTATTCCGAACAAAAATAAATCAGGATATGAAAGTACAACTTCCTGCCAGGTTTCTTTTTTTTCTTATTTTTATTGGGTGTCTTTCTATAGCTTAACATAATGAGTCACTTACAGCACTTTAAGTCAATTTTTAAATTGATTTAATGAGTCATCAAGTCATTTACTGTCTTTTAAGTCAATTTTTAAATAAACACAACTTCTGTTAAATTGATGGTAAATTCTATAATCAGCTGTTTGAAAACAATCAACCTCAGTTATGCATGGGCTTCCCTGCTATGCTTGCACAGGCAAGTACAAATTTCATAAAACAATTAAATTAATGATATATAGCTGAAATATTACATAATGATACATGCACACAAAAGCAAATAGGAAGGAAACAAGCCTGTAAGCACACACACCAACAGGCATTTGTCTGTCTGTACCTGTGCACATCTCACGTGCCCTGGCTTCCTTCCTACTGGGAGCACACAGCTCTTGCTCAGCATTCAGCGCAGTAAACCACTAAATGTATGTAACACTCCACACGACCTGGCCCCACACATCTCCTGAATTGCTCACATGTTTAAATTAGACTCATACCACAAACTGTTGGACCACAACCTGAAGGATGAAGACATTTTGCCAGTATGCTTCTCTGCCCTGAAATATCTATAGGAGTTTGGGATACCCCACCAACTAAAATAGGCACAACTGGCATTATCTTCTTGGTATCCCCTTTTCTAAATGATCCTTGTGTATGTGAAAGCCTTTTCTGGTGTGTCTGAGATCCATCAAACCTTTTCTAAAACCTCCTGATATCACCTGGACCACATCTACAGCAGAAACCTCACTGGGTAATTCCCTGGCAATTTTAATTTCAGAGATCTGGAATTTTGTCTTCTGAATAGCCTGCCAAGACCTCCACAGCACATATACAACACCCTCAGTTTATGACAGTGGACTGATATAAGTTCAGCTCTTCTGGGCTGTAGGTGCTACAGAAAGGATAAGGAGTTAGTTTTAACATCCACCTGTTCAGTCTGTTGCAGGAAAAGAAGTTGTTGCTCGTTCCTAGCAAAGAGAATGTGAGACTAGATATACCTCTGGCTGAGGGAAACCATGCAGCTACCCACGGTCACTGGCTTCTGTCCTTGCACCGTGGAAGGAACAAGGGTGCAGCTTTACACACAAAAGTTCGGAAGGTATATCTGGGAATAGGCGTTTGCATTGGAAATGTCTAGCCTGGTGAGACACATGACTGCACCTCCAGATGAGAGAGGATGAAGAGATGTTTATCAGAGCTTGAAACTGAGGGGAAACTCGAGCAGTGGCAACCATGTGCACCATGGAATCCATGCAATGTGTTTTTGGGTTCACAGGATGGGGATCTCAGATCTGCAGGAAGCAATGGGTATGCTACCAATCTGCTTTTTGTCACCAGCAATAATACACTTGAGGAAGAGAAGTGTCTTTGAAAAGATGTAAGGACGACCATGAGTGCAGTATGTGAATAATTTTAATGACTTAACAAGGATTAAACTACATCCATTAATGAATGTATTTTGAGAAAGTTAATGAAAAATAATGTATCTATCTGTCCAAAACATAATACATGTATCTTTAATGTCATCTCTGCTTTAGGAGGATTGAATCCAGATAGGAACTGTGGCTAACAAGGTACCTGATAATGCTCCTGGAATAAGGGGTGAGCATTAGCTCTCATTAAGTCATGTTCTTAGTGTTATTTAGCTCCATGGGTTGCCCCGATGTGATCTAACAGGATGTGGCATGCCAGAATGCATCACAACATGTTTGGAATTGTAAAAGCACACAGACCCTCAACAACTAAATTTCCCTGCAGCCCCTGGTATGGAGTTCAGCACTCCAGATCAGGCACTGTCTCAGCTTTATTATCAATATCTTATACCTCCCACTGCTTGTTCAACGAGTATTTTCTCTCATCTGTTTTCTAAACAGGCCAAAGGAGGTCAATGCACCCTTATTTAAAAACAAAAGCACAGAAAGACGCTTAAAGCTTTAACTTACTGGGATCGTTTATTCTCTTCCCCTCCTAAGTCTAGCATTGCTGAGAGAAGACCAAGGCGATTAGGAGATACACGCAGTTATTTTAGCAAATCACTTAAAAAAAAAAAAAATTGGACTTGAAAGAAGCCTGAAACACTAGAGCAAAAGCAAGCATGAAAGAAGGAGCTGTGGCATCGTACGCCCCGTCTAACAAGGTATTGAGCACCGAAGCCCAGGGGACTCTTGGTACTCTCGCTGTGAACATTAGACAAGAGCACTCGCGCAGGACACAGCAGGAATATGAAGGGACATGAAGTGAGCAATCCCAGCAGACAGCCTGTTGAAATGTCAGTCAGGCACTCTGCCTCCACCACCTTTCACAGAGCTAAACATCTCTTTATGTCAGAACAAATTGGGCAATCCTCAAATCTTTTTTTCCTCTCCCCTGACTTCAATGCGGCGCCGAGCGCTGGGAAGGAGCGCGGGAGGGAGCGCGTACAGACAGTTCACTTCAGTTCACATGAAAGCGCCCTGACACGCTACAAGGCTGAATACTGATATTGGCAACTCTTACAATCTTATCAGAGAGGCAGGAGCAGCAGCAGCCGCCGTGCTGCAGACCTTCCCCCTTCCCAATTACGCCGGGTGGCTGCTCCTTTCCCAAGCATCCCGCGACGTCCTTTGAAAGTAAACTCCTGGGCTTGATCAAAGGCCACAAAAGCAAACACGGCCTTGCTGTATTTATGAGCATATTTACTTCTGTCATCTTTTTCTTGTTTTCACTCCCACCTTCCCTCTGTAGTCCATTAAGGAAGTCTAATTTTAACCAACATCTAACACAGTGCTCAAATGCAGACTGGTGAGTAACCACAATCTTAATTTAAATTATTTGCTTTCACTTACAAAATTCTCTATAGGGTATTTGGCTGGGGTTTTTGACTAAAAACCATACACAGAAGTTATTTTTGCAGGAGAACAACAATACAGAAACCTTCCCATTAGAGAGTTATTGGTATGATTGTATAAAGATACACGAATTAATGTGATTGATTTCTTTTTAATTTGATCTGACACATGAAAACATTACTTTAAAAATAAGCAGCCAATATACATGCTTAAAACAAAAAGCACATGAAACCAGAAAACTTAACCCAGCCAAGACATGAAAAACTCTGTGAAAACTACCTCCAAGTACAGCAAGATTAACCTGCTAACTCCACACTTACATTATAAAGATGCTGAAAGTATTCTAAAGCACCTGTCTGAGCAAACCCCAAACAACAGACACACCCCAAATGCCACAAAAATCCCTCCCCTGACAAATAAACCCATGGTTTTAAAAAAATGATAGTGAATATTCAATAAGAAAATATAAATAATTTGCCACTGCCATGCCTGGCCACCTACTCTTTAAATCAGAGTTTTATTGTAAGCATGATCATTTGTGCAGAATGATCAATTTCTAAGACTTAATTCTGGCTATCTTCTAAAAGCTGCCTAGCATTTCTAATATTAATTGATTGTAGTTAAAGATCAGATGCATTTCACTACAATTTAAAGTTTCTGTTTATGATATTCAGGCAGGTAAATGCCTGTGTGTATGGAAGAGACATTACCAGACCATTTATTGCCCATTACCACCAAGAAAAGAAGCCCATACTGGAACAAACAGTGCAGCATTTCTGGCATTTGTTAAAGGGAGAAAGCTTTATAAGAAAAAAGAAATATCACTGATTTTTACAGGTGTTTAATAAAGATAAGCTGAAAAAGGGGTTCCTATTTTAAGCTTGGTGATAGCTAAAAATGCATTCAAATATGTTCAAAAGCAATCTGAAGTCTCCTAAAAATGGGTGTTTAAAAGTGTTCAAGGAAACAGTAAAAATGCAAATATTTGTCACATTATTGTAGGATATGGGACAAAAATGCTCATAAATTCAAAGAACCCTGCTGAGGCAAACTGCATTTCATTTAAATATGACATTATTTGGGAATCATTAAAACAAAAATAATGTTTATCGGTTGCATTGTAAAGGTTACTGTGAGAAAACAGTCAAAGTTTGCCTGAACTCATTTGAGTGCTGAAAAGGACTGTGAGCATAACACCCTTAATTTCAATTGTTGCAGCTGTGCCATGGGAAATAAAAATACTAAATGTAATTGATGACTCAGTACTATAGAAATACTACAGTAAAAATAATGAGGATGTATCAGTATTTTCAAGACTCTTGGTCTGATAGTCTAATGGACTTCATACACAGTACAATGAAAATTAAAAAAGAAAAAATAAAAAGGGTGCCAATACTGACTGCTGACTTTTCACTCAGAAATGTGCTAAATCCCAAGAAGAAAGTATACAGTGCCTTGTGATTGCTACAAAATACATGCAACAGCTGTCATCCCTCTGTTCAAAGATCTTTACTATTTTTCATTTACAAACCCAGGTAATGGGACACTTAGGCTACACAGGAGTAGGCTAATATGCTGGGGTTAATATTAAGAGCCTAAATCTCACTCTTAAAAGCATCCAACCTTGCTGAAGAGAGATGGCTTCTAGCTGCAGCCATGAAGAGCCTTCTGCAACCCAAGTTAAAAATCTTCTGTTTACATGGACTTGCACAAGCCTGTCTATACCCCTAAAAAACATCATGAATAATGCTAAAGGATCCCCCAAAACCCTAGGGTTACCATTTTGAACCTTAAACCTTTCCCTGCAGTCATTCTGAACCATTAATTGCTGGTTATTTGTACATGGAAATCAAGATGTAGATGCACGCAGATCCCTTGATTACACAGACATTTAGTCAGTGGCTTTACTACTGTGAGTAGTTTTTGGTGAAGCAATCAAATTAAGCATCCCATTAAATATCTGATGTAGGTAAATCAGCTCTTAAAATTTGATCCATCTTGCATCTCCATCTCTTAGACTTGATTGTATTTGTGAAAATCAATCATGCACTTGCCTTAGTCCTGCCTTAATTCTGCCAATGAATTTAAACACACCACATACAGCACTATTATGTGGTTTAAATTCAGCTATGAAGACCCATTATGGTGCTGAGTTTAAATAATTCTGCACTGCACCCCTCTAAAGAGTGGCTTGCTTGGCCTCTCCATGAACTGGTCTCACTTCCAACCCATTTTTGTGTTTCTTTCCAATATGTCCCAAGCCACACAGTGTGAGGGGACAGGCACAAGGGCAGGGATGTTACTCTGCCTCTTAGTGCTGCTCAAACGCTGTAGTTAAGCAGATGCTTATTTACAGTGCAACAGCCTATACCTAACACAGCTTCCTGAAGCTATTAAAAGTGGACACACAATAAAACTGCAAGCAGAATTTGGCTTATTGTCTCCACAGATTTGTGCTAATATACCAGTGTCTCAAGACATCACTTCATTTTCATAACAAGGACGAGATTTAATTTCTGCGGATTTCTATAAAAAGCAATTTGGAAACTTCTCAACAATGATATTGCTTCCCATAAATGCCAAATTGGTAAAAATATCATAAGAGGAAAACACAGCACACTGACAATATAATTTTTTCCAACTTAAGTACCAGCATTATTCAAAGACATTATACTGCTAAGTATCCAAATAATTCATTTCATTTTAAGGATCGAAAGCATAATATTATTTTGTTAAATTAAGCTCTTGCTTTCCAAATCCCTCTTTTCCACTTAAACTGAGGGAATAAAGGCATCTAAAAACACATCAAAAAAGCGTGCAAGGCTTTTCAGTTTTCAGGGGCTGTTCTGTTCTAGTTGGGTTGGGCACTTCCCTTTTTGCTGATTACCAAAATCCAAAAGTAATTGCAATAACAATTGTACGTCCCTGATTTGGATGATAAAATGAGCCTCAAGCATCATCATCTCATTCCCACCTTCTACTACTTGCAGGAAGGAGGAGGTTGGTGAGGGAAACCATCATTCACCTCTAACTTATTGACACTGCTGTAATACAGTCTCTCCAGCTAAAAGGGAATTGTAACAACTCAAAGTGACTGTTTAAAATCATATCAAAGATCAAAATTTCTGACTATGGTAGCTTGGGCTTGGGGGCAGAGGGTAGGTAGCCTGGTTTTAAGCATAACCTATTAACTGAAGAATGTCAGGACTTTGTGGTCATTTAACACTCCCTATAAATGAAGACTTGATAACCATTATTGATCTCAGTTTTCCTGGAAGAGGATCCCTGGGCTCAGCAGTGAACAGTTTTGCTTCTCTTAGTTCATAAATACAAGAATAGGGCTATTGCTCAAATGCCACCCTAACTGCCGAAAATGAAATAAAAGTAAATTTCAGTGCAGTGTGGAAAGTATTTCCACAGGGTTTTTCTGAGTAGATAGCCCAAGGTTAATATAATCTCAAATTTTCTTATGGGAAATACAGAATTGCCACAACTGACCTCTGGTATCATTTAAAAATATTTTCTTTGTGAAAGCCTACTCAAACCATAGAAGTATATAAGTTACTATTCTTATTTATTTATTGATCTTCCTTGTGCTACCATGGAACTGGAATACTTCTGCACATTCATGAATTCAGCCTAACAACACATAAGATGGGACTATGAGTATTTCTGCTGCCCAGGAAAGAAGCTGAGCCAGGGAATAGGAAGTGTTGGATTATTGTACCTGCAACACAACTGTGTCACAAGAAACAGCTGGGAATGCCCATTGTCTCTCCTGTCTTATTGTTTTGTCATTCAAGGCTTTTCGCCATTTTCCTTCTTCCTAGCTACTTCTCCTGAAAACTCTGCTATAGGCTCATGAAATCAAAAGCTGATGTCTAAAACTTTCTATGGAGCTGCCAGAAGCACCTCCATCACTGAAAATATATTATCACAGGATTTAAGCAGAGAAAATTAATCCCCTCCCTCTTTCCACTTTCCCTTCCCCAAAATGAGAAAAATCATCTCTCCATTTCCAGACCCCCAGGTCAGATTAAACCCTGATGTCAAAGAAGAGACCTAGAAAGAGGTGCACATCCCTTCCAATGAGGATTTAAGGAGAAGCTGCATGAGTAGATGAACTGTTGAACTCAGTCCTCTGTCTTAAAAATACATTTCATTGGGATTGTTAATGCATGATATAAGTACCCAAAAGATGCAACAGAATTCTGAAATATGAATTAAGGGCGTATTGCCATCTCCAGCAAAATAATAAAAGTACAGAGATTAAGAGGCAAGCATATCTTTTTGAATTGTAGAATAGGTTTATAGGTCTTCTAATAACAACTTTTACTCAAACCTTACATAAATAGGCTTATATGATACAAATATTATGTGGGCTATGTGGAAACTACAAGGTCCCTAATCATGTTTAGGGATTACTTGACAGAACAGAGACATTTCATTCCTATTGGACCTAGGGATTACAGCAAAGAAACATCTAATATTCCATTTTTTAATTTCATGCATTTTTTATTTACTTTTAATGATGCTGTATATATTCATCATCCTGAAATATTAAAACAGTATGAAAAAAGTAATAAATTGGTGGAAAATTTAGGGAATAGGAATGCAACAGCACGCAAATCATACACTATCAAGTGCTTGATACACATTTAAAATTACTGTCTAGTACAGCAAAGCCAAATTCCTGGCAGATTTCTGAAGCACAAAGTCACAATAAGAAGATCAGCAGAACAGACTGAAATAATAGAATATTCATCCCCCTAATCCATATGCAATTCTTTAGGGCTTTTTTTTAACAATGCATATGAGGTCTGACTGTATTCAGGATTTAAATAAGTTGTCTCTCTCTCTCTCTCTCTCTCACACACACACTCTGTATATTGATAAAAAAAAAAAGTATATACAGTTATCATTTCTGCTCTACTGCACCCACATTGACAAGGTTAGCACATCTCCTCACACCTCAGATGAAACAATAGCATTTTAAACAACAAAAGTCTTAAAAGAAATACATTTATTCATACCATTGAAACCTCCTGTAACAGCTGTGTTGAAAGGAAGGAGTCCAGTTGCCTGGAAAAGGGATTTTTTTTTGTTTAGTATTTTTAACTCTTTCCTACATGACTCTGAATAATTACTGGTTAATTTAAAGCAATATTACATTTAGTTCCTGGCAATAAAATTTTGAAATCAGTATAAATTCTTTGAGATCATGCCTTTCCCTCCAGACAGATGCAATTTTAGATCTGGTATTGTATAAAGGGACAGAGACCTAGAGACAAGTAAAGCATCACTCAAAAGACAGATGCTGATGATAAGGATGGTCCATGCACAAAACGTGCTTGAGGACAGGAGAAGTGGAAGTGGAGTATAAAACTTCCATTGCCATGCTTGGGATTACCAAATTACTTTCAACCAGTGCAAAGGCACAACTGATCCATAGATGTTCCTCCAAACAGGAGAGTATGAAGAAATCCATCCCTTGTCATACAGAAATGCCAAGTCTGATCCTTAGACCAAGCAGGTTTTGCATAGGTTTAACTCCCTGATTAGGCTACAAAATATCCCCACCCCACACTCACAGTCTAAGTGACATAAAATGAAGATACAAATGAATGATATAAAGATATAAAATGAATGTACCCAAACATAAGACATTTGCACCAGTTATGTATGTGTGGACTTGCTAAATAAAGGTGCTCACATGTGATAATTATGATGGCCACATGCAGAAAGCAGCTTTCACAACCACCAGGACAGCTCTTGTCACAACTCTGTTAGTGAGGCGAAGGAGGACAGGTGATGGTACATGAAAAGCCATCTGCTAAGTGAGAAAGAGCAGCCACATCCTGTAGAAATCTGAATACCCAAATGTAGCCACAGGCTATTTGTAGTAACAGGTCTCATGTGAAATGGCTTGGGGTGGAGATTGCTGCCCAGCATTTTCCAGGACTTTGGGTTCCTACCTGGTGTGGGCCATGCTGGTCCAACCCTCTTGAAATCATGCTTGTGTGTTATTAGCCAGACTGTGATATCAGTTGACATTGCTATTCGCATTGCAAGGTTACTTTTAATTCAACAAAGGCTAAACAAGCAATGTAGAAACATATTTAATGTAAGATTTTCTTTTTGCTGAGGAATCTGCTTACCTGCCCTTACTATGACACCTATCTACATTGACACAGACTCCAAACTTGCTGGTGCTTATTGCTTACAGGTATCTAATTATTACTGATATACAGGGGGGAAAAAAACCCCTAAGCACACTGAAATCAGCAGAAGTGAAACTACAACAGGGCTAGAATACACCCATCCTGTGTGTATGTTTTGCAGGAAAGTAAGCAAAAGAAGAACCAGTCTTAAGAAATTATTTGATCTGTACTAATGAGAAAAGTGTGAAGTTGTACAAGGAAATAAACGACAAATGAACATAAAACTTCTCCTAGAAAATAGAAGCAAGATCTATGTTAGCAAGTAGGATCTAATAGTGCACAGTGAAGTTAGGAGAGAAAGCCTGACAGACGCCCTGCAGAGCTGCACTGGACCGAATCTGAAAAGCACAGGTGGCAGCAGCTCCGATGCAAATGTGCCATGTTTCTGTAAGACAGGGCAATTAAGTAAAAGTACAAAGTACCTTCTCATTTTGGGGGGAGAGTAAAAAAAGGCCACAGAAAGAAGCTGGCATTTATTGAAGAAGAATACAGATCACCCAGTGAAAATTAGGGTATGTCTGAAATACATGAGGGCTACTCTCCCTGTTGCCATCCTTTATTTTACAGGACAAAACAGAGCTCTATATGAGTTTCTATTTTAGTGAAGACAACAGTTTGTGTGACAGGGAAGGCTAGAAAAGAGCAGTACAGCTTTTGCCCAAATTGTATACTTTGTTCCAAAGCAGAGAGCTATTAAACCTTTTCTGCAAGTGTTTGTAAATACAGTAAACACTTTTTAATGTGCACAAAGAATATTTTGCTTCCTTGTATAGATTCAGAGAAGTCGATCAGCCACATTCTTTAGAAAGCTTCTAAGCAAGCAATGCAGGACATATATTTGGAATATGAAAGTTTAATCCTACTCATTAAAACATGACAAACTTATAATTAATTGAGAATGAAGTCAATAATGAGAACATCCTTCAATGTAATGATGTTGGTACTATCAGCTTGTAATATGGGAATATGCTGTAGAATGTGAAACATAATATGGAAAAATTACAAGTTGATTTAAAAAAAGAACAGCCTGAAAGTTTTGCCTTGAGTAGAATCTTTAAAACACAAATTTTAAATCCTCAGAAGTTACATTTTTCCAGTCTTCAAATGAGGTAATACATTATGTTGTTTTCCTGTGATGAGGAATAATTCAAGGTCTTACATTGTCTGATTAATCTCTCAACCAATATTTAGAAAAGGTTTCTCTTTGAGCTAATCAAACTTGACAAAAGCAATCTTCAAACTATGCCACATTCACTGATTTGTAAGATATCTCAAACTTGTGTTTTATTAAATGCAGTTTAAATTAGCAACAGCTCTAAATTCACCAGCTTATGACACCACCTTAATCTCACCAAGAGGATGTAAGGTAGGCAAAAAGACTGCACATGCAGATTAAAATTATTAGGACAAGCTAGTTGTTCCTTTTTTTTTTAAGAAGGATGCAGTTTAGTTTTAAGATTGCACTCTCTATTGCTCACATTACATTGCATTTTGGGGGATAGTTGCTGATGGCATTCAGTTTACTTTTTCTGGAGATAACTGCCCTGATCTTACTGCACAAGGTCTCCCCAGTGATCCCTCCAAATAATGCTCATTTCTTTATCCACAGAAAGAGGCTAAATTTTAATATACAATTGTATGACATGCTTTGGCTTTCAGTATCAAACAGTATCATTAGGTTAAAGGACATCACTCCAGAAGAGCAATGTTTTGAGGAGAACAATGAGTAAGGAAGCACTACAGCACTGCAGGTAAGGATCATTGTGGGGAAGCACATAAACACCATCCCAGCCTTCACCTTCACCAAGTGTTGGTAGTTTCCTTTCTTTCTGTGAGTGGCCATATGTGTGCAAACAGGATTTTCTCATGGTTTGAGAATGTGTTTAAATTTGGTTGCCTGACTCTGAGCTCTAAAAGAGATTCCCGAGTTAGCACAGCTAAGCAGGAGGGGGGAAAACTGTGGGAGAGATATAAGTATTAATTCCCTACTGCAACTGTTCCAAGAGGAAATCAGGCCTCCAGCTCATTCTTCCTCTCAAGTCACACTTAAGTTCTGGATAAATAAGTTTCTGAGCTACTGACTGCCCTCTATTTCCTCCTCATGGCTGTGCGCAACCAAGAAACTGCATTTCTGGCAATGTCTATGATAAAATAACACAATGCTCCATTAACAAAGCTTCACGTGTTTTAGAAGTTGCTAGTGCAAATCTTTTTGGGACTCATGGAAGGATATTCAAATATTGGGTAACATACTCTGACTGGGAAGACTGTCAATAGAGTTTCTCAATTTGTTTATATAAATGGGCCAACACTTTTAAAAGCACTTCAGAGCACTTAACTAAAGCAAACAAGCACTTGAACTTTAAATATCTAGCAAGAGAAGTCATTGACAAGTATGACTTGACTTAGTAAATTCTAATATCTTTGCAACCTTTCATTCATACAATCTCTTCATGAAGAGAAGCACCAGGCTCCCATCTCAACTCCAGCTCTGCTCTAAGATACAGAATGAGTGGGGTGAGAAACAGCCTAGTCCCCTTTTAATTCTTTTTGTTAAAGCCAACAGCTTTGCTTCTTCCTATACAGGGATCCTGGGTCCATAATAGTCTTTATAAAGCAGCTTCCTGATTTTGAAAACCATTCTCTCTCTTGTTTGACCCTTAAAGTAGGATTACTTCATTTTATAAACTTTGTTTTCCCTGATATCCATGGTACCTAAGCCTTAATTTGGGAATATAACATTTACCAAACACCATCCTACTAATTCCCAAAAGGTCTGGGGATAGCTTTCTATACTCAGGACTAGGGTGCCTTTGGTAAGTGGTCTCATCATGGTGCCACTGTCACACACATTCTTTATATCTTCATATTTATAGCACAGCTCTTCCTAGCTACTGCATTATACACAACCACAGTGCTCATTTCCTGGCCAAATCAGTGTGATCTGATTCACATACACTTCTCTGCTGACAAACCAGCACCCAAGTGAGTAAGACAAAAGATTATTCTGGAGTTTTGGATGGTTTGGAGTTTTTTTAAACTGATGTCTAGCTCAAGTACTAAATTGTCCCCTATAAACAAGAGGGTGGTGTTTAAAATAAGTACTTCTGATCCGTAACAGGTAAATCTCATTCCCTAAAATCCTGCAACATATCTTGATTTTTATTCCTCTCATAATGTGACAGAAAAGAGGTGGCAGAAAAACCCCTTTATTTTAACCTGGTCTTCACCATCTTAGAAAAAGGAAATAAAGTATTTTTAAGCTATATTCTGTAGCTCAATGGCCACATTGGGATTTTAGTTTGCTAGTTTTAGGAGACATGCAGCATGTTCTGGAACTGGGTGCTTGGGATTTGTGCTGATTAGTCTGGTTATGAAAATTCTCGAAACAGTGTTTTGGTAGGAAAAAACCCTACAGTTGATACAGCTGAAAATATGAAATACTCAGTGCTAAAACCTCAGACTATGCATAGTTCCTAAAAGAAACAGCTTTGAAAACTCTTTGAAATACTATGCAAGTCATAATTGGGTTTTAATGCATAAAACGGCTCAGTAATTTAAATGTTTGGAAAAGAAAACAGTCTTTGCTAGAGTTTATGAAGTGATAAGTCTATTTCTTGGAATGATTAACTATGCAACCTGATTTTGAACACAAGCATGTCCTAGCATATGCTCCCCACAGCTGACACTGTGAGAGCATACAGTTTTACCAAATTAATATTCCAATTCTGATATTAGAATCCCATTCCTCACCTCCCTGCCTTGAGTAAGTGCCTTGGTTTCTACAGAAGTAGTTTTACTTCCTATTCTCAAACAAGTGAAATCAGGATTAAGGTCTGCTCCTCATGCATTTGGTTCTACTGAGTGACAAATTAGATTTGTATGTACAGGATGTACATACATAGATACAAATGTATCATTGTATCAGAAACTTAAAAAAAACCCCAAAAAATAACCCCAAATCCAGAAAAAGAATGACATTCAAGGATAATACAATACTCATTCACTCATAGAAAATTTTTAGTAGCAAATGCATGTTAGAAAAACAGATGAAGTACAGCCAGGACGGCATAAAGAATTCTTTTGGGGAAGTGTGCCCCAAATAATGTCCCATTTTAGAACAGTAATAAAACAAGACTATGACAAAAGAAGATGCAATTCAGTTTTGAACTCACTGCAAATAAGTAACAAGATCTAATAATTTAGAAAGTCCTTGAAGAGCCCATGGCTTTGGTAGAAATTAATCAAATGGTGAGGTGAAATTAAAGAATGGAAGAATAAACTTAGGCAAGATGACCTGAGAGAGAAAAAGAGACAAAAACAGTGAAAAGAAACAGACCCAGGGAAAGTACTATTTCATTCTAATAATAGATTCATCAACAGAATATCTGTATGCACTAACACCTAATTTGAGCATCCTGAATTCTGGTCCTGATTTCCCGAGATGGCAACTACAATATTAAAAAAATACTTAAATTGCTCATTACTAGAAATAGATTGATTTGCATGAGAAAAATGCCGAGTTAAGATTCCAATTTCATTTACGAATATAAAGATCCTAAAATAAAGTCTGAAAGTAAGTCCTAACTCCCAGGCTAACACTTCCCTCCTGCTGGTGACAGCATCATTGCCCCTGGGACCTGGGAAATGCCATATATGGTGGCCACAGGGAACAGAATGTTTGTGTGAGCCCTGAAAACCTGAACAAGGGCTCAGGAGATGAGTGTGACAACTTGCAATCCTATCTGGTATTCAAAGACAAACAAACAGAGAAACGTCCAAGTGGGAAACACCATCAACAGCACAAGGCCAGACTTTACTTATGCCACCTGAGCAAAAGCCATGGACATGCTCAACTCTTCTATTTCTCTGTAGCTTTTACTCCTTCAGTAAAACTTGCTGGTGCACACAACTACTTTATTTTTAAGTATATAAATGTAAAATTGACTAAAGACACATGAGTTTACCCTGCTGCAGAAGCCAATTGCCAGAGTAATCCAATAGGGTGCATGTTGGACACATGATGATGGCTGATATTCTGCAGTCAGCACATTTCAAATTGCTTACTGGTTTTGGGTTTTAAATTGCTCACCAAAGACTAACTTTAGTTATATTTGGGTTAGGTTTTTGGGGGGATGGGGGGAGAGAGGGGAGTGGATGGTATTAAATTTAATAGAAACAAATCACCAAGGTATTATAAAAACAACAGTTAATTTACCTGCTGCTCTAGAGAATAGCTTGGGAATATAAATTTGAGCTTTCCCATACCTACAGCTCTAAGCTAAACATTAGGTTGTCTGAATTGTCTTCATCCCCTGAACACTACATGTGAGAACTTAATTTTGTGTTCTAACATTTTAAGTAGAGTTGCTTATATAGTTAAGAGCCGCCTTAAAGCTCCTCAGAACAATTCTGAAGTACAAGATAGCCCTTCATTTTGAAGGTAAGAGTCTCAACTTATAGGGCCTTCAGCCACTAACCCTTCTCTCATCCATAAGTGTCTAACACGTTCCCCTTTTAAACTCACTGAACACTTACAGCAGTCAAAATACATTTTTTAACACCACTAAAACGCTGTCTCTGATGACCTGGGACTCTACAAAGTTCAAGAGCAGGAGCAAAATTTGAAAGGTTGGTTTAAAGATTAAGCCTGAGCCCTTGGTGCACCTGAAGGGACGCACTTCAGGAGGCAAACACCCCTCCCACTGCTGGCTGTGGCCTCCCACCCCCCAGCAGCTATGGCGTGCTCGTTCCACCAGACAAATGGGAGGAGAGGGAGCGAACCCCCTTCATGGACTCACCATCCTTTTCTAGTCACATTCACTACGCATTGCATTAGAAAATCGTAACGGTGTTAAAATATTTTGGCAGGATTTGTTATGGCCAGATCACTCACTTCCTTTGGGACACACAAAGCCTCCTCTGGCAATGAAACAGCCCAAATGTCAGCAAATCCTATAGAACAGAAAAGGGTCTGTCAATGTAAAGCCTAAATGAATATCCAGTTAAGCAAAACAAAACAAAACTGTATAACATAAAAAAGCACATACAGAAAAAAGAAACAACCTAGAAATATGCACTTTTTATTAAGGTTTCTTCTTTTTTTTTTTCCCCCACCCTCCAGAAACTTTTGAACAGCATTACAATGAATTCATCACAAGGTGCTATTAGAGCACAAGCTCCCTCCAAGTGTTACCAATTCACGGACAGATTAGAGGGCACATTAATAACATAGTTAATATGAAGTGTTTAGAGCCTTTACGTCGGTGACAAATACGACTCAGCCAAATTTCCTGACCATTGAGGCCACGGAGGAACAATTTGGTAGATTTCATCAACAGTTCTAATTATGTTCCTGTCAAGTCGAGAACAAAGTAATCCATAACTGGGGGGCTGCTCGGAGACAGTGTCACGTGAGAGTAATTTATGCCCAGGGCCCTCGCTGTAGTTAGTGTGCACAATGCTTGACTAACAAGTGGGTTCAAAAAAAGGAATTTATTAGGGAAAACACAGCCCTCCAGCTCCGAGCAGCTCATCAGGTGCAGGCTTAGCAGGAGTTATGAGGCAAAGTCTTCTTGTTTATAAAAGCATCTAAAGTATCTAAAGTCCAGACTGGCCTCAGCAGGTTTAAACCATAGGATTTTAACCCAAGGCTTCTGCTGGAGCTAGGTAAGCCCACTGCCAAGGCCGGGGTGCAACCCAGCCCCCTTTAAAATCATCTCAGTCCTTGGGACAGGGGCAGTACCACCTCAGAGGCCAAGCGGTACCAATGCCCTTTTGCAATCCTATAAATAACCCACTAATGAAAGATGCAAAGGCATTATTAGTAACAGTAAACTAAAATGTCACAATACACGATGTGTTTCTTACCACAGCCCAACTGGGAAACAGGCTGAGAAAGGGAAAGGGAGGGGAGGAAGGTAAATGGGGAGAAGCTGTCATGTAATTTTGAGTCATTTTCCACTGTGATCTATATTGGGATACAGCTTCTATCCTTTCAAACAGGATCATTTTATACATGACACTCTTGCCGCATTTCACAAAAAGGCAGGAATGTCTCCCTAGTGCTCAAAGTGCAAAGCCTGGCAGCGGTCATCCAGGATCAGTTACTGGCATATGCAGTGAGATGTTAGAGAAAGTAAAATGATGCATTCCAAATGTATTTAAGAACATTGTCTGTAAACAGAGGGTAAAATAACGTTAGCAAAAAATTAGATCCTTGTGAGAAACGCAAAGCACTTAATGGGTTTTAAAGCACAGTTTTCTGAAGGTTCTGTTCCAGGATGGCTGACCTCTTCACCCACATTTCCCACTGCTAGAATGGGTACAGGTATGCAGATTCATACCCACATGACCTATCTTGCCAATGGATTTTAGACTATGACAATGCTATTGGCTTCACTAAACTGTTGGTCTTAGCTACATTTTAAATTACTAGTTGACCACTGGCACAGAGGAAATGCAGAAGTACACCTAAACCCTCAGCTTCTCCTTTCACAATCTGCTAAAGTTTCTTATCCAGATTTGCTTGAACCTGTAAATTCACTGATATCGAGTCTAGGGACTTTCCCAGCACCTACTGAGTGGGACAGGATTAGTCTCATATAACTGAAGCATCACAGATTTATGATTACTTGCTCCCAAGGATGAAAAAAAAACAAAACATTTTAAAAGCAGTGCTGGCTTTGCAAAGAGGCAAAGAGGAAAGGGAAGAATGCAGTCCCATTCTACAGATGTGAAAAGAGAAACCTTCCTGCAAGTCAGGGAGACAGTAATTCAGAAGCCAAGCAATGCCTGGACGTTCCAATTCCCAGACTCGTGATTCAGTCACAAGACATGCTTCCTTTCCTGGTGAAATGTCATGCTGCCGCATGCTTCTGCTACAGAACACATCCTAACCAAGTGTAGCAAAAGCATGATGATCCCATTAAGTATCTAACATCTAATACCTTGTGAAAACTAATTTAGTGCTTTATCAAATCTCTAGTTTGTATGTAGAGCATAAACTGGCTACATTTGCTAATAGGGCAGATTGACCCATCCCATATATTATCAAACCACATCAAAGTCTGCTGGAGGACGTAGCCTTAGCTACTTATTATCCCTTGCATTAACTCTCTCACTAGCTACTCAGCCAATATATTTTCCTGTAATACATCTGTCATGATTTTGCAGGAAAATCAGCAATTCTGAACAGTGCAGCAGTTAGATAACAGGACTAAACCCATCATGGTCGCCTGGCTTTCCAATCTACTGCTAATTGGCATGGACAGAAGCCCTTAGAGCTGGGCTTGCACAACAGCACACCACTGCTGGGCCCCAGAGATTTGGCCTCTTAGTTAGATTTGTATTTTTAGAGCTTGAGTCATTTATATGATTTCTTCATGATTTATTACATGCAAGAGAAATAAAGTTGGATGCCAACACCTTCAAATCTACAAGATTTTTTTTCTTCCTTTTGGCAGAAAAAGGTTTTATTTTGCAAGAGAACATGTGGCTTAGTAATCAGGAAAAAAGTGCTAGAATATTAGTAACAATAATGTTGGCAACATTAGATACAATGAGAACATCTTTCTTGGCTTGGATGCCATGCAATCATATTCCCACGTGCTTATTTAGGGTCTTACTTGTGGCACTGTATAATGAATTATATATCTGAAGCCATGTTTCTAACTGTCTGGGAACTTGCATATATGGCTAATAGAGGGTCTGGATGGTTGTTTTGTTTTAAATTAACAACTGCTACTATTTTCTGATAGATAGTGTTTGTCTTTGGACTTGGAAACCCCGAGTCATTATACATGGATCTCTTACTGACCTTTCTGACCATTTAACTACCTGTTAGTGGTGGAATATGAAAAATAAACTAAATTAACAAAATACTCCTTCAAACAGAAATCCACTCAACAGAAATAAAAGATTCTTTCACATTGCATACGTGATTGTATGTAGTTCTGAAATAAAATTATATCCATCATACGACTCTAGTTGTCCACATTTAATCTGACATTTATTTTCTCTTTATGGCTTCTCAAGCACTCGCATCTTCTTTTCCCTTATAACTTCTGTCCCCTCATGTCTTTAAACATGAATGTAAACAAGTAAAAGGCATTAGGGAGGCATGTGGAGGTATTATTAGGTGGTTTGTATAGTTTTCTTGGTGATCTCTGATCCCATTGTTGATGGATCATTTTTAATCCAGAGAATATTAAAAACTGCTTACAGCCCAGCTGTGGTTTAGTATCACCAACAAAGGCAGGCCAATGAAGTAGTTTTTCTACAGAATAAAACTTCTAACAAGTAACTTCTAACAGCTTTCAGCCAGGGGAAATAAATTAGACAATAACAACAACAACAAGGCGGGCAGTGAGTTAAAACGCCACAATTCTATGTTTCTGAATTGAACTACAAGTCTTTGGAGCTTCATCCCTCCCCCTTTCCCTTCCCTCTATATTTTTCTTCTTCTGTTTTTATGTTGAAATCACAGGAACTACGCAGCCTAGCAAGGCTGTAATCACTCAGCGGGAACCTGGCACAAGCACAATGCAACCACCAGCCAGGCAGCAGGAAACTGAAGGAAATCTCTCTCTCTCCCTCCCCCCCAGGTTTCTTAAAAGGGGCTCGGCGTGAATGAATCTTCCCGGTAGCCACCAACAATTTCTTATTCCTTCCGAGCAATCATCAATTTCAGCATCAAGTGGTTTAGTGGCTCTACAACTGGTAGTGGCAGCGGAGTAAGCCCAGCATGCAAACGTTTTGGCTAATTTAAAACCCTTGTGCTGCCGAATCAAACATGACAAGACAACAGTAAAAAGAGAGGCTATTATCCCAAATGAGAGTCGGCGGATGGCTGAAATTGGCTTGAGTGGCAGAGACAAAAGAGGTGGAAGGAGCAGGGACAACCAGGCATGATAATAGCAGATAGAGCGTGCACTTTCTCCCCCACCCCCAGTGCATTCACACGCATCCCACCTGGAGGAAAAAAGGCAACATTTCCAAGTTTCATGGCCAGGAAGAACAAATACACTTAAGAAGATTCAAAATAAATTAACACCTGGTAAAGCATCTGCCCCATGGATATGGGGAAATGTAACTTAAGAGACTTCAGGGTGTTAGCGTTCCTATTGAAAGGGAGCTCTTAAGTTCCCTTTCAATAGGAACGCTAACACCCTGAAGACAAGACCTGTCATTTCCTACCTGAATTCATGTCCTGCTGCCCCAAATTCATTCCCATGAGTTGAGAAGCAACTGAGATAGGAGAGAATAACTTCAATATGGGAATAATCTGTGGCGTGGCTACTCATGAATAGCTGCTACACACAACCAGCACACAAAGAGCCCAGATCTCAAAGAGCTGCTGGGGAGGAAATGTGGAGGGCAGAGGAATTAATTTTGTAAGGCAATTGGGAGACCACAAGCATTCTCACGATGTTGAGAGCCATGAACCCTGGTGATGGCTTGCAGCTCACAGAATGATGACCTGTGGGATCACTGGAGAGCAAGCAAGTTGTCTTTTGCAAGATTAACAATTTAAAAGTGCTGAAATTAATTTTGTTTAATAGCTGTGGGTGCAGACTCCTTACAAAGTAGGTTGCAAGGTCAGCAAGCCTCCAAAAGCCTTTTAAAATGCAGCTTTTTATAGGGACTGTAGATTTAGGGTGGCTTAGGGCTTAAAGATCTAAAAAGCAAAAGAGGGGTAAGAGGTCATTTCCTACCACTTCCAAATCTTGGGTGAAGACATGTTCTCTGTTTTGCTTCTCACTATGACATACAATTATTGGTATATTCAAAGCTACTTGAGGCAGTATATGTTTCTTAGGGTACACAAAGTGAAAAAAGACAAAATCAACCATGAGAACCAGATCAACCAGCACACAGCAGGCTCATCAGACTCATACTGGAACGTGTCCACCTGTGTTGCAAAAAAGCAGTGGGAGATGAGAAAATAAATCTGGGAGACGAGAAAATAAATCTAGGAGACTGGGAGGGGAAAGACAAGGGCAGAGGGAGTGCTCACACCCCTGCCATCATTCAGAAGTAGTTCACCTGTGATTCACATCTGCCTCCTTATACAAGATCATTACACTCTAAATTACTGTACTGTACAGAGTGTTTCAAGGAACAGCTGGGCTCAACACTAAAACCAAAACCAACTATTTAAAAGGGATGTGCTCAGCTTCACACCCTAGTACATGTGAGCTATTGCTCACAACACAGTAGAATCTGCTGATTACTGCTCCCTTCTAGGATACTTTTCTCCTACATTTTTGCCAACAGCATCCAACTAACTGCACAGGTAAAGTTCAGAGCATGTGCCAGTCTGGGAAATAGAAACAGGGAATGAATTTTGCGCCACTGTGTAAGATGGTCTGAATTTGCTGAAATCAAGCAACACTGCCTTGAAAGATATTTGCATTGCATGCAGGTGGACCTGTGTGAAAGGTGGACTCTGAATTTAAAGAGCAGTCCAACCTCACAAAAGCATGCATCCCAATGCAAAGAAACATTCTGTATGTATAGAAACCCACTTGGTCTTGCAAACATATTCAGGGAACTGAGAACCCCTGGAGGAGGAAACAATCACAAAGGATACAGGACATGGGTTTGTTTCATCCTGCCCCCTTCTTTTAAATCTTTTCCCCCATAACATGAAGGAAACATGTGGCTAAGTTTTCAAAGAAAAACCAAAACCAGTAACACGCCAAGCATCAGGCATGCCAGCTGCTCCTAGACAGCCCACCCTGGGGACAGGTAACTGTCACCCAGGAGAGAAACCTTTGTCACCCAGCTACACAAGCAAGCAGAACCCTCCAGCCTTTGCAGCGTGTTTTCCTGCGTAACCAAACTTCCTTACTGTGATCCAGCAGACAGAGGGGCCCCTTCCCTGGCAATGAGGTATCTGATGGTCATTAGGGAGGACAGAATTAATTCTGCTGCGAGCCTGGTGCTGACAGTGGCCAGAGTGAACACACCAGCCATTTTTCTCAGCCTCTTCCACAGGGAGTTGGAACAAAGAAAGGAGCTCTGGGGAAATACTGAAGGCATTACAAGAAAATAATTTTAGATTCATATGAATACTGTCACCAAACATTGTGTGCTTTCAGGCTGACATATGCTAGTGTATGTGGTGGTTGTTTAGTTTTTTCTTCTCAAAGTTGAATTCATATCCTCAAACAGCACTCCAAGACAAGTTCAGTTCACAGTTCAGCAAGAAACTGCTTAAAAGGCAAGCATGATACAGGTCCTTAGGGCATCTCATCCATCCTGCACTTGGATGGCATACTCCACCAAGGGACCCCATTAGGAAGGAAGGGCAAACTGAAATCCTAACCCAAAGCAGCCTGAAACAGCACCAGCATAGTTGTGTAGCAGCGATGGATGAGCCTCCATTTGTCTTCAAAGCATGGGAAGCCAATATATCTGCTTCAGAGCAAACTCAACTTTACTTTCCAACCTTGTTGTGTACTTAAAGCTAAAATGTATATCATCTTTCTATTCATGGATAAGGCAGCAAAGAAGTGTCACCCAAGACGCCAATTACACAGACTGGAAGTGATGCACTTCCAGTGCAACTCCATACAGGAAAACACCCTGAGATACACTGTTTAAAATCAACTGCCCAGGAAGGCATTGCCACGAGCTACAAACAGTTTCCCTTCCCCTCCACACAATGGAATAAACCAGAAGTGTCTTATGCTAGTACAAAGCTTGCTGGAAAATGCAATTGCTGCAGGAATGCTATCAATACCAGAGGTATCACAGATCCTACTCTCCCTGCAGAAGGTTAGGCCCGTCCAAGCAGGAAGAAACAATATGTTTGTTCTGTGGCCAAAGTAATTACAGACTTGCGTATATTGCTTTATATTTCTCTCCTCATAAAAGAGCTTTGTATTGGTGTTGAACAAGCTGAGTTATGAGACTGGAAGTCTCCAACCTTAGGTCTGGCAGAAGTAGAAAGAGCTTCACTCACTTCAGGAAAGGTGATTCTATGTATGCCAAGACTGAACATGGCCAAATATTCAATATTGCCCATTAAAATATTTAAGCTTAAACAGTGGAATTCCCTCATGGATAATATATTAAAGTATATATCTTCAGACTTCTCTTCACATGTTAGTGTAGCAATGATATTGCAGGAGGAACTCCCATACTTCTTCCATGGGGGCAGTTCTAAAGGAGAACACAGATCCAAACTGTAGCATGAAACATGCTTGACAGAAGAATAGTATGTTTTTGAAAGCTGGTTACCTGCTTATAGGAATCTCTATCCAGGGCTCTTATTTACAGTTCAGGGGTATCTATTGTTCCAGGTGAGATCCTCCTGCATCAGGAACAATGCACCAAGTGAATGAGAGAAGACCACCATGACCAAGACACACTGCAGCTCAAAGGGACCAGCCAGAGAGCTGCTGGGAACACACGTATTTCTTGTGCTCCAGCCAGGAGCCTAAACCTAAAGGTGACCCTGTCCTGGTATAGCACCATATCACCTCCAGCGCCAACTAGGCTGACCAGAACTGGATCTATCTGCCTTCCTATTCAGTTCATATCAGGAAAAAAAAGAGTGAGAAAAAAAAAATGAGAGGGGAAAAAGCAAGCAAGGTCAGGCACTTATGTATGAGCCACATACCTTGTATGAGTAACAGCAACAGGTATCCAAATCCCCAAAGCAGCACCAGAAACTGCCTCTTCCTGCCCAATTCACAATTAATGTTTACAACTCATCTCACTCCAAATGCCAGACCAGTTCTCTTCCTGTCTGTGTTTAAAATCACAAAAGCATCTCCCACCAAAAGGCTTTTCACATATCAGTATTTACTGTCTCTGAAGCCAGAGAGAAGGCTTATCTAGGTATTCTGCCAATTTACAAAACCTAAGTAGTGTGGATGGAGAGAAGTGTTCTCTGCCATGCTAAGGAAACTCACAGGGTGCCATCCTAAACTCCAGAAACCATATGGATGAAATGTCTAACAAGAGTGTCCCAAATTTCACATTTAAACTCTGCCTCAAAATTTTTACCTTTTTTTCCCTACATGGCAGACTTTGAACTGGTCCTAGCCAGCAGGACAGTGGAGGAAATTCATGAGCTACATTCTTACATCTGCTTTTCCTTGGGATCAAATATTTCTCACAAAACAAATGTGTTGCCTCAAAAGCTTTTTTTTTCCCCTCAACCTGTAAAGTTCTAAAGACCTCTCAGAAAATGTCTCCACAGCCTACTAGAAGATGACAATGAAACATGAAGCCCAACCACCTCCTCACCACTGCTGCGCCTCAGCACTATGTGCCCACAGTATAGCACTAAATTTGAAGGCCTTGCAAAAGAAGTGGGACAGGAGAGAGCTGGAAAAATGAGACTGAGATCTTGACAGAAAACAAAAGAATGGAGACCTGAGTCAGACAGCTTTGGCTGCAAACCATGCCCATGAGCTTCTGCCTCGTGTGACACAGAGGAAAAGAGGTTGCTCTTTCTCTGAGACACCAAAAATGTCAGATTCCACCTGTGATTTTTAACACACACACACATATCTATACATATAATTATGTAGGTAGTGAATACTGAATATGAATTTTACTGAAATCGTTGACATACCCAAGAATAAGCCTGGTCATGATACCTGATGTTATTCTCTTCACCTCAACATTTTCACTCCTAACAATCACAAGCCCAGGAGACACCATAACCATAATGGCTTCCCCAAAGCCATGGTAAGACTCAGATCAGTCTGATGCCTGCTGCCATGCTCAGAAAACTGCAATACTTACTATTTTCATTGGGGGGGGAAAAAAAAAGGCAACCTTGCAGTCACCTTTGAACTTCTGTCTGTACCACTGGGATAAATGCACTCAATATCAGGGAAAGAAGCACTAGGAGGGCTTTTATGATGCAGAACATGAAAAAAAAGAAAGAGGAAAAAAAGTGTTACGACATGTCCTGTTCCTATGCTGCTAATATTTTTCTTTTTACATAAAGCCTCCTTTTATTAGAAAAAAATGTCCCATTATTTTCAACAGGATTTTAGGTTTAGTCTATGTAGAGGATTTTCAGACCAGCCTTTATTGCAGCACAAAAGCACATTAAGAATATTGAGCCAATTAATCAAAGCACTCTGATTCAAAAAATAAAAAAAGTTTAAAAAATAATCAAGAAAAAAAACCCAGGGTAGTAAACACTAAATTAAATTTTTCTTGCCTCTTTCCCTCAGGCATGTAGAGCAGTCATTAGGGAACAGTCCAAAGGAGCTGAGGAAACGCATTACTAATAAAGCATGGCCAGGTTACCATTTTGAGGGAGGGTGTTGTTGTTGTTCTGGTTTGGGGCTTTTTGGGTTTTGGGTTTTTTTCTACTTTTCCCTTTCATATAGGGATGAAGCACACACAGTTTTGGGACCTGACTGTGTTATGGAGCAGGAACGACGTGCCTTCAGCCCTGCTCCACAAACCATTCCATCAGCAGAGTCTCCAGCAGGTCGGAGACGGACTAACTTTTCCAAGGTATTAAATTAAAAGATGTTGAATTAAGTTAAACGCCCCACATTGAACTGACATTTCCCTTTTTTAATGCAAGCTAAGATTGATGAAAAATACCACTTATCTACATTAAGGGTCAAAATATCCAGCAAAAGAAGCCTCTGGTTCAGCGCGTCAGAGCAAAGTCAGTCTTACATAATCCGGGGACCAGAACGCGGATCACATTCTGATGATCCAATTAATGGTGGGATACTTTGCAATCAGCCAGGAAGCAAGGCCCCTAACAGATTGTGGGGCTGTAACATCAATTTCTTAAGTGCATTTAAAGGATTACAAATGTTAGTCCTGGCTTGAGATTGAAACACCTATTGAGGTGCTCTGAACCACATTACAGTAATTGGGTACCTGAATTAATGCCATTTCTTCTGATGGGCGAGTTGAATACATCAGAATTACTGATTTCTTTTGCTGTGTTTCACTTTCAGCCTTTTTCTTCTTATCTCAGAGCATAAATCTGAGGCAGAATATCTCTTTTTTATCTAGATAGTTTTAATTACAGACCTGAAGCACCCAAATAGTGTCCTAATTTCACCTTCTGGATTGTTTGGTTGCACTTGTTTTTTTTAAATCTTTTATTTTTGTTTATTATTTTACCGTACTATGACATTAAGATGGGAAATTTTTTTTCTTGAAGCTTCAGGGGTAAGGGGAAATAGGCTGCTGAGACACAGAGAAAGAAAAGGCTGTTTTTTCCTTCCTATATCCCTCTTCCACTATGTAAACCTTCTTATGCATGCACCAGATACCATTTGCAGTTTTGCACCTCTAGAGAGCTAGAACTAAGGCTGCCTCAATTAGTCTTCTATTCCTTCTGAGGTCAGTTCAAGTAAAGGTCTCCATCATATCAAACTGGCAGGAATGCTAACTACCTGGGTATTTCAGACCATACAGGGTTCAGTTAAAGAGCTTAAAAACCACATAGCTGCTTTCAAGAGTATTGAGAGAATATACAGCATAAAGCTGTATTTGTGTGCCAGAGACTAAATTCAGTCAGTGTTTAAAAATCTGAAATAGGTTATGGCACAGGTTTGTTTGTATGGCTTTTCAGCCAGGCAGTGTCTCTGTTAGACCACAGTACAGAGCATATAGGACACACGCATTTTTCTATTGGATCATCTGGGTTTTGATAATTAGAGTTTTAACGGGGAACTCCATTCATTTCTGTCCTCAGCACTGTGGCACTGACATTTCAGCGACCTCAGCGGTGATTTCTCACTCGCAGCTAACTGGAATGTACACAACCATGATATAATGCCCATGCTGTGAAAAAAGAGGTGAGACACAGAGCATGGAATTCCAAATATTCCAGTCCGCTCTGTACATTTCATTTATCTGGTTACAGCACATCAGGCTCAGATATTGGTTTAATTACTTTTTTGAGGTCTTATTATTGATTAGTTGTAAATCTACATACACATGCTTATTTAATTCTCATGTATTATATATCCTTTCTGAGGTATGCCAACTTTTTGTTTTATACTCAAGACTCTGTAAAGAAACTGTGATGCTGCAGTGATTCTGCTTTAATTTTGGTTTTGCTTAAGATAACTGTAAACAGCAAAGATACAGGAGCTATTTATCTCCATTGCTGGTTAAGAGGAAATCGTAGCATATACCTTAGGGGAGCTAAAGAAGCACAATGATTTAACAGGCATATGAGGGAAAAAGACAGCTTCTAATTCAATAACAGAAGTTTCTGATGCTCAAGAAAAAGCAGTTTGTATGGTTTAGTCAGATAGCTTTTGCAGTTAACTATTTTATTTTATTTTTAAATCTATTTCTCACCACATAAGAACCATAAGATTTAGGAGGAGTCACTGGAGACCTTTCAGTTGCTCTCCTTCTTTCTCTTAAATGGTTTTGAATGTTCCTTAATTTCCCATCTCCATTAACATGGGATATTTCGAGAGTTTAGAAATAATCCCTCTGAAACACAATAAAACCTATAAACTGTCTCCACATAAGACACACTTAATCAGAGGGCAGACATGGTTTCATTGTAAGGGCCACATGTTGAAGCAGGGCATAAGGTTTTTCAAAAAGTGTCTTGCAAATCTCAGCTACAGTTTCAGAGCAGCTTTTGACTCATTAGATGGTGCTGGCTGAAATGATTTACATACAGATAATGACAATGCAGACCCCAAGGACTAGTTAGCTGTTTAGCAGCATATACATTTCATATAACCACTTCCATACATCTAGTTTTAAATTCATTAACAAAAATTAATTGCTACCCAGTGGTCTACATTACACTGCACACAGCTTCAATACACTTTCTAAATTACTGCTTTCTGTCACTCCTCCCAGCAATCTTACAGACAAGTTAAACTTTACTGCCTTGAAGGCATTGACGACCAATTTGTAGCAAAGCTTGTGTTTAAGTTAGTGAGAAATAACAACAGAACTTCAGGAAATTTGTCTTGTTTTTACTATCTCATTAATATTTTGGAATAACAGAAAACTTTCTCCCTCTCCCCTTTTGGCAGAGGCACAGTGATATCCTGAGGGCTCCCCTGCAGAGACACCAGCAAAAACAGCTCCAACACGCTCAGAAAGCCCTGATCTCACCAGCATTCATCCTGTAGCCGATTCAAAGTTTACTGAAGCCATAAGGAAACTTTACATTAGCTTCAGCATTCTTCAGTTCAGACCTTCCAGTCCTATTGCCCCCCCCACCCCCGTCTCCTCCCCAGACCCTAATTGAGCTCTGCTGTGTGAGCATTAATTATGTTGTTATTGTTGTGGCATATCCAGCATGAAGTGACTCGTGATAACGCTGTCCAAATGTCTGTCTGCATTTTTACGGCTTCGGTAAGGAGAAAAAAGTTCCTTTTCATAAGTAATTAACAAAAATTGGTCTTGGGTTTTTACAGATGCATAATAATTAGGACCCAAGGGGGAGGTAAGGTTCACTTTTTAGTAATAACATTTAATGGATAAAAAAAAGAAAAGTCTTTCCTCACTCTTTCCATCATATTTCCCAAATATTTACAGTGTACACCTCGGGTTTGAAATAAGCCAGGGAGAATTAATGCATTGCTTACACTTGGAATCCGAGGTGGCCCCGTCCCAGCAGGGCAGTACAATGTGCTGTATCTTTCCCTTCTCAGCACTTATCTTAATCTTAATAACTAGCCAGACAACTGACTCCAGAGTCCTGGGCTTATCGACTGGAATTTGTCACATGCACACAAGAGAAGACAAGAAATGCATTATATAACAATGCCATACAAATCATTATCTTTTAATATTTAAAAGTATGTATTCAAAGTCTGATATGAACCCATTTTGGTTGAACTCAATTCCACTGGTTGTTATTGAATTTGATAGCAAATGAACAAAAATACACTTGTAATGTATTTATCTGCAGAAGAGTTTATTTGCAACAGATCAAAAGGCTGCTTCTTACTGCATTTTAGCTACTGCTATCAAATGCAATCTGCTTTTTAAACACACTTTGATATGGGAAGACTATTTTCAAAACAGGTTAATAGGAAATATATATATTTATTTTTTTCCCAAGTCTCCCAAGCACCAAGAAATACCCAGAGCATGAACAGAAAGTCTATTGCGCCCTCACTGTGTGTCTGCAGCTCAATTTCTTTGAAACAAGTTTATATAAGCAAGAGGAATACCATTCCAACTGCAGCCACCAGGTGCTTGGGACTGTGCTCTTAAAATTATCCAACAGACCTGAATTTCGGTTCTGGTGCCTCACAGAAAAGGGCACTTTTCACCAGGAGGCAGAGGCACGTGTGAACCACAGTACGGGGGGTACTCTCTGCTGCAAGGCTGCTCTCCTGAGGGCATTTTCCTGCTTCTCCCTGCACCTCCATGGTAAAAACTCTGTGAGTATCCACACAAGGTAGTGAGGGGGGAGCAGAAGCACACAGAGAATAATGCTTAGGAGCCCACTCTTGCAGAAAAACGGGAGAGAACAATGGTTTTAAGCACACACCCTGTCAGTATGCCCTCTGCCTGCAGCAGCATAAGAGAGAGGATGGGTACTTCACCCACTGCAATTATTAACAAGCACTTGAAGCAGGAGTATATGAAATGAAAACAGGTTAACAAAGATGCTGTAAATTTGCTCCTCTCCTCTGCTTGCTTTGCTCCAAACCCAGCCCATACAGCATCCCTCATGCCAAGTATTATACCCTCAGCGATGGGGTTCACACAACACAGGATACCAGAGCTGAGCTCAGATTCATTGCCGCTGCCAGATTTTTCCAAATATCTTTTCCATATTGAAAACTTTTGAAGATTACCCTAGGCCAATCTTTGTGTTAAATCACAAACCACAGTGAATCAATTAGTTAATCAATCCCATCAGGCAATCAATTAACATGAACTAAGAAATCCCTGAGCAGACATATTCTCATGTGAAGAAAGGTCACCCACTGGGGCCTTTATATGTCTGTTCATATTAGTTTAAGCCCTGGTTTAGAAGGAGAAATTTTCCTCTGATAACAGTTCTTTGTATTGATGTGTCAGCACAGACACCTAGTCTCCGTGTACGTCTGGCAGAGAGTGTCTCTATTTTACTCGTGTAATAACTAGAGGCCACTTTCAGGAGAGGGAATCTGAGATTTGTGTTCTGATGCGGTGAGAGATGAGTCCTCTTTCAGTGCCACTGAAAGGACTTTGCACCAGGCTTTGAAAGGGTACCTAAGCAAAAGAGGAAATGGGGCATTTTCAGGCATGCATCTCAAAAACTGCAAGTGCAAGCAAGTTTGCCATCACCCCCAAACACTGAATCAATATCTTGTAGTTGTGTGGTAATTATCACTCAGGGATGACTCACAATTCAGTGATAAATCCATTCATTCAGATTTGCAGCTGACCTGAAGCCCAAGAAGTTGAGGTCACCTCTGTTCATCAACTGAGAAAGCTGAATTTTTGGGTGGGAGGAAGCAAAGCCACCAGCACACACAAGGTCCCACATCAATATCATGGTAAAGCAGAAGCTTCAGCAGAGGCAAAAGGTGGTGGGCAACATGAATTCTGTGAAATGAATGTCAGGTCTGCAGAATCCTGCTTGGTCACCCCACCACTGCTGGCTGTTTGGACAGGGGCTGCCCTGTGGAGTTGCTCAGTAGCACAAGTTTCTGTGCAGGTAGCTAAGGAGTGTGGCACCTGGTCTTGCACACCTCCAACAGCTGCCACAAGCTCAATGTCCCTTCTGCAGCACTCCTCTTCCACTAAACAAACTATACACTTAGCAGCAAACAGAGTATCAAATAAAGGCTGGCACTGCTCTTCTAATCACAGCCAGAGTCAGGGGGAGAAAGAAAGATGCCTGAACAGTGGAGAATTAGCCTACCTTGGGATGGGGGGGGAAAAATGCAAAGGTATGAAAATGTATTCAACAATGCTCTCGGTGCTCAGATCCAGCAGTGACAGGGCTATAAGCAGATGCATTAGGCTGAAAATATATCAAGGTTAGATTAAGCTGCAGAGTTTCCATTTTATTAATGGTCTTCAATCTGACTCCTTAATAAAATGGAAACCATTTGTAAAATTTTGATCAGAATCCACACTTAGCTTTCAAGTGCTTGCAACCTTTGGGTATATTCAGGAACAGATTTCAAACAGTCCATGCCTAAAAATGAAGGTGAGGAGGAGATGAGGAGAAAATGACTTGAGGTGAATCATACCTTGGAGTGAATTATTATGTAAACTGTGAGTTAGGCTAAATAAGGAAATCATTGGGACAGCAGGGGGTTTTTCCACAAATTCCAGATATGTTGGACCACTGCAGTATCTGCCACAGGTGTAAACAGAAGAGTAAATATCTAAGATGCCTATATTTAAATATTATCCTCAATGCCATATTAGAGCTACTGGAATGTTGCTTTGAACAAGAAAGCATGAGAGGCCAATGGGCTAAAGGAGGAGTGACAATTGCAATTAATGCAATGTTGCATCATTATCAATTCATTCAAGTTTCTTCTCAGCTGCTGACACAGAACAGAAGAAAGAAAAGTTTTACCTAACAGCTACTGGAGAAAGAAGTGCTGTTGGATAAAATAAAGGTGACGGGAAAAAGCATCACGAAATATCACACCACAGTTCCATCTCCCATGCAGAAGAGAGCCTGCATAGACAGAAGTAGAAGTCCACACTTCTAATGTAAAAAGAAACTGAAACTCATATTTATATGAGCCATATAATAATTTCATTTAATAGCAATCCTGCCAGAAAGGAAAAGGCAAAAAAATCTTGCCAGTGCATATGCTGTGCTGCTGCACTTCTTCTATTTGAAACCCAAAGAAGAAATCTTAAAGGAAATAATATTTGTTATAATATGGTAGACCGTGGGTTAATTGACTGTAAGTTACACACAGATTTCTGAAATAATTTCAGGTAGATTTTTTCTCTGGTGAGTGATTGAATTTACTGAAAATAGAGGACTTGAGCTCTCCTTTTTAGCCTTTGGAAAAGGAGAATTGCATCACACAAGATCTCCAAGCAGGATCGGGATGTTTTTAAAAATAAAAAAAAATACAAGGAGAACAGTATCACCCACACTGGCTTACAGCCCTCAGTAAGGAGAAGAGTTGCATTATCCAAGGCCACGGCCTTTGTTAACAAGCAGCAACTTTTCCTAACACTTGAACCTGATGACGTCTATCCTAATAAAGCTTACATCCTTAATGAACCATGAGCACTTCCTCTGGGAAAGGCCCAGAACTATCAGGAAGGACAACATGGAACTGTAACAAATTAAGAGTCTGTTTCCCTCCCTTTGACTTTGATATCTACTTGGATGACATTTGCAGCACTTATGGAGACAACGGTATGGAAAGAAGAACCTTGATTAGTCTAGCCAGTTTATCTTAGGACACAAATCTGGAAATGTTTAACAGAACTAGACACGGTCACTTCACCTTATGCTCATGGTGACCCCAGCTGAAAGTATGAAACATATTAATTCAGACTAACTGAACAATTTCTTTAGGGGACACCTCCATCTGTTCTTCACAAGGCATTTGTCTGCATGTCCACAGACTACCTGGCAAATACAAATGCAACACAAGGCAAGCACAAGTGACCACTCTATGCAGCCTGTCAAACACTTGGAGTTTTGATCCAGGACAGGACAGGTAGGTGAAGGAAAAAGACAACGTCTAGTTACAGAAATACAATTGTTTTACAAGCCATACTTCCACAAAACTGTTTCCTCATAATCTAAATAAACCAGCCTCCTCACATGTTAGGGTCTTCCTGTTATCACACATGCTTTGGCATTTTGGCAGTGTGAGAACCACCTACACGGAATATTTTAGGCTGACACGTTCTTGAAATCACACCGAAGTCAAAAAGATAGCTGGGTCTCTAATTCCCATTTCCCTCCACTACTTAAAGTTGAGTAGTGAGATGGCACAGCAAAGCTGATAAATTCAGGTGTTCACCACTAAGAATAACAAAAGACAGGGCCCCTCTCTGAACGGAACTAGCCCAAGTGAGTCAATATTTTGAGGGTTTTTGGGAGACTCCAGCTCGACTTAAAACAAATGCTTTGTAGTGTCCATCTCATGCTGAAAGAGAGGGTATTCAGCAAGGTGCTAATCCAATGCAGCACACAAACGAGCAGTTTATTTAAAACAAAACTTGATCCTTATTGGGAGCCGAGATATTTGAAGTACACACAAGTAAAACTAATTTAACCTTTGAAAAGTTATCTCCGGAGGGAAGAATAGAAATCCCTTTATAAGATTTTTAAGCACTGCAATTATTGACGAGGACTATATTACTTCAGTTTTCTCTGATCAGAAAAAAAAGCAAAGCCACAGGAGACATCAGCAGCTGTCAGGCTGTTTTCCAACTGCAATGAGGTAGTTTACAGTGGGCTTGTGCCAGTCTCTTAAGACCCAGTTAAGAAGCCTTTTTAAAATGCCTTAAAAAGCCAACTCATACATTAATCAAGTTGAGCTCTCATCCATACTTACTGCAATACATCAACTACCATGTCTTTTTTTTATTTTAATAAATTCCAGTTGACAGCAGACACCTTATTAAGGCTCACTAAAATGATACAATAAGTAAAAGGCTATTAATATTGCTTTTTTCCCCTGCTGCTATTGTCTTGCCGCACTGGTCTGCAAACAAATTCAGGCTGCATTACAATTAATGCCAATGGAACTCCTTCTAACGACTTCCAGCTTGCTAATTTTTTACGCTAATAATAAAAAAAAGGCATTGCTATGCAAGAACGGCCCCCTTTTATCATGCTCGCATGGCACACTAGAGAGCTCCTGCCATTGTTCACATGAAAGACAATTAAACCCAGGAACATCAAACCCAAAAATGACAATCTGCTAACCAGCACTGGGTATTGCTGAATTCTTTTCTCTATTTTCTGAACTGATAGAAAACAATTCTCCAAAGACATTTCCCTCTCCCATGCCCACCCTTTGGAAAAAAAAAAAAAGTTTGAAATACTCTCACTGATTTATGCATCTCTGCTCAGAATTTATTAACTGGCTGGGGCCAATTTCACTCTCAAACGTCTATTGCCTCCAGGTTTGAATTCTGGACACATTTCAAGAAATGCAATAATATTGTCCACATAGTTTCATATTTAAAAATCAACATGATTTTTTTTTCATGGTTCATGTTTTCTGAAACAATATAAAATGCCAAAGGCAAGAGGATAAAGCTGATGTGGTAACAAGTTTATTTCTCCCAATCTTCTAGGGAGAAAGATGGAGAGCAAAAAGGGTCATCAGGTTTACTGCAAATTAGGTGCATTCACAGTGTTAATTTAGAATAAAGGTAACCACTTGGTTTTTGTTCACCAGCTGTCCTGATTGAGGCTCTTCCTTTGCATAAGCCCATACATGGCCCAGCAACTTGGACCCCAGTCTGGTTACTTTATTCTGCTACACAGTACATTCATATTTACCTCAAGAAATCCAAGAAGCTAAAATCACAGTAAATAGCCATTTTATATTCTGAATATTCATGTTCCTGGTAGCTCAGTGTGTGCATGCATATATGTAGGAACGTTATATACATGAAGTTAAGAAGCAATTGGTAACCTGCTGATTGCTACAGATTTGACAGGAGTAATGAGAGGCAACACTTTGGCTGACGGATACAAATCTTACGAAAAAAAGTTCAGATTACATTTAGTACTGAATCACAAATCTATGTATAAACAATACCAGACCTTATAAGCATGCCGAAGGAGAAGGAATTTATATTTTTGAGGAGAAACTAGGAATTCCCATCTCCCTTTTGCCGCACACATCTTAATTCCTACCCCCTTAGGCTGAAGGCAATCAGGCCTTAAACCTGTCACCTGAGCAGGCTGGGATATTTCAAGGCCTCTGCTTCAGACCAGAGAAGTTGTGGTAAATTCCACTTTTGGGAGAGAAGAACATTTTTGTGTTGTTGTCTAATAGCCACTGAGAGCTGTGGAGTGTTAAGAACATACCCCAGGAAAGACAGATTAGTAGAAAGTGGCCAAAAGAGGCCATAAAATGAGCATTAAAAATGCAATTCATCACATAACTGTGCAATTTGTCAAATGGATATTGTACCCTTCATAGTGTCTTTTGGGACAGAAGCAAAAGAAAAAGGCCTGGGAGATAACAGTTCTATTCCTGGCTCTGCTACTGGTTCTCTTTTTGACCTTGGAGAAGGCTTTTTAGCCAAAACATGTGGACTGTTTTCCACTTCTATTATTGCACCTCTAACTTCATTTTGGTTAAGTTCACAATTGGACTTCAAAATCAGTGTCCTGAAAACAGAGAATTAGTAGGCCCCTGACACCAAAATCTAATTTTTCAGATGTCTGTTAGCCAAGGTGTGAACCTATGTGTCTTTATGCATAAAATTGGGAAGACAAAGCTAACATCTTAAAAGAGATTTCACAAGAATTAATTTGATATTTACACAGGTGTGATTAAATAAGTATGGAGGTATTTAATTGTTCGACTAAAATGACCCTAAAATAATTGCTAATCTGCTCTCTATCAGTCAGGGGTTGGATATTTGCTGGCTATGGAATAGCATCAGCCATTAACAGGCAGGTTGGGCTACAGAAGCATGGAGCACGTGGTCCTTGCCTCTTACACCTGTTGTGCTTCCCAAAGAGGATGCACCTCAGTGGCTGCAGGAACAAGGACAGTGAAACCTGCTGGAAGCAGCTCTGCTGCTCTGAGCCAGTCCTGCCCTCTGCTTTGACCACTGGTCTCAGCACAGCCTCACCGCCCCCAGCAGCTTCACTCACTGCACCCATTTCAAGAGTGGGAAAGCTCACATTACCTCTCTAGAAGGCAGTAACCTCTGAGAAGGCAATAACCTCTTTCCTAGCACCAGTTTGGCCCACAGCTGTGCTCTATTCAAACATGTGTTATTTTGGCCCCAACAAACACATTTACAATTCGTCCACCCCCAACTTAACTTTTCTGAGGTATCAGCTGTCACGTCCCCTAGATTGGCATTTGGGATAAGGACAAACAGACTTGGATTATGTGCATTGAAAGGTCTTCTTGTATCTGGGTTGAGACCCATGGAGCACAGCCTATGATCTGTCTCCAGTAGTGAGGAAGCCACAAGTCACTGGCAGCATCCTCACCTACAAAAATCCCTAATTTTCATGGGTGAGGAGGCTGCTGTGCTTATCTGGCACCCTGTGCACTTAGGGGACAACCTGTCCAGGAGGTGGCTGTGTTCACATTCCACCTGCAGCTGCCCCTGAGTGCCACCCGTGCAGGTGGAGGTCTTTATTTCTCCTCAGTGATAGAGACTCCAGCTCTACAGCAGAGCGCAGGCTTTCACTCTGCATCAGCCAGCTGCTCTGTGAGTGCTAACTGCATGCAGGGGCTGCATATCAACCACTGCCATTCCTCAACACAACTCACTTGCACTTAAAAGAAACAATAAAAGAAAGGAGTCCTTGTTTTGCTGCATTTGGAGACGCATGGGGGGCATTTTGTATATTTGTGGTTTGTCTTTGGTTTTTTTTTCCCATCCTAAAAAGACAAAACAAATTACAAGTAATAAAAACATCTGCTTCTCTTTTGCATGGTCACACAGGCACTAGATTTGGCTCACTTAGACACGATGTCTGAGCCAGTTTAGATGTGACATCCTAAACAATTATATGATCCCCTCAAGTCTACAACAAAAACACTTTATTTTGCCCACAACATTCCAACTTTGCAGCTAATTTGAGTCCCACAGAAAGTGTAAGAAAGCAGACCTGAATTAATACTGCTGAAATCAGAAGCTAAGTTTCTATTACTTTGTTCACAAAAGAAAAATAAAGGCAGAAAATTAACAGGTCTGACATCAAAAATGAATTTTAGCATTGCCTACACTAGTGTCAATCAATAACAAACCCAAAGAGTTACTCTAAATTAATACAGATAGAAAATGAAAGTAGACAAAACCCATACAGACTGTAATGAAATTGCTTATTGATAGTGCTTCACTTACTGTCCAAATAAAAAAGGAGTATATGACCAAATTGTTCTGTACACATTCCCTTCCTTTTAATTACAGAGTAAGAGCAGCAATTTTTATCTATCAACTCACTGAGATTTATAATATGGCCTGCTCCCCACACTTAAGACAATATAACCCTACACCACAGCAATATTGTAGTGCCACATCCTGTATCCTAGCAACGGTTTAGGGCTTGCATTTGATGTCAAAATAATGGGTCCTGCTTAATCTCTTGGTTTTTTTAAAGTAGGGGGTAAAACACTGAAATCCAGGAGTTGAGGGGGGAAAAAAAAATCACTGAGAAGCATTCTAGAAGCAGCCCTATGGGGTATATACAGATGTGCACACTCTGATGTGTATGGCTAAATAGATAACCACATGTATACACAAAATAGATGGTCTCGTTTTTGTCTTTAAATTGTTTAGACAAGAGTGAAAGCTGAGAAATGGAATGATGTATATCACTTTCAAGATACCAAAGGCTTTTAACAAATACAATCTTCCTCCTGCTTTTATCAGTTCAGTGTCTTCTGTAAAACATGACTTACAGTCCCAGTTTTTCCTCATTTAAATTTGGTCCTAGCACTATATTAAAAGAAAAATGTATTTCTGACTCTCTAATTTCTTGTGCCTCTCCCATTTTCTTTCAAAGATTTGTTTAAAACATACTGATTAAGTTATCTAACTCCTAGTGACACTCTCCAAGCTGTACCACAGCTGAAATTTTTCTGTATTGACTATTTAAAACATCAATTGTGATGGAAAAATCCAAATGGCTTGGTTTGTAAGAGCACCAGGGATATGTGGTAGTACCCAGTAATAGTGACCAAATACAATAATAATATTAGGTATCTCTGCTTCAGTTCAGAGACTGGAAAGCGCTTGAAAGCCAAGTATTCAGGTCTGGGTGGCTGCCAGAGAAGTATACATGTACACACACATATGTATGATGCACACGTGCATACACCACTTCTGCAGAAGAAAGACACAGGACCAAACTCACAATTTTAAAGACTGAGGAAATGTGAAAAACTGACAGCCATACTGTTATAGTCTTCCCCAGGCAATCCAGTCTTCCTTTCTATCTGCACAAGTTCGCAATTCTTACTTTGAATGCCCATGGGAACACTGCAAAGCAGGTAGGGGAACAGAGCATCAGCCATCCTGTGAGCAACAAGTAAATAGGGTTATGTTGAACCTGTGGGTTTCTAAACACACTTGCACTCACACAGCTGAACAGGCTCGGGGCTGTTTGCTGTCCTTTGCCCCCAAGGCCTCAACAGAACACAAGGAACAAAGATTGTTTCAAATTGTGGTTGGTTTTTTTTGTTTTTAAATTTTCCTATATATCACTTAAAAATATACAGGGGAAAAAAATCTTTCCCTCTGAAAACCCCTGGTGAGGGTACAAACCAGCAAAAGGCTTTGTACAGCAGTCACTGCCCATCCAACAGCTACATTAACAAACCCTCAAACACCCACAGTACCACAGCTCTGCCCTCTCTCACTTCACCCCATTAATCCACTCCCTTGGGAAGAGCCACATCCAAACAGGCAGTCCCTGAAGTGTGCCCCCAGCATCAACTAACCCCAGCTCTGTGGGACCAGCAGGGACAGAGGAAATGAAGAAATGGGAGGAGTCGCACTTGGGTGCCTGGTACAAAGAGAGAGCCACAGCGCAAGAAGAAAAACACTGCTCACAGGAGAGCAATTTCTTTTTGTTATCCACAATATTTTACTTCTAGCTGCAAACCTGGAGCTTGAAAGGATCCTTGTGAGTGCTGTTTATTTATTTAAACCAATTCTTGCAGCTCTCCTTCTCTGTAAACAATACTGAGGTGAAGAGTTTACAGGAGCACATTGTCCAGAGCTCAGCACAAGGCAGCACCCAGTTTGGGAGACTTCCCCTTCCTTCTCTCTTTAAGGGAACTGTTTACTGCGTGGGCACATGCACACAGCAATTCACCTTTCTCTGCAATTGTCATCACAGCCATTCCCTGACAGATATTATTATCCCCTGAAGATGGTGCGTGGACAGCCCTATCCCCTGCTAGGCTGTCCCAGTTTTATAAACTGCAAATCTGGGCAGCTTACTCCACGGGAGGAAAAAAAATACAAATAAAGCTGTTTAAAAAGAACAGCTGGGGCCACACTGCCGCATTAATGCGGCCCCAGCAGAGGAAAGGCACCGTCTCTCTTTCATTGCAGGCCCTTCCTTCCCCCTGCAGTGACACCCCACCCACCAGCAGTGAGCCCTGCCACAGCTTCACTGGGCAGCAAAGTGGGGCCCAGCAGCAAATCTTCTACAACTAAGCAAATGAGACCCAAGTTGGGAAGGAGGGTCAAGGATCCCTGTGGCACAGATTCCCTCCCAGCCAAAACCATTGCAAGAGAGCCCTATGAGTTCAGATGAGTTCAGGCAACACTTGCCTCAGCTTGTGCTGAGCTTTGAAGATGAGCACAGCCTTGTGCATCCACCTGACCAAGCTCAGCCTAAGCACATGTCTAAGGACTGCCTCAAACTGAAAGTCAAAACAGAAGAGGTTTAAATGCCAAGCAAAGTCTGAATTAAAATATAGGTTGTGGTTTTTTTTTTTTTTTTCTCTAGAGCTATGTGATCCAACACAGGTTGGCAGTAAATGGAAAATAAAAAACTAGAGCCACTTACAACACATTTTCAAAGAACAGCACTGCAACAGGGTCTCTGATCAAATGGCCATTGTATGAACATGAGTCTTACACACAAATTGTGCCTCTGTATTTTCAAAGGAATTTAAAAAACCCCAAAAACCACAAAAGCAAAACAAAAATACCCAAACCACACAACTTGCTTAAGTACTCATTTTGAGGGCAAATATTCCCTTGACCCATAAGCAACAGAAAACTTGTAAACTGGGGGACTATGCAAGTTTTCCATCCTGGTGTCATATAGCCTCATTTCCCTTAGACAGGCAAAGCTAAAATGAGAGGCCGGTAAAGAGAATACCATTAACAAATGGTCTGACCCATAGGTAGATGGCTTGCCAGCCAGCTTTTAAATAACTTGTTTGTATAATCTCTCAACACACATCTGCCTCAAGTAATTTGTCCTCTTTTTGGGTGGTTTTTTTTTACTACTTTAGTTTTAGGTGTTTCTATTTTTAAAGTAAAATGGATTTTGTTGACCCTGTAACAAACAGCTCCAAATTTTGCTGGTTTATTGCCATTAGACACACAAAACCCTGAGTTTCTTTTCTTTGGCCAGATGAGCAAAACTCCACAGACAGGTTGAGACCACTCAAATTCCAGTGAAAACTGAAATCTTTAAAGAAACAACAGAGCAGCAAACTATAGGGATTTAAAAAAAAAAACTCCTTTGAAAAATCAGCCTCAGCTAAGTCACTACTTGGTAGAAACTCCTTTGGTATGTGGTAGAAACTCATTTTGATACATACCAACTTTTTGCTTAGAACAAAAGGGACAGAAGTTTCTAGTTACTACCACACTGCACACTATAATACTTGGACATCCTTAAGTAAAACCTTAAAAAAACCCCAAAACCTCCAAAACAACTCGGGCTGCTTTCAGATGACCAGCTCAGGAGGCATTTAAGTTTTTTCAGTTAACGTTTACAGTCACACAAAAAATATTTGTATCTTGTGGCCATTATCATCCTTGATTTGCTTCTTTCCTGAGAATTTTCACCTGGTTTTCCAAATCAGCATCCCATCACTGAAGTCATATAACAACACCAGTGTATGGCAAACATGAGATTTGGAAATTCACTGTACTGCAGACCCTCATTGAGTAACATTCAACCTCATGTTTACAGCTTAAGTGATTTTAAAAGAGATGAGTAATGTAAGTTTGTTTTTTTAAATCTTTGGCTGTTTATGCTACGCCAGGAAACTCTGAATTTTCGGTATACAAATTTCCTTTCTCCCTCTCGTCTGAAGAAAGCAGAGCACAGCCCCACTGGCATCCTCATCTACTACCTGTTGCTGGCTTGAAATATAATGTCAAAAAATTAAAAACCTGATACCAAGTAATATTCTAAAATTAAGTTCAATATTGTGTTTTGAAAAAAAAGGGTAATCAAGACCAATATCAGTACATGAGCTAAATCAAATGTTTAGAATTTTGGTCAAATTCAGATCATCACCAGCTGCCTCTCCACAAGTGTCTCTGATTCAACTGGGACTGCAAATGTGACTTCAAATCTTACTAGCCTAGTCTTTCCTATTGGGCTCTTCTGCTTTTAGCCACAGCTGTAAAACCTATGAGAAGTCCCTTTCCCGTTATGTTTCTAGTAAGATGCTGGCAAGTGAAGAGGTATACGAGAATGCTACAGAATGGTAAAAAAACAGAAAAAAAAGTGCAGTTTTATTTCTCGCCTACCAATATAGGTAACCATCAGTGAGTGGTAGATTGCTTAACTTCACTACACAGATACTCTTCATGTTTTGTTTGTGATTATTTAAAATGGACTGTTGTACAAACTCATTGTAAGCAAAATGGGGGAAAAGCACCTATGATTGTAATTTGTGACCGTAGGAGATCCCAGGTACGGAAAAGACTTGAAGTACTTGCAAGGAAACACATCTGTGCTGCATCAGATGCAGGTTCCAGACTACAAATCTTCAGGTAACAGTGAGCAACACAAATATTCATGACCATCTACTGCCATTGTTTTGGTGGACTGCAAATTTCAGAATGCTAATTTCAGTTGATGTGTGGATGTATAACTTCTCTTCTAGTATTTATATACAACTATCACATTTTTAAAGCCATTAACAATGCAAATACTCAGCATCTGCCATTTCAAGTGTTCTCTGTCAGTGAAAGGTTTTAAAAGGTTTTGATCTCAACGTGCTGAACTGCTGAGCCCAGTAGTCTCACATTTATGCCAGTGTAAATTAGCAACAAGTCAATGGAATTAAACTGGAGCAAGAAAAAAAAGTAGTGCAAAGATTCTCATATTCCCATTTTAATTATCACAGAAATTAGACTTGAAATGCACTGCAGTGAAGTTAAGAAAAAAAAAGCAAAATTAATATTTATAAATTACAGTGCAGTTGACATTAATAATGCTGACTTTGTTTGTTTAAAGTGTAGCACAAGTTGCTTGACCATTTGTAGCAGCTTTTTGTTTTACTCTTTACCTATTCTTAACACAGTGCAGCACTGAACTAAGATAGTATTTTAGTTGTTTTCAAATGGGGTTCAAAATCGTGAAAATGAACTAGACAGCTGCATGAAATGGTGAATTTTGTTGTTAACAGAGACTCTGGAAGATACTGCACTTGGAACAATTCATCCACAGAGGACATCCCTCAGCGTGGTTAACTCAACCACAGGCTTCGATTTGCCAAGTTCAAATATGAAGCACCAGTTGCGAATAAGAGGCAAGGTGCTCTCAGATGGGGCAGGTAAATAATCCATGAGATGGACCTTCAGCCAAGGGATGGACCAGCTGGAGGAGCTCGGTGTCTGTTGGATCCGGCTTCCCATTCATTAGACACATCCTGCTGCTTATCCCCAAACCCTCTGCAAGACAGGACTTACTGAAGGCCGAACAACTAATTAGCGGCTTTTTTCCACCGACTAATACAATTCCCTTCTAGTTGCTCCATAAAGAAGATTCAGTGGAATACCTCTGTGAAAGCAGTGGAATTCCAGGTAGTTATGGTGACGAATTTCATTGTGAATGAGGATCAATGTCCCATACTACTCTGAATAGTAATTTCTTAATTCTTATTCAAATCCGGCCAGCAAGATAATATAACTTGAACTGAATTGGCCATGTGATCCTGATGGCATCCCATTAATGGGCTGTTCACTTAATTTATGTAATTTTTAAAAATTAAATAGTCATATTTTAAATCCCTACTGCGGTCCTTCAGATTGAAAGTACATGTTTAAAAGTTATAGTCTCTTTATAAATCAGTATGTCTGCACTTCTTAGTTTGTTGACTGAACTTTCCCCAAGTTTTAATTCATCTTTTCTCATCTTTCTCTCTTCTGCCTGTGAGAACATTACAAAATCCCTGCATCCAGCCATTTCATACCCATTTACTAGCCATGTTATGCACCACAGGAAAAAAACCCCCACATTTGTAAATTCTTATTTGGGTTGGCAAACAAACCATGGTTTTCTATTTGCACAGAGAGAGCATAAAAATCCAGTTATAGGGACACTTTCACTGATAGTCAAAAGCCAAATAAATCCTGTCTGTAAGCAAAACGACCATGAAGGCAGTTATTAATAACAACAGCTTACAGACCTAATTCTGCAAGATGCTGAGCTTCCCCCTCTGAGCAAAGAGGAACCCAAGGTGATCGGCACCTCCTGCAAAGTATTTGGCAACTGTGGCCTAAAGGGCTCACTGCAGACACTCAGCCGTGCCCCAAGAGCACAGCTGCCCCCAGCAGCCCCAGCCCTGAGAGGGAGCAAGATACTGGGAAAAGAAATGCCCCCTCTATCCAGGGCTATTTATAAAGCTTGCAGTAAACATTTAAAGCCAAACCCTAACTTGGCGAGGTGTCAAGGACCACACTGAAAAAAATCCCCTATACCCTCATTAAGAAAACGCATGAAGCACTGATTTCTATTTTTGGCCACAGTTGTAAGCATCGCCAGGGTTACAGCTGCTTTATTGTGGTTTCTCAAGAATTTCCTTGATAAAAAAGGACAACAGAATTAGCTTAGCCTTTTAGAAATAGCTGCACAGTCCAGCTGTAAAACAATGTCAAGTAGCTGGCAAAAAAACAAACCAAAACCCCACAATACAACAGTAGCTTCATGTCTACCAGCAGTGGCACGTTTGCCCTCTGAAGTTCCTTATTTGGAACTGGGAAAGGGCAAGAAGAGGGAGACTTGAAATCTTCTAAATCTACTGCCCAAAGTGGTACAGAAGTGTTTTTGTTGGTGAGCACATCATGATAACCGTCTAGTGAAGACACTCTTTTCTAGCAAGACCTAGGGGTGCCTCGTGCACAGACATGTAGGTGGAGATAAGGGATGGAGATGGAAACAAGTTCAACATTCTTTTCTTCCAGAGGGAAAAGTATTTAGCAAACAGTGTACTAGGAGAAAGAACTGAAAAACAAAGTAAAAAAATGTTCAAAGCAATTGGTCTTTCCTATTTCATGCCAAAAAATTATAATCTGTATCATTTTCCAGAAGAAGGCAGCTAAGGTACAGGATTTAAGGTCAAGAGGACTGGATTCATCAAAGCCTTGGGCAAGCAGCTCTCAGCTTTTCCTACTAAATGCCTGCTCACTCCCCCAGTTTCTGGAGGAATCAAAGACAATCAATGGTTTGTACCTGCTGGAAAGATGAAGAGAGAGGAAGGTCTCCCTTGCAAATATGTATGCATGCAGACCTATTTCATGTCTGTAAGCAGGGACGGATCATCCATGTACTGTTATGTCACTGGAGTTTTAGAATATTAAATAAAAATCTTCCTGTAAAGGCAATGAAATGTCCAGACAAGGATATTATTTCACATTACATATTAATTTCAGTGTTCATATTTTTATACTATTATTCCTGTGTTTTTTGATTATGAGAAATAAAAATATCCTGCCCCTCCCTCAGCTGAAATTCAGATATACTGACAAACAAGCTGAACAGTGAAAAGAAATGGGCAAGCTACAAGGAAGTGCACTAGTTATTACCCAGCTTTGTAGGCAAAGCTCACAAAAGAAGAGGAGAAAACTTCGGTGGGTAGAGGAAAAAGTGAAGTAAAGCAGTTCACTACCAACAATGGTGAATCAGTTCCTGCACATCAGGAGCCAATACCTAGGTTCAGAGTAAGTTTCTGTGTTAAATTTTATTACTCCTTCACAAGTCAAATTCTCTCACATCTCAGTACTCTTAGTGATATACTAAGAAGGGTTATAATCATACATAATCACAATAATCAACCCCATAATTATTTCACCTGGGACCCTTTCCATTCCTGCCTGACTTAGCTATATATTGTCAGTTTTTAGACTGAGCACCATGAGTTGTGGGAAACAGCTTTAGCTAGAGTGACACAATCAAGACCAAACCAGGTTAGCTGCTGTGCCCCCGGCAGTAAAAGTGTTGAATAATGAAAGTCTTCTCTTAGACTAAGCAGTAACTTAATATCTGTATTTTAAAAAAAAACAAAACAAAAAAACAAAAAAAAAAAAACAACAGCCAAAAAAAAAAACCCAAAAAACCAAATCACAAAAAAAAAAAAAACAACAACAACAAAAAAAAAAAAAACAAAAAACAAAAAAAACCACAAAACAAAACAAAACAAAAAAAAACACCAAAAAAAAAAACCAAAACAAAACCCAAAAAAACCCCACACAGAAAAAGTGGATTCATTTGCCATGTACAAGTAGAGAAAACAGGGCACTCAGCTGGAACCCAGATACCAATTACAGGTAATATTTTCAAGATTGTCTAAAGTCTAGATAATTAAATTAACTCAGGCATAGCTCACTCAACATCATGGTGCCTAGATTTCTTTTAAATATGGGTTCAAGGTCAATGGTGAGCAATACCTGAAAATCCTTAAAAATACCATCTTTTAAGAAGCAAAATCCTATTCAGGGGTGATAGTGAACACCTGAACACCAACAAAGTCAAAGTTAGGTCTATTTGCAGGTATATTTGTTCTCTAGCCTGTGCTGTTGGTGATGGAAGAAGTGGGCTTCCTGAGGCCCATCTGAAGCACACACTGCGCTCACCTCCAGGAGAGGCCTGTTTCAGTACATAATCTGTAAGGAGATGCTGAATACTCACCCCATATATCTGTGCTTTTCTTCATAACCATACTTCTGAGAGAGCCCAGAGTCAAGCCCTGAAGGGCCAAGTTCCCTAACAGCAATGCTCTTCATAAAAATATTTTTCTTTAAAGTGCTTTCACTCATTTTGCTTGTTTGTCAAACTAGGTCCCTCTTCATACTCAATGTCCTTGCTTGTTGGTCTCATCTTTTCCTTTTAGACTGCAAATCCCTCTCTAGCCTGCAGACCCTTTGTGTTTACCTCCTCCCTTGCAGAACTCAGCATGTGCTTGCCCATCTCAACATTAGCACGTTCAGTGAGCTGGCTTGGGATAAGAATATGATGGCACGAGCAGGTCTGTCATTGTCACTGTGCCAGCTGGGAGGTTTTTTGTTTTGCCCAGTTAAGAAGTGCAGTATTTGTACAGACATAATAATATATAAGAGATCATGTCTATCTTTGGATTCTGCAGAAGTGTTTTTCACTGAGTTCCTAGTAGCCAAGTTAACTCTCTGCCCAGAATGAATATGCAGCATCCCAGTCGTGGAGTGAGTGAATGGAAAGCCAGAAATAGAGTCCTGAAGATCAATAGATTTGACTGAGAAAGCGTTTGCATTCTCAGGGGTAGAGATCATTGTGTTTCTAAGTGGATCAGAGATATGATCCTTGGCTGCTGTGAATGGAATGGAAACTGGATGCCATCAGCAGGAGATACGAGTGCTGATGCAGTGAGGTAATGTGGTAAGGAATAGCGGAGTGGAAGGAATGCAGTGCCACTGCCCCGAGGAATCTTAAAATTAGCTCAATCTGGCATTCAAATGCTGAGTGAAGTGAAAAGGAAAAAAAAAAAGCACAGCAATTTTACAAGGGAATAGTTTCTGAAAGGAGAACAGTGGCTCTCTGCACTGCCAATCAAGACCCACGAGGCAACTCCCTACAAACCAGCCACCAGTCTCACCAGAGCCACCACAATTCTGGGAAGGAAAGGCACCATTGAAAAATGATGGGTTAGTTCTATAGAAATGCAAGCCAAAGTCAGCCTTAAATGGATCATATTTTCACAAGAAAATCTCAGAAGAAAGGTTAAATTTTTCTACAGTTTCTCTAAAGATCCTATCAGGAGTCATGTCTGCTTTGAATCATATCAGCAGTAAGTTTCACTTTTGTCTCTGATGAGAGTCAGGTTGGCCTGAAAATTAATATAATGATTCCAGCCAAATTGCAGCTGCTGTAGAGTTCTTAGGGCACTGATTGCCTCCTCTCTAAAGCCAGGATGCTACTGCTTGGTTTATTTGGAGAAGGAAGTCACCTCTTCTTTCTATCACCTTCTTCCACAACTCCAATGCACAATGGTTATTAACCTTTCACAATAATTTCTATTATTGTCAGGAATGCAGAGGATAAAGCATAACTCTAAGCCTACCTCAGGGTTATGTTTCAGGGGCTAGAGGCAGGAACTAATAAAATACCCACACTGATGGCTTTATTTTGAAACTGCACTGTAATGCTTGTAATTATGACTACCCTAATTTTCTTCTTTTCAAAATTACAGGGTATTCCTTACCCCTTCTGCACATTAAATACCACAGCCTTAGGACAGTCAGAACCTGCTGGCAGGCAATCAAACTCCCAAGAGATGGAAATGCACACACCACAGCTGCTTTTCTGCCACATGCTGTCCCAGCAAAGAAGGACTGAAAGTCCAAGTGAAGATGGGATCTGACTGCAAAGCCAACATGCAGATTTTACCCCTGAAGGTTACTTGATACCTATTCCAAGGTCTAACCATGGACACTGAATTGTGTTTTACATATTTACAAAGCATTCTATTAACATTTCCATCAAAAGGGGGAAAAAAAAAGAAAAGGAGAAATTGTGCCTTATTAGGCACAATTCTCAGTGAGTGATATCTGCTTGGCACAGAGCAGACTGGGTCGTGTCAAGGAGATGGTGATACACACCATCCTTACGCCAACCCCAAATTCCCTATATCAGCACTTCTAAATTCTGCTGCTATTCTACAACTGCAGGCCTTGGGCAAGCAGAAAAGGCAGAAGTGAAATAAAGCCCTGTCATGTCATCTCCCTGTACCACACACCCCTCAGCAGAAGCACAGAGGCAGAGGTGCAGGTTGAGAATTAAATAAAATAAAAAGGAGGAAAATTCTCATTGCTGGTCCCAAAGGAGCTTCTCTTTTATAGGGGAAGAGCCCTGCCAGGACTTTGCAATCAGATGATAGCACCCCCTGCATTGTTCAAGTACTGTCAAGGGGCATTACACTCAGAAGATAATCCAGCCCTTGAACTCCCTAGGTAGTGGTTTTAAATACCTCTGATGAGATCCAACTGCAGCCTATCTGGGTATGCCTCAACCATCTAGCATCACATTTGGTTATGTCTACAAAAACACCAGCTAGGAAGAAAGAGATAATGAAGAATGATTTTATAGTCTTTTATTTGAGAAAAAGCTAAACATATGGATCCTGGCACTGAAAGTATGGAATCTGTGATAAAAACATATGGATATCCATATGGGGGGGGGGGGGAAAAGCAAGGGGAAAAAAAAAAAAGCTTCTTGGCCAGAAATTCTGTGCTTGCATTTTTATCCTGTATGCACAGTGCACCCCCTTCCCTCTGCAGCGCAACGCTGCCTGCCGATGGATTAGGATGTTATAAATTCACATGCAAATTTCACAAAATGCTCTACTGTTATCAACTTTATTAGATTTACGAATACAGTCCTGCTTATTTTTTTTTATTCTCTTAATCCCTTTCATCACTTAATAGCTCAGAAAGTAATGGATTTCAGTAAAAAGGAGAGGCTTATTACAATCAATCCTGTTGCTCTATCTCTGCTCAATGCTCAACTAATGAAACTTATTTTTCTTCAGGACCTCTACAGGAAATCCTTTCCTAAGGAAAAAAAATGTTTAATATGTTGCTGACTTGTAATACTGCAACTGTATTATTCCTCTCCTTTGGGTGTCCATCCAGAGGTTTGTAAGAGCTATTAATCGTACTTTATTCACCAAATTCTAGCCTGTAGTGACACAAGAAGCTACTGAATCTTATTTAATACAATACGCCAACTTACAGTTCATATGACTGGAGGCCCTCACAGTATCTTTTAACTCTGAAAACTCAAAGATTAATTTTCTTTTTAAATAGTGAGGGTAACAAGTTGCCAGAAAGGGCAACTTTATCAAAAGGTTTACATCTTAAATAGTCCCACTGCTGAGGATCACAAAGTCTGTCATCCAAGTTAGCCTTCTCTAAGATCTTATTTCAAGCATGTCACTCTCGTAATGGTTTTTAAAGCTTAGTTCCCTCCTTTTGCATTCTTTGAATAAAAAGGCAAAGTACAAAAACAGAAAACACCCAACCTTCATTATTTAATTCTCTGTTAAGGGGTAAGGAGCCATCCACAGATGTACTGCTTTAGCTAAACCCACAACAACCCCAGGGCACCCTGCACAGCCTCCAAGCCAGTCCTGCCCATGCTGCTTGGCTCACCTGCCTGCTTTTCTCTCCATCACTGCTGGTATCCCCTCCAAGCCTGGAAAAGGGCTCCAGAGCTTGTCCCTGTGTCCTGGGGGCTGTGTTACCCCACAGGATGCAGCCAGTGAGGCTGCCCAGAATGCTCCCCTTGACACAGGACCACCAGCAAGCGTCTTGGACACTGCCGGGAGAAGAACTCTGCTTGCTCCTAATGCATGGGTGCCAAAGTATATGGATATGCTTATTTCACTACAGAAGTGTGAGGAAAGAAAACAACTTTGGGGTCACTTGTATGCCAGCAATGAATTAAGTGTTTTACCATTTCTCAATACCTCTCCACAGGAGAGCAAAAAATTAAGGTAAGCCAAAGAAGCTAAGTCCCAGCCTACCACAAAGAAGCTACCGACCAAGTCACTCGTTCAAACCAGACTCCTTACAGTTAAAGAACATTCAAGGAAATATTTTTCTTGGGCTTATTTATAATTAATGCAAATATTTGTTTGCTGAGATTTTTCTTTGCATCTGACCAGGACCGGAAATGAAAGTAACATGAGAAAAGTTAAAAACAGAGGCATCATTTTAGAAAGAAGAGGTGCTGCATGTATCAGGAACAGGAATCAAAATTCCATCTGCATTTTCCAACTCAACAAGATCTGCAGCACAATATGTTTTAGCTCTATATATAGTCAGCTGACAATAACATGGGACTTCCTATACTTCTGCCTCTGCTCCAGTCAATTCCAGAACTACCCATGAAGGTTATCTGATGTAACCAACCATGCAGCACTTAATTAGGAGGCAGTGCTTCCTGGCCCAAAGTGGTTATGCTCTTAAACATAGGAATGACTTCTTTTTTACCATATCTAGTGAAGTTACTAATATTTTGAGGGTTTTTGACTCATTTCAACAAGAAATGCTTCTTGTTACTATAGATCAATAAAGGGAAGTTAGGAATCCAATGGATATATACCTACTATGTGTCTGGATATATATCTACTGCAAAGCTTGATCCTACAAATATCTCACATGGTTAATTTTACTCACATGAGCACCTGCTTGTATGAATAAAGTTACTCACATGCACATGTGTTTGCAAGACTGAGCCCCTAAATCCATTAAATTAATGGTGGAAATATATAAAATATATAATTGATGAACAAGTGAATTAGGATTCTGCTCAAAAGTAGGTAGAAAAGGATTATCACTCAGGCAAGCTCTCTCTTCACTGACTGTTTCTGATTGATAGATTTGTATAAGGCTGAGTTTCTGATTAGTTCTGAGATATGAAAGCTTCAAAATGAAGGAATAAAAAAAAAGGACTTTCTGAAAATGAAATGCAATATCCAATTCAATTAAAAGAAAAAGCTATTATCTGGAATTGAACCAAGACTTTGGGATAACATTATTTATTCTGTGCCAAGTTTAGTAGATGTTTTCCAAAATGCCAGTTTACTTGGATTTTATGGAAAAATTGACCTTTTCACCCAGAACAGAGGCTGCTAATTTCATTAAAGTTGTTAGATATTTCCTCAGAGGGCATCCATGCCAATTCTAGTATTTCACTTCCCCTGTTTTCATCTATATTCCTCTTGCATGGAAGCAGCCTGACAAAGCTATAACCATGGTGTTGTTTCCTGCTCCTTCTGTATCCACTGCCAATGTACTTCATTATTCAACCTCTGAGAACATTGAGGAAACTGGGCAAAGTAAGTGCTGCCCATCCAAAGCTGCCCTCCTGCTCACACCCAGCAGCCCTAAGCCCCTGGGTCAGGTAATCTGCACCACGAGCATCCCAGAAGAGCCTGAATCAACTCAACTGACAGGAGATGAGCCAAGCCTGTCAATTCATACAGCAGCCTGAGCTCATCATCTGTATTTACATAGTTCCTCAATCAAACTCCTGCGCTCTGTAAACTCTGTTTATTACCCTTCGTACGGGCCGACACGGTTTTAGTTTGCTCTCCTTACAGTAGAGGCACAGATCTACTCTTGATAGCTATTTTGTACCTTAACTCTCCCTTTTAAGAGGGAGGGAGCAGTTATTACTTGCCAAACCAGCACATGTTCATAGAGAAAGTGCGGTCAAGTGGTCAGGAGCAGAGCTGATGTTAATTAGCAATGAAATGAGGAATGAACCAGCATTAGCCCTGAGACTAATCAATGGGAAAATCACTCCAAGCAGGCAGCTTAATGAAGTACTATACAGCTGTTTATTTTTAGTCTGTTTTAGCCTGACAACAAAATCCCGATTAATTAGGGAAAAAAAAGTCTTTCTAAAACGTATTTCCTTGTAGAGCCTTGCTATAGCTCTGATTTGTTTGGATTTTTTATTGCATTTGTCTATACCTCTCCCTGGCAATTAAAGGTCCAGCTAGAAAATGAAAGCAGGTCAGAAAAGCACATACTCATCAGTGGCACGCATTTGTCACCAGCATAACCTGCCACCTCACAGGTGGCCCATTCAGGGCCCTTTGCAGCACCTAACTCCCTGCCCCTCTGCAGAGGCAGCCAGAGGGCAGAGCATCCTGGTCACCAGCCTGCTCATGCCATCCCTGTGGTAGGGATAGGCTGCCAGAGGGAAGGATGTATGAGTCCTGTGGCACGATTTGGGTGAGGCAGCCTCGGTCCTCTTGCTGTCTCAGAGCTCCGGCAGGACCCTGGATGAGGACCCCAGTGCACAGTGCCTAGGTCTGTTTGAAAATCTGGGCTTTGCCCTCACCGTGATGCAATTCCTCACACGCTGAGGAGATGCATGCAACAGCACTTCCCAAATGTTTGCCTTGGATCACCACAGGTGAATCACACATTATCTGCCAAATAAGTCACTAACCAGGACATCCAAGGATGATGATGTGGCTGCTCCCCCACTGGCTGCTCTTTTGGGCACCCCTCTGTCTTGTGGGGTCCAAGCATCTCCCTTTTAACTCAGCACTGCACTGGGCTCTTCCTTCATGCAAACCTCAGCTTTTTCTAACAAAGTTAGTGTAACACACTTTGGACATGGTGACATAGAAGAGGCTGAAGAAGGTTGGGAGATAAAGCCTTTTCCCCAGAACACTACATCAGGAGACAGTAACACAATCTTGACTTACCTAGCTGAAAAAACTGTTCTATTTTAAAAACAGTAACAGTGAAAACAAAAAAAATATGGGGCTTTACTTCATTTCTCTTTCTCTTGAAGATTCCAAATTCACTTTTTGATACATTCATGTATAAAAGCAGAACATAAAATGGCATTTGCATGACAGTAAAAGTACTTACGGTTTAGACTTGACATTAAGAGCAGGAATTTTAACATCAACCATAACATGAGTTGGAGACACATAAGGACAACAACCCTCCTCCTGCATGGTCCTCACCCACCAGAGTAGAAACAGGCACAGGTAAAAGGGCAGTTGAAACCAGCTCTTGTAGGAGTTTTTTTCCCTTTTTTTACTGTGCGTATTGGACAATTCATTGTTTGTTTGATCAAAGTCCTCTCATATGCCAACGGAAGCATGACTGCAGAGAGAAGTTTCTTAATCTTTCCAAATATAATCAATAAACCACCTCTGAAACTGTGTCAAAGAAAAAAGGCGGGGGGGGAGTGGAAAAAAATAGGACAATCTTATGTAGGTACATAAGCTTGTCTGGGGTAAATGTCCATGCTTGTCTTTAGAGACTTTCCTTGTCTGTATGTTGCAATAAACATCATTCTGCAACCTTTTAGGCAAGCACAGCCTAAGTGAGAGCTGGGTGAATGACACAAACTGCTCTTCCCCAGGAAAGAAAGAAATCTTTAAACTGATACTATCAGGCCTTCTGTGACAGAGACAATTTCTAAGTCAAATTCACCTCCTGAAGATGGAGACATTACAGTAAATGTATTCATTAGATCTCGAGTGACAAGCCTTAATTAAAATGTACTGTGTTTGCAAAACAAGAACCAAAATTGAAGACACTCAAGTACAGTAAATATATCTTTTGCATTGAGCACAGCAAGACAGACACTAGCTTTTACTTAACACTCAAAAGATAGTAAAATATGAATGCTATAGATATATTTCAATAGCATATATATTTGTTAGAAAACTTCTGACAGAGCATATGTACTGTAACATAAATTCAGACACATCTGCATTCTTACACACTAATTACATTTCTTAAAGACTCTATTGTGCATATAAAAAGCAAGTTTTACCAGTTTTCCTTCCTTAGTCATTAATTCCACAACCTGCTGAAATAAATATTGCTAATGCTTTTCACTTCAATAACTCCATTCATGTGAAGATCACAACATTTCACAAACATCAGTTAAATAAACTGCCTTGTGGGAGAGGCAGTGGCCATAAAAGGACTGACCTACTGCTGGGGGTAGAGGTGAAAGATCATACCTGTTTAACAGCACACAGCTGGATTATAAATTTCTCAAGCTTAGCACATGCCAACACAGTAGAGCAAAAACATGTTTGTCTTTTTCTAAAAGCACGCACAAACATCCAAGTCTTGCTACAAATACACCAACTGATTGAAAAGATCAGCTACTCTTTGATTGATTTCAACTTGGTTATGATTACTTGCAAAGGAAGCAAAGGGGTTTTTACAAAGCCAACCAAAGGTGCTTACTAGCAAGACTTGATTCCATCCAACTGTAAAGTTTGATTTCCAGAGTGCTCTTTTTTTTTTCTTCATTCTTTTTTTTTTTGGCAGCAGGAGGTAAGGAAGAGCCACTGTGAAGCAATTATTTGTTAAAAAGTGCAGACCTCAAAAACAACATCACTAGCCAGGTAATCCCCTTTATAGCATGATTTGATAGCTCAGGGAAAGCTAAACAAAGGCACAATGCACAGCAACCACAACAGCTGGGTTGAAAATTGCTGCAGATTGTTAGGAGGAGCTGCAAACTAGAGATAGGCAGTGAAGAGGTTAGAAATGATAGGATAAAAAAAAAAAGGGGGAGACAAATTACTCCAAAGACCATATTCTTTAAATCGTTGAAGCAAAACATGTTTATTTGATTTGTTTGTATGCCTATTAAAAAAATGCTACTTTGGGATTCTAGAAACCCAGTCTGTCAATTTTTCAGCTTCTGCACTTTCATGGTTGCTTAGAGCTGTTTAATGCAAATACACTTCCAATAAGAGATTTCATGCCCCTAAATTACACCCAGTTAAGGGCGAATGAAAATGTAAGGTAAATAACTATAATCAGCCATATTATCTTTCTCTTGGCACCTCTCACTTTACAGGCATATTTAAAGGCATCTCTGGGGTCCTATCCTTTTTAACAAGCGGCAGCGCATTTCCTGGAATATTACTTACGGTGCTGTGCTGCGAACATTACACAGGTTCAAATGTTACCTAGAGACCTAGAAAGAATTGCATCTGTTGCAGAGCCATGCTTGTTGCCATGTTTAGGAACATGTGAAAGGATGAAAGAAAATTTTCAAGTCTCTTCTTCATCCCACATTAAGACTGCCTAGGTCAAGCTCTTGTGCCCGATGCTGTTGATCAACGGTGTTGGGGTGTAGTGATTCAAGGGAAGAAAAATGAGACTGTGCACTTCTGGTGGTCACTGGAAAGCACTCAGGATTCCAGTAAAAAAACCCAATAAATACAAGAACTTAAAAGCATTTCACTCCCGCTGTTATTTTTAAGCTAATAAAACCATGCTTGAGAAGGAAAGGTGATCTGAGCATAGCTATTAACAGCCTCACAGTCCCTTGCTGTCTCCATGAGAAAGTATAAAGTGATAAGCAATAATCAAGGAGCAACTAATTACTCACTTGGCAAAGAAAATACAGAAGAATGGGAATCTTCAGAAGGAAATACATCCCTGAAGTCCTTCAAAACAAGTTTGGATTATTCTGAGTGAGCTCAAGTTTGCAGCTGAACAGTTTTTTGCGTTGTTTTTTAGGAAGATGACTTTAGAATTCTACAAAAAGTATTCTGCTTCAGCTAAAAGTGACACAGCACTGACTGAGTTAAACCAGGGGAGCTCTGTGAGAGAATAAATTCCTCATAATAAAGTCAGATCAGTTTAGCCTGTCTCTCCCATACATCCCAATTGCTACCATACCTCTATTTACCAGATTTTTATTATCCAAGCTATTTTTACATCATTAGCTTGCAGATTTACTTATGCTGAGGTTCTGCATTCTCCTAGGAAGAAAATTTCTCTGCAAATCAAATTTCACACGGTTATTTGTCTTTAGTGAAGCAGCCCACAAAGTTCTCAACCAATTTATCCCTCTGTGCAGCACCAGCAGAAGCTCTCACTTGACAATTCACATGATCCTTGCTTACCTAGGTTGTGCTAGGCCCTGTGTAGAAATGGGTTTCCTCCCACCTCGTTAAAGAAAATGTGGGACAAAAGAGTAAGGGCTCAGGAAACAGATGCACAGGTCCTTGTTTGTGCCACTGGCATGAGAGCTAACCTTTGGAAAGTCACATTTATCCCAGTCTCAGTTCTCCCTCCATAAATGGTTACAGTAACATCTTCACAGGGTGAAGTCCACTTTTCGTAATCCTCAGATGAAAAGTGCTGAAGAGGAGCAAACTAGGACAAATAAAGGGCTGCCCTGGTTACGGTGCATCGGGCTGTTAAACTCATCAGTCCCTAGGACAGGTCTTTCAAAATTGCCACAGTATTTCCACTATCCCATGAAGTGACACAGCAGCCTCCCTGAGCTTGACAAGCCCCAGAAATGCCTGTTGTGTTCTCGTGAAGCATCATCAGGCTGAAAGACAGGAATGTTTGATTTCTGCATTGCTACAGGCTCAGAATCAAAGCCATTCATTAACTGATAATAAATAATAGCTACAATCTCACCACAGTAGGGATTGGGAACCAAATATTGAAAACCCATAAAAATTGTAAAAAAAAACCAAGGTATTTTTGAGGGGGAAGGCAAATAAATAGAGACTTACTTTCCTATACTCTTCCAATACCTGCTGCCAAGCAGCTTTTCTCATCTGTACAAAGCTGCTGGTGCTGCTACTGGAGAACACCTTCTTCCCAAAGCCAGCAATGAACATACAGCAAGAGCCTGATACACAGCAGTACTTCACAAAAAATGTCACAATGCAAGTTCATGGGAAAGAAAATACAGATGACTACTTTCCTAAGAGTGCTGCAAATGAGTACACCTTAAATTCCATTAAGCCCACTTGGGAAATGCAAACCCAACCCCAAACAGCCCTTTTCTTTTTAATGTGTTTTATCTACAATTCCTTAAATGCAGCTGGAAATGTGACTTTCAAATATCCAGGTTTTTGTAATGTGTTCACCTAACCCTCATCTTGGCACCTGACAGAAGTAAGCTGTACACACGACTTTGATTTTTCTTTTTGAATTAGGAAATATTAAGCACCCAAACTCTCTCATAAAAGATCTGAGGCATAAGCTACATAACATCTGTGCAAGCAATGTTTTTTCCACTTAATCCAGACCTTAATGATCAAGAGATATCAGAAAAGTGTCAAAGGAGATAAACCAAGTTATCCCTAATAAAGCATCTACGTCTCATCACCAGCAGCAGCTGATCTGGGAGCTTCATTCCTGCACCAGGGATATAGAAAGACCTCAAAACTTAAAACGTCAATGCAATATGCTTGTTGATTCCTTGGGAAAGGTAAGTCACTGTGTACTGAGTTTCTGTTTAGTGATGCTTTGAGGTCCTGGATAAACTCTGTAAATAAAGGCACTGCAGGACAAAGCACCATTCTTTTTTCTTTGTCTCTTCCAAGGCATGATTCCTTTGCTTTCAGAAGGGTGTAGCAGCCTACATTTCATGGAAACAGGGATCAAGAAGTGCTAGGGGATATCACCACAGAGTCACCAGTGCCACCACACCAAGGAGAGATTATTATCTCTCACATGTTGCTTCTTTCATCCTCTCCACAAAGGAAACAGCTCCAGCAGCATTTTGTTTGTGCTGTAAACAGAGACCCTGTGGTTGTGATAGAGAGACAAGAATGAAGGAAAACACGTGCTTAGTGCATGGAACCAGACACGTGACTGGGAAGTTGGGGAAAAGTCCACCCAACCATTTCAAACTATCCCACAAGAAAATCCTGCCTGGAACACAGACTTGCTCTGCACTGGCTGTAGAGCACTGCATTTTGACAGATTTCAATTGATAGAACCAAAAACTCCTGAAATGACCGAGAGGAACAGTCACTTAAATTCATTGAATAACTGTCTGTGACTCCACTTGAAGATTCTTTTGGGGGTAAAATGTTGGCACTGTTATTGCAGAGCTCCATTGTGCTAGAGGCACAAAACCACTTGTCATGCTTTTTGTCACGGGACTTCAATAAAAATACCCAAGCAAGGCCTAGCCACAAAGAAGTTGAAAGATAAACACCTAGGATTACAAACTGCCTGGAAGCCAGCACGAGGATGCTCACAGAGACTTGCTCTGCTGGAGCCAACACTCCTACACACAGTACAAGAGAGATTAGCCTGGGTGCTACTGTCTGCAGATCCAGGGACACCAAATGGCTCTGGGCTGCAAAACAAAGGTGCAACTATTCAGGGAGAGGCCATCTTTTGCCTGAAGGGAATATAATTTTTCTGATCACCCGGAGATAATGGTGATGATGCTTTGCAGACCTTGCAACGTGAGAGATTCCAAGCAGGCTTGTGAAATGAAGGCTAGAGGGAATGAGGACCGTGGGCACATATTTTTAGATAAAATGTAGGTACCAACTCTTAGTACAGGTTCCTCCACTACACACATCAATTCCATTTTAGAGAAGTTCAGCCATCAGCTGTTCCCTCAAATGTCCCTTGATCAGGCAAAGGCAATCAGCCCTGTCACTGGCTGGCACTAAGGCCTTTGACAGGAAAGGGCAAGGAGATAATTCATCTGCATATGGCAGCAATTTGGCACTTGCATCAGCACTGCATTTTCAGTGCCATTTTTTTAGTGCCTATGAGTAACTGGAGAAAAAATAATATGAACTTGTACAATGCCACCTCACCACTTGGCACATGCATCCTTTCTTTAAAAGGATCTTTAAAAAGATCACCTAAAGCCTGCCTTCTCCTTTAGTCCCTAAAGAAGTAAATCAGGGATTGGAAACTTTATCCCATCACACGTACAAGTTCTCCCACTGAATTCAATAGGGTATCAATGATCCAAAGAAAAACAACTGTCTCTTAAAATAACAGAAAGACAGGTAATTCCAAAAGTTTTGGAGAAGGCTTTAAGCCTGTATTAATGGATGTTAACAGGATTTCAACCAACCAAAAGCATAAACATCATCACCATAGTCAAGTATCTCTTCTGCCCTTCTCAATTCTAAACAGTTCAGTAAATGACTTCTTCATTTTCTGTCTGGCACTGTACAGCCAGCTCACAGCCAGATCCAAGAAGGAAAAACACCACAGATCTGTGGGACACTTGAGATGTTACAGCCCTCAGCCCCAGTTCTGCAAGCAGTTCTGCTTCCTAGAGAAAGAAGGATTTACACTCTCCCAACATAAAGGCCTACATAGCTCTTCTTATTTTCAGTTTATTTCAGTTCTGTTACTCCCTAAGTCTCATTATGCTTGGCATTTAAAACCAGCCTGCTTATTGTTATTGTTCCTTTCTTCTCATTTCCCATTAGTTTTCAATTCCAGGTCACCAGTACAGTCAATAGGAAAACTTGGCTGATAGATGAGAGAAAATATTTTTACAGCCAGCTATTTTTTTACATTTTAGGATTAATTGAGAAATAATAAGTTATAAAAGTCATAAAACCTGTTGCTTTTGTTGAAACAAATTTGTAAATAAAATTAAAGGAACAGTTGCCACTGCTCCTTTAAAGGGCAGCAAGGTGAAAGACTTGACACCACCAGGAATAAAGTCAGCCTCCCCAGCTCCCTTTCACAGCAGATAGGCCTCAGCTTCTCACTAATCATCATTTGTCAGTCAAGGAATTTTGCATCTTTAAGTTGCAAAGCACGCATGGGAAGGGGGGAAGGAGCCCATGCACACTCCAGCAAGGCCTTGTCTCCTGTTCCCAGGGCTGGGACACACAAGCTGATAAGAGCAAGCCATGGGCTGCGTGTGCTCTCAGGTATCAGAACGCTAACTAGTATTCAAATCTTAACTTCATTTGGTTGGTTGGTTTGGAAGCTTTTTCTCTGGATTTTGGTATTTTTCTTGGGGTGGGGTGGTGGTGATATTTGCTTGGGATTTAGTGTTTTTTGGCTTTGCTTTGACTTTTTTTTTGAAAGGGGGTGTGTGTTAATTCCCACCAGTACACAGCTTGATAAAGGAGGCTATCATCTATGGGTTTTAAACTTCTTCAGTGTTGTCTGCAGACAAAAAACGTGGAAGTCTCCACTACTTTGCTTTTCAAAAAAAATTATCTTTGAAGTAGACTTTCTGCCTGTGTTTGACAGTTTCCTCTGTACATGCTTAGAAGCAGACTGACCCTCAGAGGAGAGACATAGTGACCACACCAGGGCTGGCACTCTTCTGACTCTGCACCCAACTACCACTAGATGGATGTGGCTCTACCAGAAACAGGCTGGTTTTTTGCACACTGTGTTTTACTCTGAAGTCCCCTGGTTCTTTGTCTGGAGCCCATCTAGATGACAGTAAAATATTTCATAGCAGTTTTTCTAAAGACATATTCCAGCCACATGAATTCCCTTCACAGAGCAGGTTTTAAGGAAATGAGTGTTACTCTTGAGAACATAACAAGATGCTCCTTTTGAAGTCCCCCACTAATGAAAATGCTACAGACCACAAACATCCATGAGAGAACTATGAAAGATATACAGTGCTGTGGTCTAGGACACAAAACTTTTGCTAGGATTTGAATCCCGGTCCATTATGTGCTAATGGCATATTTCATCTTTGTTTTAAACAAAACCACACCTCTAAGAAAGGAAATTCAGAGAGCAAATGAGGTCCTGCATAGGTCACAAATATAATGCACAGGTTTTTATTTTTCTATTTTATAACTAGGAGACATTTTTAAAGAGATAGTTCAAGAAATACCTGCCTTCAGAAGATTTCGCTGTTACTTTTGTGCACACTCAATGTAAAGCCTCAAATCTTGATGTTAAATTATGTTGTCAGGAACTGACAGTTGTAGGAACTGACTGCAAGTTCACATTATGTTTGGTTTGAAATTATAAATAATTACTATGACAAAGGCTGTTTGTCCACCCCATAACAGCTATAATAGTAACAGAAACAGAGATGGGAGAAACACTTCTGAATTCCCTGAACTCATATTTGGTGTCCACAGAAGCAGTTGCAAAACTTGGACAATTTGCATGTTTAAACTTGCCTGGGTATTTTCCCCTAGCAGACAAATATGCTAAGGAAGAGACTAAGACAAATAAAACCAGGAGACTGACCCTTTAAACCTTTTTTGAGTAAATTCTTTTCTACCAAGGTGGAAGGAGGCAGGCAGCTTTAAAATGCATAATACTTTATGTACTTAAGAATAATAATTAGTAGGCATTTAGCAAGCTTTGTTCACAGGTATTTTTATGAAGCCATAGGGCCAAACTATGGAACAACTTATACGGGAAGGGCACTTCATGCCATCAGACCAGCTAGTCTGCCATGGGCTGCAGCACTGGGAATATGCATCAGCAGCAACACTGACTTTCTACTTTGAAGTGAAATTTTTCTACTAATTTTTTCTACTAAACCTCAGTGACTTCAGATCCCGAATTCAATAACTGTTGTGATCCCCATCAGACACTTCCACCCCAAAACCATTGATACTAAAAAAAGAGCAACTCCTCACAGCTGCTAAATTATGAGGGCTTAGATTTTCTTCATACAAATGGTTTGTAGATATATGATAACTGCATGGCTAGTATACACTTACAGATCCTGAGACTGCATCAGCAGATCAGCTAATTTTGTTAATTAGCTATTTACATGCACAATTACCTGATTTGTACAAGCAGTCAAGGTGATCATATGTGTAAATTAGGCATGAATTTGCACAATTTACTCATCTGAAAATCTGCTATTTCACTTACTTCTAAGCACCAGAGATCCAGAGCTACAGAAGATGCTGGCAAGTTACTGCCTTTATGCTTGATACATTTCCCAAGTTTTACATTCCTTTTGCATTTGTACATCATTGTGGGCAAGTAACCCTGCATGCATGGGCACACAACCATGCCTAAATAAATGGGCACATCATAATCAAAAAGTCATACAAAGACAGGGACCTGCATCCCCATACAGACAGAAATTTACTTCTTGTCTCCTAAAGGTCTTATTTTCCCCCTGTTATCTCTTCAGTTCTGGGAACTGCTGAGCTTAACAAAGTAAACTTGATTTTAGTTATCACAACAAGCTCAGGAAGCTCTGCAAGGAGCAGAAACCCAAACAACTCCAGTGCAATACTCAGCCTGAAGCCCTGAAGACTGCTGAACATTTAAAGCCCCATTGCCGCCATGCTGACTTGCTGGTTAGGGGGTTTCAAACACAAATGGGTCATCTACGTTTAATGTGAAGTCATACCATAGCTTATCAAACAAATGGATGTTTATGCCATCATGGGCTGTTCAGGGACTCCAGAGTGGAGCACAAAGCTATTATAAAAAGCAAATTCTCTGAAAACTGCACACCTATCTCTTCCCCTCCCAAGGTAACAACATCTTTAGCTGAAGAGGGAATTGGGAGAGTACAATAAGGAGAGCAAAATTCAAGAATGGATGAGTGCAATGCAATCTCAAATACAAGTGCATCTCTGCCTGCTTGAAGTGGTAAGGTAATCTAAACTTTTCACTTCACCAGGGACAAAAACCACCACTGGTTTAGCCAAGACAAAACAAACCCCATAAGCTGATTAGGGCCAATACCTACATATTCACACACACAAAAAAATAACCAACCAACAAAAAAAGAAACCCAAACACTTGTTATAACATAGTTAAGCAGAAGGTTCAAAACAGGTCTTCAATCTCAAGTGCTGGGCAACTCAGTTTCATTGGCTGTGGTTATTCACAGGACTTCCTCAGGGAGAAGCAATACTCGTGGTTAGAAGTGGAAGAAATCCAAATGCCTAGATATTATAAATAGAGAGAGGTTCAAACTCCATTTCTGTTCCTCAGCACATATGAGCAGAATGATTGTTGTAGTGCTGTCTACAGTTTCTTCTCTTCTTAACTGGAGACATTTTATAGTCTAGACAAACTCTGCTTTAGGTGTATAGCTCCTTCCATCTCACCTTCCATTCTCTCCCCATGAGTAGTCACTAAAACTAAACACCTTGGGGCAGAGCTGTTAATGTCTTTGTGTACAAGACTAACACGGCAACACAACTGTCAGATTTAAAAGACAAATTATTTCTTTCTTTTTTTTTTACCCACCAGTACAGTGTGTGGTGCAAGTGTGTGTAAAGCAGTAGGGAGCTTTGGAAGAACATTAGGACCCCACTGAACCATTTCTGAGGCAGCTGCTGATGGTTAACTGGGCAGGGCAAGTGCTTGCAGTGTCGCACCTCAATGCCCTGATCCACCACCACTGGAAAGGACTCCAACTCCTTCTCCTGTATCTGAATATTAATGCAACCCACTGGCTTTAAGGACAGTACAACTAAAGACTGAGTTACAACCACCTTCTTCTGTATCTTTGCAATAAATGAGCACATTTTTCTTTTCTTACATTAAACAAAGGAGACAAGCTGAATGTTCATTTACTGAAAAATTCCAGGTAATATAAATACACTCAAAATAGGAGTCAAGTTGCAATTCCACTTCCAAATATAAAAGTCAACCCCTTTGAGGCCTGGGGAGAGCCAGACCCAGCTCAGCCCAACACTCCTCCCTGGCATTCCTCCCCAGGCACATGTGTTTGAATGTGTTTAGATGCAAAGGCTCAGGTCAGTCCTGTGCTGTAGGAGCATCTCCTGCAGCTGGAACACCCAAAGCAGGTAGCTCTCCATGTTGTAAACTGCTCATGCAGCAGGACTGAGGAAGAGGCATTTCCTGGTCACCGGCTGTTCCCGACTACAGGAAAATGAAAATACAGCACCTCTGCACCTGTTCACCTGATGGTGAAGGAAGGAAAAGCCATTACCGAGTGACAGGAGACGAAAAACCAAAATCCACTTCAGCAACTCATCCCAGCACTGGTGATTAATCTCACACTCCCACAGCCTGATGCACATTAACCAGATAATTAATAATTTCTTTAGGGACTCCAGCTCGGCAACTGTTTTATCAACCTGCACAGCATTAGGAGAGAGATGCTGCATTTGTGATCAAACTGCTGGAACTACCAAAATGTTCTGCAGGAACAGTAAAAGCTTCAGAGCAATCTGTGAGCCCAGTTTTGCAAGTAACTATAACATATGTGCAGAAATCAAGGCTGCTCCTTTATCAGTGCAATCACCAGACTCAAAAATCTGAGCAAGATTAGCATAATAAGAATAATGAACAGCAATGCCCAACTCCATCCAATCCCCATCCTTCTCCAGCAGAAGAGCTTCTCAGTATTTTTTAAACACATTCTGCTTGATGCAGAATGTGCATAGTATGTCCAATCATGCACTTTGACTATCCTCAGTATGAATAACACATCAGATTCATTTGTCTTACCACAAAAAAGATTAAACAAGAAAAAAAACACCCTATGTGTCATGACACATGTGAATTCTACAAGCCAAAGGCTTTCAAACAATTCTGTGAGGAGGATGGGAGGATGGCCACACTTAGCACAGCTCTTACTAACAACTTTTTGTCACCCTCTGTGCACTCACCCTCCATGTTCAAGGACAGTCACCCAGGATCTGAAACACAATACCAAAGTGCTGGCACCACATTATCTCCCCCAGCACTTGAAAATGGACTGCTGAGAAAAATCATAGTAAGTATTCTTTCCGATATTAAACTCTCCAGTGTGTTAGATATGTGTCAGTATCCAGTGATTAAGAATGACTGATAACTAATAAATCACACCCACAGAGAGTGACCGGGTATCATTGCTTTCAGCCTCTGAAAAGAAGAGCTAGATTCACAGTTCTGCCTAAGTAATTTCATCTTTCCAAATGAACCACCCTGTGTAACTGCTGCTAGCAAGGAGATGTTCCTTTTTGCTTTTGTTTGCAATGGGCTTCAAAATAGTAAGTTACTATTTGGGCTGCTTTTCTAGTAATAGTTTATTGTTATTGTTACTGTGCAGGTAAGGAAACAGAGACCCAGCACATGTGAGAGTCTCAAAGCTTCCCCACCACAGAGTAGATTCCTCAATAAAGCTTGAACTTGTCCTTTCATCACACAACTACTCTTCCATCTGAGAGAAAGCCTCAGCTCTTGGCTACAGCTCAGCAGAGTATCTGCCTTCTAAAAGATATCCTGCTCCTCAGACTTGGGTCCTGGAAATGGGCCTGTGCAGAGCTTTAGTGACAGCCATGCACATCTGCACAACTGACCAGATATTGCCACATGCACCCCCAAGTCTGTTCTAAGACTGGGTTAGTAACAGAGAATGCTTTCTTTTAGTCCATACCATGGCTTGATTTGCATTTCCTTTCACATAACTAAATGACATACTACACCAATTCTTTAATCATCTACTTTAGTGTTTATACCACTCCGCTCACCATATTATTTGAGCCCCTTCATTTTCATAGTGTCAGTTACCATTATTCCATTAAATTAAATCCTTTTACAAGCATCTTTCTATAAACATGCACTAGAGATAACATAGCCACATGGTGAGGATTCACAGACTACAGTAAGCAGATTACACCTGTCTTGATTTTCGATGTAGCTGTCGGCAGAGTATATTCTCCCATCAAACTGCACACAGATCTCCTCATTAAAGCTACAGGGGAGAATAATTACAGAACAGTACTTTGCAGTTTACCAATTGGTCTTGCATACATAATGGTCGATCAAAGAAAAACTGCATCTTCCAACAGCTGGGAAAATATTTAAATTGTTATTAGTATTATTATAAAATAGCCAACATTTTAAACTGTCCAACAACTTGCCTCCTGTATGCAAAGCAGACAGATAGAGGTGATCACGTCCAAAAAGGTCTTTGACTCCCAGCCCATAAACAGAATGACTTTTCCCTTTACAAACACTCCATTCCCCAACCTTCTGTTCCATAGTAAAATCCTCTCCTCCTGAGAAATAATGCTGATTGCAGAATAAGCCCTGAAAGCAAATGGGTGGTTTTCTGGATCTCTTAAGCCCTGTGCTGAGTGCTAAGCATCACACTCCCACACATCCTCACTCCTTGATGGGGAAACAGGGAGTCTGTCAGGTCCCCACCATCCTTCTCTTACCAGCAAGGGTCTCAGTGGCAGCCTGTTTACCTCCAGCCACATCTGAGGTTTCCTTCCAGCCCTCAGCACCACCAGCAGGTCCCCCTGCTTGGCAGCTGGCCAATGAGGTGCTGCCTATCCCAGATAAAGGATGCTGGAGAGGCTGCAAAAATCTACAGAGGGAAGCAACCTCCTGGTGCTTCTGTCCCTGGCCTTTCACAATCCAGAGCTGAAGCATCCAGAATATACTGAACTGGTAGTCCTGTGGAACATCAGAAAGACTGATTTTTCACCCATGTTGATAGTTAAAACATCTAACCTGTGTTTGTGTTAATGGATAAAAGGCAAAACCATTTTTGGATGCTATTTGCATTCCAAGACCCCAACTGTTAGGACCTTCAGCTCCACTCAGCAACTAAAACCATCGCTCTTCAGGCACCACTCCTGAATACCAGCTCTTACTCATCACACAACAGACAACAGAACAGAAGAGGAAAAAGCCCAGACATGAGAAGAGCCAAATTCTTCAGATGAAAAAGTCAAGTTAGCTTTGCTAGCTTTCCCTGCTAGCCCAGAAGCAAACCCTCCTAAGCACATATTTGGGGCCCAGCAAGATGTCCTGACATGCTCTCCTACTCTGCTAAACCAGGAACTAAGATCTGACTAAGGACTTCAGCAACAAGAGAACATGCTGCTGGACCAGTCCCACATATTTTGGTTCTCCCAGATTTTTACACAAACACTCCAAAAGGGACCTTTCTGTACAAGCAGCCCAATAGCCACCTTTTCCCAGCTCTGAGGGACAGTGACACAAGCCACCTCAGCAGGCAGGGGGACACTCACCATGCAAACACATCTCTGTGTGGCATTAAACCACCAGGGAGCAAAATCGCCCTCTGAAAAAGCTCTCAGTACCAGCCCTGCAAAGGATTTCCTGCTGCACTTTACCCAGCTGCACCTCCCAGACGAGCTGGCACGCTGCAGCCTTGCTGCCAGTCTCTCTCAGCTCCTCACTCCTAACCGGGACACGCCGACAAAAGAAGCTGAGCAGAAAACCAAATGAAGCAGAGCCTGCTCCAGCCAGCAGGCAGCCCACAGTTGCTCCTACGAGCTTGGAAATCTTTTGGTTTCTCTTTGAGAACTCCCCATTTGCAAGGCTGCACCCCATGCTCCAGGGTGGAGCTGGCTGCAGGCTTAGCCAGATCACCCAGCCTGACCTCCTGTGCAAACACTGCCCAGTAACCTTCACCCACTTAAACACTGCTTTCAACTCAGCAGCTCCAGCATTTTTTCTAATTAGCAAGTTTGGGTAGAAAGAATTCCTGGACATCTCAATCACTGCTTATTTTCCACAGGGGGAAAAAGAAAAAAAAAAGAAAAATAAAACACCCAAATTTTCTGTCTCTGCTGCAAATTTTGCAAACTTGTTCCTGGGGTCCCAGCATGGGCAGAAACCACCCTGTGACCACCACCAAGAAAGGTGCCCTACACCAGGAACTGGGCAGCAAGGCCCAGCAGTGACAACACATGGACCCAAGGATGTTTTGTTCTGGCCTTTACCCTGCAAAGAGGAGCCCAGCAAGACCTCTTGGGGCTTAGTTCTTATTTCAACTCTCCCTCATAGAGCAGTGTCACCACAGAGAAGTAAAAAATAGCTTTGCCATCAATTTCCAGAGTAGCAAAGTTTAGTCCTTTGGAAAAATTTTCCTTGACTTCACTAGTTCTGGACCAAAACATTTATCAAGAAAAGCACATTAGCTATTATAGCTTGCATTAAAAATACAAATACCTTACAAAAACTGTGCTTGTTAAGTTTTAAAGGTCTTTAGAAAGCTTTTCCTTTCACTGCTGTCCCCTGACACTACTGACTATGCATATTCAAGTCCTCCATTCAAAGGTATTCTGCAATGAACCAATCCTTTATTAATTGCCAGAACACATATCCCATGACTTTTCAGAAGAACTGAGTGTCTAATGTGTCTTTACAAAAGATCATAATTCCACTTTCCTGTTCTTACTAGAAAAACAAGCCAGCCTGGCAAGTGGAAAGAAAGGTGTAAGACTACTTCTGACTAAGACATAATATACAGGATTAACTGGAAATTGCCAAATTAGGAAACATGCTTTCCTGGATGGAGAGGGAAGGGTAAATCACATCCGCTCCAGACAAAGACTGAAGGGAAAGGGAAAAAAAGAAATATCAGCTGAGTGAAGAAGCCTGTCACAGATATTTCAGTAGATCAGGACTCTGACTATGTATCAGAGAAGAGAAGCCCTGATCAAGTCACATGCCCTTTACTACAGAAGATAAGATCAAAAGGTTTCAAAGGAAACTGATGGTGACAGTTTCTTCATTTGTATGCAATGTGACATACCAGATCCAAACTGTTGGCTACTTTTTGAACTATTTGTCAGGGGAGAGAAATTATTATTTTCTTTTATATTTTACTTTCAAGAACTCTTAGTCATTTGGGGGTTCTCCCCCCTGCTCTGTTTTATTTTTCAGCCAGGATTCAAATGTTCACCTTTGATGTAATATTTTTGCTGCACATCAGAATAGCTATGCCAAGCTTCAGAAGGACAATTAAATACAGAGAATGAAAAGGATTACATCACTTCAAACATGAACTTTTAATAAAATTATTCTAAAGAAACGTCCCTGGTGATGATTATTTTCTTTTCCCTGTATCTTCTATTTTACTCTTTCCATGTGTTTGCAACAATTCAAATTATTGCCAGGCTAGCAGCTGTAGTTGACTCGAAGCCATCAGCTTACATACAAGCAGAAGTTTCTCACTGCTTCTGACAAGAAAAGTGTTAAATATAACTGTGTAAGATCACAAGTTGCTTGTATAGCCAATAGGCTGTATAACAGTTATATTCACATGGCAAATAAGTAAATGGGGGACTTGTGACCAGCTCAGCTTCTCCAGGGCCCAGACCTCATGGGCTTCAGCCCAGCATCCCCTGCTGATGTGTAAAATCTGCAGTTGCTCATTATACGTTAGCAAACTTGCTCTAAAACCATGCCCTTCTTTCCCAAAAGAAGGTACCAAACACCTTGTCAAAGTTCATCTGTGGCACTCAGTATTCATGAGCCAGTGATATGTGTAAGGTAATAATATTCTCCCCAAACTGTTGTGAAACATTCAGAAACTGCAGTAGCTGCAGCCACGTAAGTATCTGAGACAGCCAGACACTAAAAAATACGTTGCAGTCTCCTGGGTGAAGGAGAAGGTACTCAAACCACAGAAAAGCAATACAACCTTCACTTCTAGCTCTGGTACAGCCCAATAGATCACATTTTAAAGTTGTAGCATTTGGTTTCAAATGTGACAAACATTTTAAATGTTTCAAGCTCTTATATAAATCCTTGAGAATCCTGGAATCATGCTAATAAAGGATGCTGAATTTAAGGACTCAAGTCTAAGCCCCTTTAAACACAGCAGGGGAAAGAAATAGCTCTTCCAACAATATTTTTCTCAGTCAGGCCAAATATTTTTGAAGCAAATTGTTTGGAATACATAGCTTACATGTACGAGTCTATTGAGAGTTTACACAGATATTTATAGAGAAATTACTGCAGTACACAGACTTAGAGTCACTTAGAAAGTCTTAAAAAGCATATGACAATACCTTGAGTGCATAAAGCTGCTGTCAGAAACTCCTGTCAGTGAAGCTTTTTCCCCAAACCATCACCTGCTCTCTGTCCATGCAGGCCAGACCTTCCTCGGGGCTGTTGTGCCATCCCTGGCAGAGCAGCGAGAGGAAAAGAGCTGCACCTTCCCCACCAGGTTCCCAGCTCCTCAGCCAGCCCTCAGGGCTCCTGCTCCAGCCCTGCTTTCCCAGAGCTGCAGCTGCAGTCCATCTGCATCTCTTCCTCTGACACACACCAGAGCAAACATGCCCACAATTTCCCTTGCTACTGTACCAAAGCCTTGTGATTCATTCTTTTTATGTTCTTGAAGCCACATAAATCACAAAACCCAAAAATCCACATAAGGAAGTCACTCTAGTGTGACCCAGCACTCACCTCTCCCACCTGTGCTGACCTGAAGACCATTGCACCAGGAAATACTTCACCAAGTGATTTTTCCTCCCTCCCCGTGGGCAAATTCTAGCTCTGAATTTCAAAAGCTGTCACTAACACACAAAAAGCTGGAATAAATCCCTCTCCTGGACATGCAAACACGCTCAGTTTCAGTGACTTGCAGCTGGCCTGAAGAGCTTGCACCCTGCCCCACACATAACTAGCTGGTTGTGCAACAAGACCACGTTTCATAGGCACAGCCCTGCAGCAAGCAGCCCTGGTTGCAAAAGACCCCATAATTGACATTCTAACCCACATTATCTGTCATGCACCTGCAAGGTGCCCACTAAGGGCAAACCTGGTACACACCAAACAACACAACAGAAAACCTTCAGGAGAAATAGAAATTGAAAATGCAAACTCAGACTGGGCATCACAGACTGGTATGGATTTGAAATTCCTGAGACATTCAGAGGTGATATGAAACCTAAAGAACAGGGCAAAGCAGTCCCATAGGCATAAAAAATACACATACATATATGTATACACACAGATACAGCAGTCTGACCACCCAACTTCTGATACCAAACTCAAATAGAGAAACTATTCTTCCTTGGCTCTCTCAGCAGAGAGGAACAACACAGCAAGAAATAAGTTTTTCAAGAGTTAAAGCCTGGAGAAGGTGGCCCCCTGAAGTGGCTACTGACCTGCCTTAGGAGTCTGACAAGTATAGGGAGCTCTTCTCACCTCAGCAGGTGGCCCAGGCCTGAGCAGACTGAAGTGGACACTGGCTCACTTGAGTACACAGGGCTGTAAGTAACTAAAATTCATCTGCTTGCTGAAACTGTCCCCGCTACAGAACAACACCTTCCAGAGGCAGACAGGCTTTCAGTTATCATTAACCAAGTCAGTCATTCAGGGTCAGCTGCAGCCAGCTATGAATCAGCACCACCAGGCTTTTAAAGTAGGTGTTAAAAGCCAGGTGAAATTCATCCCCTCCTTCCCCAGGTGCTAAGCAAACCTCTGTTTTACCCCTGTGCTGCTGGGTGGGCTTGTGGCTTCTGCCAAAGACGTGGTGAAAGTGATGACTGCAACTGGGAAAAACTGGATACACCTTCCCCCATGGGAACAAGGGCATGAGGGATAGCTCACTTTGTGTTTTCCAGCAAGGCCAGTGTTTTTTCTCCCCTGTGTAGGTGTTGTGTGTTTGTTCCATGCCCAGGAGATGGAACAATTAAGACGTGCTCAATACCCTTCTGCCGCCCACTCAGTGTAACACCTTAGTCATCAAATCGTCCTATTGTGCTGCTCAATACTTTCTATAACAGTAGGAATATGAGAGTATGTCCAAAGATAGCAATGAACGCACAAGGTAATTATTTTTAAGCTTGCTAATCACAATCAATAGTTTCTTAGCAAAAACTGATGAGCTGGAGTTGGCTCCTATTTTTAACCAATAAGAGATGCAGTCAAGACTTGAATTACACCATCGGGCAAGTCTCCAAACTCCTAATGATTGCCAGCCAGGAGAAGGATGGGTCCTTGGTGGGTCGTACTCCCTTCCCAAGCACGGTATCAAAGCATTTTTTCCGTAGACTATGAAGCCAGAAGTGCGTTGTAACTGCTGGATGACTTCACCAAAAACACCACACAAGAATCTAACTCCATACATCAAAAAGGAGTTATACAATTCTTAAAAAGCCTGAGGATGTTTACTTGAAGAGTTTGAAGTTTTGTAGCTGTCATATAAAAGATAAAATCCTCATAGAACAGCACCATGTGCCTTCCAGGGGTGTACAATTCGGAACAGATGAATACAAGTTGAAGACTCATTAGAAACCTCACACCCTTTCCCTATTTTGGTAGGATTTTCCTTAAATTAATATATCTTATGTTTTGCTATCCCCCCCCCCCTTTTTTTTTTTAAATCTTTTAATTCCAAAGCCCTAAATTTCTTTGTTGCTTTTGGGAAATTTCTCAATTCTCCGCCACTCTCAGGAAGGTGCTATCCCCCCTACAAAAGAACCTAAAATCATTCCCAACATTCAGTACTGCAGCAATAATTCCCTCTTGGAAGAAGGAACATATTTTTGTTTGTTTTGTTTCTTCTCTCCACTGATTAAAAGCAACAATGAGTCCAAAGGAATAGTACAATACCATCAAGTGTAATTGTTGCCTCTCACAACAAATGTGAAGGGGATCAGGAAACACACCCACCCTTGATTACTGGGAAAATATCAGGGATAAAAGATGTCAGCAGGGGCAAGTAATTCTGTTCATCAGCTTAAACAGATGAAGGTAAGAGAGACCAGCACCAGCCCTCCGTCCATTAACTGGATGGAATTACAGCAGTTCAGGGGTTGCAGAATTACACAAGGAATTAACACTCCCTTCATCTTCCTGTCATAATACCTCTAGTTTGGGATATTTTCAACTTTGGTTCTGGTGTCTGCTGCTGGATGAAAATGGCTGGGTGATGAAGGCCTCCATGAGGTATGCAGTCGGGTTGGCACCTCTCAAGGAGGGATAGCAGCCCAGGGGTACAAGAACACAGCTTGGCCATGCCATAATTTCCAGACATCTAAAATGATCAATGCTTTCTGTGCTAGAAAGAGTGACACTGCTGTCTGTACTCAACGGAGGTTTTTGAAGCCTCCTCCCAAACATTATATGCAGTGTCAGTGTTTATTAAAGATAACTAATGCCCTAACACTTTATTTACTTCTGTTTATTGCTATTTTAGCAAGTGTCACCAGAGAGTAGCTATGCTTCTGGTCCACCAGGGTTCTTTAATCACTGTTAGTAGGTAAAATCATGTGTGACAACTAATCCAAAAAGCAGATTATATTTATTTTGGCTACAGTGGTTTGCAATTCGTTAAAATCAACAAAGCCTTTTCATTAGCCCCCTGCTGATGTCCTAAAACCAGATATTTCAAGGGTCTCAAAGCACAGAGCTACACACGTGCAGTAAAGCTGGGACTGACAGGCTTGCTGTTGCCATACTTACCGTAAAATCTTATTAAAAACAACAGCAAACTTCTTATTTTCTTTCATAAGAGGGCTTAATTTATGATCTCAAATTCCAAAATGAAAATCTTAGAGGCAGGACTTCTTACATTTCAAGAAGTACAAGTGAATCAACAATAAAATCATCAGTTAATTACTTGCTCAGGGTTGTGTGTTGTAAAAAAAAAGCTGTTGTAACACTGTAAGGAGTGAGATTACAGGTTCAGCAAGTCTAAATATTAGCCTACATGCTTGCTGAGCCCCCTGCATCCTGGAACCACATTTGAATCACTGAATTTCTAGTTAACAGAGTGATCTTGCCATTCTCATTCTTTGTGATATCATGTCTCTGGCCATGATCTCCTGATGACAGTGCCTCAGACCCATGATCATGAAGACATACACTCAGAATCATAGAGGATCAGAATAAAACCACACAGAAGTTACGGGGCTCCATCTCTTCTCCAACCTCACTACTCTTCAAACGGTACCAGGAAGTTCACAAACCCAGAAGAAGCCTTACCATAGCCACCAAGGGCCAGCATTCAAACAAAATAGGAAATGAGTGCATTAGAAGGCCACATAATTGATATATATAAATATACACTGATTTACATCAATGAACTTTCTCCTCTCTTGTTATGAATTTACTGACTGACATAGACACTTTTGGTCACTTACCCTTAAACCCCCCTTTGGAGAAGTGACTCAAACAACACCCTTGCCACTGTGAAAAAACCACTCCTGACCCTCACTGCATCCTACCATGCAGACGTATTTATTTCCCACAGCTGGATGTAGATGTGGATCTGCTTTGCAAATTTTCATGTGTTCTGCTGAAGTGGAGTCCTTGTTTGTCCCCCTAAGCACAATCTTGAGCATTGTCAAGGCTGATTATTAGACATCACTTCACACCAGCCCTTTCCAAATCCGCAGATCTCCAGTGGTTTAGAGGGAAGCCGAGAGCAGTCCTTTAGTGAGAGAGCCATTCCTAAACACCCAAACCAGCAGGGTGCCAGGCTGCCCCTGAGACAGGAGGGTCACTTCATCTCCCTCAGTGCCACTGTCCTCCAGCTGCCTGCAGCCTCTCCAAGTTCAAACGCTGAACACAACAAGCTGGCTGCTGAAGCGGAGAATAAAATCCAGACTAGAAGGAAAACCAATATACAAAGCTTTTCTCCAGTGGCTAATCAGACTTCTGTCCACAGGGAAAACTGAGCCCCATCTGATATACAACTTACTGTTTTGGCTCTCCATAATTAAAACTATTGTTGCCATGGCAATACAAAGGCTGCTGAAAATACACGCACGGCTCATGTCATGCCTCTTTGGTGATACAATTTGTTGTCCCAGTCTGGCTTGTGCCAGGATGGAACAAAACGTGACTCGGAAATAGTTGACTTGACGAGGTTTGTTATTTAGGAATCAGACACTGTGTGAGCTGTGAGACCACTTTCTCAGGCTCCCTAACATGACCACTAATCCTGTTAAAGTCAATAGCAGTTTTAAAGATAATTTCAAAGAGAAGAGTTCTGATCCTACACTACTAAATTTCTTAAAGCACTATAAAGAAAGAAGTTTTTTTTAAGGTACAGAGAATGATAAAGAACCAATCAGAAGGATTAATATACATATTCTTAAAAGTAGATACAAAATTAAAATGCAAAAACTTGATCATAGGTTCAATACCACAAACACGCCTGGTTTGGTTAGCATTTGTTTATTAATCTGAAACTGTGATCTCCACTGAGCATGTTTTAATCAAGCAGAACTTACAGGTCACTCAATGACCTCTGAACAGCAGCAAGTAATCTCCTATTGAGGAAATATCACCAACCACAACTCTTTCTGTAGATACACACCTATATAGTCATTACCCACACAGACACACCAACGAGTTTTTTATAGGATGGGACAACAATTTTAGTTTTGTGACTTGCAATCCAGTCATTTCTTATATGGAAATCTCTAATAGGATTCCTGAGGTGCACAAGAGCTTAGTCATGTGGAAAATTTACAGGTGCAACTGTGACTTTTAAGCAGTTGTATGGGAATATCTGCTACAACAAAAAGGCGATCTGCAGAGACTTAGGTAAAAATCCCATTGATGCCAATGTCTGTTGACAACAGTCAGTTTTGCTTATTTCTGGAATGGAAAACTTCATATGGCCCAAGAACAAACCAAGAGAGATGGCTGTGGGCTGGAAAGTAGACCAGGGAGGGGTGAGATTCAGGAGAGCTACCCAAGCAAGGAGGCAGGCACTTCTTTTATCACCTGGATTACTATGGCTCTGGTATTTCTGCAAAGCAAAATACTTTCTATTATACAAATCCCAACATGAAGTTTGTGGGTAAATGCTTCAGCTGCCACGTGGCCCCTGTAAGATTAATTATAGAAGATCTCTGGGACCATGGGGGTTAAGCAGCAAGACAGAGTAGGGAGTGTAGAACAAGGGAGTTCACCAATGGCATCTAGAGAGAGGGTCTGGAAACACCTGCTTCAGAGAATTAACACCACATGGACACTTTCTTCTCAGAGAGCAGCAAAAGAAATCTGGGCAGCTCCCTGAGGAACAGATGCAGCACCAAAGTCCAAACAGGATAGTCGGATGCCTTAAAGGCAGAAGGTGATGGGAGTCATGATGGTGTAGGTGTATTTAACAGCAATACAAACATTCAAAACCTAATGCCTTGCTCCACACTGTTTTCCCCAAAGAAAGAGGAGGGATAAAACAAAAGGCATCACAGCAGTTGAACACATCACTTTATACACTTGTGGACAGAGCTCAGATACTCTGGTTATTAGCACATGATAAAATTCTATAAAAAACACATGAGGCTATGGAAAAAGAACAGGAAGAAAAACTAATGGGCCAGAAGAACAATAAACTGGCAGATGGGAGGTCCCAGCTCAAGAAGAATTTGAAGGAATGGAGAGATGTATTCTTGGAAGAGGAAGGGTACATCAGGTAGCTGACATATTGAGTTTCCAGGAAAGAGGGGAGAGTATTAATGACAGTGCAGCTGACGGTTTCAGCAGCTACCAACGAAATCATTTGCCCTTCTTTTTCAGCTGAAGAGGTGACAGTGTGGATATGGCAGCTGATTTACATACATCATCATAACTTCCATAGGAATATCAGATTTCTTTATAAGGACTTGTAGTACCAGCTTTGCAGGTCAGTGTCAATGTCTAACAGAGCCACTGGAGACAAAGGGGAAGATTCAGAGAAGCACTGAGGTGCCTGAAACAGGGCTTAACCTGAATTTAATTGCCTAATTATAAAAAGATTCCAGAATCCCCTGCTTCAGTAACTGTAAATGCATCAGGGCTAACATTTATGACCACAAAGACCAGTGGAAATCAATTGCTGCTACCCTGGCAGCCGTGTGTCTATCACCTCTCTGAGCTCACTCCACTGTGAGCCGGATCGTGTCGTGAAGGGGCCCAGACCCAAAGGTGAGCTTGGGCTTCTCTGATCACATGCCAAGAGTGCCCTCTTTCCTCAGCCCTGCTTTTTGCCAGTGCCTCTCCAATATGAAATTCCCAAGTTCTGCCATAACAGCACACTGGCCTCAGTGCAAGGCACCTGTCCTGAAGCAGCCAGCCAACTGCACAGGCACAGTCTCTGCTTTGGTTCAGCTCATAGCAAAAAGGGTTTCTTTTTTTATTTTTTAGGAATTACCACACACTAAACTGAAGTTCATAAGGTGACCAGAGGGATAACTGCATATTGCCCCAGAGTTTCATTTCAGTTTGGGTGATGTTAGCACACCAAACACAAAACTGTTTGCAGGATTGGGCCCTGACTGTACACCAACCCTTGCCCAGCATAAGGAACAAGGAACAGGCACCAAGAAAGCTCCAGAACAGCAATTTCCAAGCTTAAGCCAGCTTTAGTAATATATCAAGGCTTTAGAACATATAAAACAATTAAGGGACCAGCATGGTGTTTGATATTCTTTCCAGTCTGACTTTAATATGTTCTCGCCATTTGCAGATGTCCTATCTATTTATGACATCCTTTATGGCATGTAGATTTTGTTACAACAAAAATTCAGGTTGTGGATTTTTGCCAGTGGCAAGCTGATGTTGCTCAGAGCAGCATTAAAATGCTATCATGCTGTTAGATTAAGCAACCTATTTTCTCTACTAGCACAGATTGTACTTTAGTTTCATCCTTACACCTACCAAATTGCTGTTTCTTGCAACATTTCCCTTTGAAGGTAGTTGCCAATCTCCAAACCAATGCTATTTTCACCAAATGAAAGAGAAGTTTGTAAAGGAGTACAATAAAAGCAGGAGCTGGACTTCTTTGCAAGTCTTTCTCTATTTCAAAAAAATTACTAGAAAAAAAAAAATAAAGCAGTAAGGAAAAAACCAGTGAGCTGTATTTCTTCTCTACTTTTAAGCAGGACTCCTACCAGGTGACTCACAAGATATTGCCACATGTGTTAATATGAAACAGGTCTTATAGAATAAGTAGCTGTGGTATGTACCCTGTACATATGCATGGTCCTAAACCTGCTGACATAACAACACTTATTGATTTAGCTCCCTTCGCTCCTAATTTTTAAGCTCCTTTTGAAAGTCTTTCATCCCTCACCTCTGCTTTGCTGTTTGTCCAATTTGGGGCATTTTCTTCTGTAGTTCTTCAAAGGGACTAGTCCATGATGGGGACAATGAGACCAGAAACAGGTACAGTCCAATGCAGACACAGGCATTTTAGCTAGGGCACTTCTAGGACTTTAAATATAAATACTAAATAGGCTGGAGAAATAAAAATAAAAAAACCCTGAAAAAATAGACCAAACTACAAGAAACCAGTCACATCGATTAGCTGATTAGTTTGCCAGTGAGTGATTAGTCAGAAAGACTGGAATTAGTCAGTGAAGCCCTGTCTCCCATGAATAAAATGTGGGGAGGACACCCTTTCACACCCTCGGTGACAGATGATATCTGTTTTCTCCTTCGAGTTTGAATTTAAGAGCCACTGAAGCTCAGCAAGAGTATATTCTGGCTCAAATGAGCTGAAAATTGCATTCAATTTGAATTTCAAAACGAGAGGAGAAGGAGGAATGAGGGGAGAGGGAGGGAGCGAGCTCAGCAGGACCCATCACACCAGGTCCCTCTTGCAGCAGGTCCAGCTGCACCCAGGCAGGCTGCAGAGCTGAAACGCAGGGCATGATGCAAAGGAAAGAGCATTGCTGGACAACAGCCCAGTTCCAGTTTAAAAATAAACGTTTTGCTGTCAGGATCAAAGCAAACTCTGCTTTTATGTATATTACAAGCTGTATGTTCAGAAGAAAAAGATTCTTCTGGTTACTTGAGGGGAGAGAGGCATTGGGAAGTAGAGCTGGCCAGAGGGAGGGGTGGGTACCCAGCTTTCCCACTAGAAAATCCTCAATAATTCAGACTAATCTGAAAGTACTTGCCGTCCCCTTGCACAGAGCATATGCACTGAATATATGCACTGAATTTTCCATAACGTAAGGTTCATTTAAGGTTACATTTTTTAGCGTGGGGTAACATTTAATTTATGTCTTTGTGGGTGAAGGGATTATTTCCCCTTCCCTTTGTGCATTAAATTTACAGTTATATCTGATGACACTGAAAGAAATGGAGTTATGCCTGCAACCCAAATATATCCTGTAATTTGATGGCATGATAGCTGTTGGTCTCTTTAATGCAACTGATAATGTCCAATAGCCAATATAAAAATGATAACATACCAAATCAAGAGATTCTTCAGCAAATTTCTTACCAACTTCAGTGTGCAATTTGACCCAAGGGTCTGGAGTAGTAATAAAATAATTACAATTAATCATGAGAAATAATTAATAACTTAAGGATTAAAATGTGTCCATTTATACATTCAGGATCAGCATTTTCAATGTACCCTTGAGAGGCTTTTAGCTTCCCTTCCTAAACAGAATGCTTGCAGTAGCATTTAGAACTGGAGAGTTCAGCTATCAGAAACTGGCTACTAATTTGGCTCATGGTATTTTTTATATGGCATTATGTTCACAGATAGAAGGGTCCCTATTACACCAATAACCCACTCATATCCTCTGATGCAGCTGATATTTCAAAGCACAATGTTTTTATCACAAGTTTTTCCTATTTTTTTCCAACTAAGTGTTTTTTGCATTGATAAATCAGTAAATTGCCAGCTTTACACATGTAGATGATGTGAGTCAGGATCCAAATCCAAAAGAAAAAAAAACCAAAATATGAGGTCCATTTTCCTGGCCATTGCATTAAATCAAGGCTCCCAGGCAACAGAGTCAAGCACACACGGTTAGATATACATTGGTATGCTGTGCCTTCAGCAAGGCTTAGATTTCCCTCTATGGCTAAAGATTGTATTAACACCCAAAGTGAGCTAGTGCTGGTTTTAAGCTTTTCCCACCACCAAAGTAATTCTTAACCTGTTCTTTTGGCAGATAAAGAGACAACTGGAACATCTCTAAATCCTAGTTGCAAACTTTGCACCACACAGAAGTTTCCAAATACTGCAGGCACTTGGATAAAAATGTGTAAGCACTCACGACCACTTGAAAAAGACCCTACACCTCATTGTACACCACACTGTTCAGAGGAACTACTCAGAGTACAGGGCACTTTGTAGATATCCAAATATGCAATTGTATGCCTCACTCTGGAAGGCATTTTTGGATGCTATTGTTTCAAGTTTCATTCTTGCATTGCCTTCTTTCTGCCTTGATTTTAACACTGCAGAAATACTGATCTCCCATCTCCTTGTTGCCCCCTCATATGCTCTGGTTTCCCTAAATACACACCCCAGAGGTTCATTTCTGGAGGGGAAGAGGAGAAATACACAGACCTGTCTCCATCACTCTGTTTCTCAAAGAGAGCTTTCTCTGTGAATCAGATTATCTGCCATGCTTACTTTCCAATGCTTACTTTACTCACTTTACAAGAGGGAGAACAATAAATATGCAAAATACATGGCACATTCCTGACAGATCAATCTTCATACTGGAGCTTCCAGATCTAACACTACTAATAAGAAACAATAAGGGTATTTGCCTGATGACAGCATTGCACTTAGCAGCACCATGGCTTCCAGACCAGAGCCAAGCCACGTCCAATCCGCTCTGGTCCATCTGCACCTACTCATGTGGACATGGCCCTGATGGTGCTCTGCTCCTCCAGCTGGGAAGGCCCTGCCTGATCCCGTGATGGCTGTGGGCGCTCAAACTGCTCCGCGGCCGGAGCGGGCAGCAAGGAACGCCGGGCCAGTGTGGGTGACAAGCATGGCAATAGAGGAAATACTTGGCAATTTCTCCAAGGTATTGGACACTAGAGTAGTTTAGCTGAATGGCATGCATGCCCACATAAGGCTGCAAGGTCAAGAAGACCTTATGTTATTTACTAGGTGAGTGCTGGTTTCATGCACAAAGATATTCTATCGAGATGTGACCTGCAGGAGGACTTGCCTGCTTGGAAAAAAAAAATTAAAGTTCCCTCTTTTTTTTTTTCTATCAGTCCCTTTTACAGTTGAACATCACTTATTCAATGTTGCATAATTAACATTATGAAACATGGACATACCTCACAAAGAAAACCTAAGAAGGATAACAATTTCACACAGAAGCCACCTTCTGAAACTTTTCTTCAGTCTTTTAACTCACTGCTATCAAAACTGGGGAGGCATGAAGCCATGTGGACTGCAAACCAGAATATGAATACAAAACTCAGTAGATGTAAACTCTGCCACTGTTTTCTCCTATGCAATATTTTACACCAAAAATGTTTTTACTGCAGCAATATTTGGTATAAGAACATCCTGCCTCTCAAAGCCAAGACAAAAAAAGGAGAAAAATATTGCTGGGTTTTCTCGTTGTTAATTTGGACCACAATGATTTTTTAATAATTTAAAAGGTAAATTATAAAGGGTGTATCTTTATAGATGACATCACAGAGCTTTGGCAAATCCATGCTGTCCAGAAAAACTACTTATTCCGTGGAAACAACACTACTCTCAGAGATGGCATGCCAAAACCTGCAAACAACCACCACTGTGGAAAACACTGCCCCAGGGGTGCCCTGAGAAGAGGACATCCCTAGTGAAGAGGAGTGGGATACACCCAAGTCTCCCCAGTGCCTCTCTCAGTACCAATTCCAACCTCAAATTGTTAAGGTCCGTCCCTGGTTGTCATGGCACAAGGTTGCTGATGATTTATTAAGAGCTCTTAGCTCCATCAGACAGTTTACAATTAACAGCTTCTCCTTTTCTTAAATATAAATAAATACATAAATGAAATCAGAGCTGCTAAGTGCTGGGTGTACCCAAATGACATCATCGGCAACTGCCAGTCACCCAGGCTGCAAAAATAAATAAGGGATGGGGGCGGGGGGAGCAGAGGGGGAGGCAGGGTATTTACTCAATCAGTACCTATTTTTGAATTTCCTTCAAGCTGGTTTGGACCAAGAGCCATCAATTATTTAAAAGAAGTAACATGATGCTTCCTTTGTTGAGGCAAATCTGCAAGCAGACCCCAAGAGAGAATAAAAAATGAATTAGGCAGAATTTATTAGTGCGCTTGAAGAAAACAGATTCAGCTATCAGAGCTGACTGTGCTTTTAAAAATAGTGTATTTCTGCCCATGAACAACAGTTTCTGTCTTTCTCCCTTACCCCAATAGATCCTCAATAATCTCACCTCTCCCCTCTCCTTATGCTTTCTTTTTTCTTTTTCAAGAGGGCATAACACTGAAAGAGGCATCAATCATTCCTTAAACTTCTTCCTTCTTTTCTGACTTGACTTGATGTATTGTCTTCATTTAAATTACAAATATACTAATCTAAAACACTGTTTACCAAGCAGCATATTAAATGAAAGATGCAAGAAATTGCATCACTCACATTTTAAAAATGACTTTAGACTCAGGGACACATAAAAACAATGAGACAGGATGATCTGCCTTAGTTGCTATATTTCAATCCTAGCAAATGAGATTTGGTTCCAGTGGTTTTCTGCTCAGGACACTGCTAGCCCCCAGTTGAACACACCCTGCCCAAACCAGTACAAAACCTCCTCCTTGGCACATGTTGGTTGGGGTTTCTGCAACGCTCCAGGAACGTGTGGAGACCAAGGTCTCGGTCCCTGGGCCTGCACCTGGTCAGACTCAGAGTTCACACCTGAGAGAGTCCCCCAGGGCTGCAAGCAGGAGTCTGGCCATGCCGGAGGCTGCGGCACGGACAGAAAGCGAGCGGAGGCTGATTCCAACCCGAGTGACAGTGCTGAGCTGCAGGAACTGTAACAGCAAAGGGAACACTTGCAGGACAAAAACAAAACAAAAAAGCACTGCCTTCATTCAAAGGCTCCCTGCTTCATCCTTCACACCAGGGAAACGATGCATTTAGATCATTCTGGGTGACCTTTTGTGGCGTCCAGCAGCTGGAAAGGGCAAATGCCGCTTTAGGAAAACACGGAGCTCTCTTGCGCGTGATCGCAGCAGGGCGGAGAGGCTCAGCCTCCTCTCGGGGCTGGGGCTCCTTCCCCGAGGCCCAGGGTGGTCACCAGCAGCTGGGGGCCCCAGCTGAGGCACCCTTGCTTGCCCCTCTTCCCCTTGGAAGAGCTGGAGCCAAGGTTCTGGCACTCCCCCCAGCACAGGGAGAGTGCAGGGTGGGCACGGTTTGGCAGGGATGAGCCTCGGGAATCAGGTTTTAGGCTGGCTCCTTCTCCTCCTGCTCCAACCCCAAAACAAAACAAAGGTCGTCACTTACTAGTTCCTCTGCTGGTAGGGTGTGCTTTAAAACTGTGCTTAGTCCAAAAGCCAAGTAAGTTTGATAAGGACTGTAACATGGCCTCAAGGAGTATTTTCTCATGTCAAAGAAATCACTGGAACATTATTTATCAGCATGAGCCCGAGAGAAACTATAAACCTTTGGAAACAGGGACCATTACTGGCCAGATATGTTTGTGTTTCCTCAGATCCACTCAGAGAGGGACCTTTTCACACATATGGTTTCATGTCACCATAATGTGGATCACAAATTATAGACTCATAAATTAGTTTGGGTTGGAAGGGACATTTAAAAGTCATCAAGTCCAACCCCTCTGCAATGAGCAGGGACATCTTCAACCAGATCAAGTTGCTCACAGCCCCATCCAATCTGACCTTGAATGTTTTCAGGGAGGGGGCATCTACCATCTCTCTAGGCAACTCGTTCCAGTGTTTTACTGCCCAGATTGCAAAAACTTTATTCTTTGTATCTCATCTAAATGGACCCTCTTTTAGTTTTAAGCCATTACTCCTTGTCCTATCACACCACACCCTGCCAGAAGGTTTGTCTGTCTTTCTTAAAGGCCCCCTTTAGTACTGAAACGTGCTGTAAGATCTCCCTGGAGTTTCCTCTTCTCTAGCCTGAACAACCACAACTCTCTCATCTTGTCCTCACAGGAGAGGTGCTCCAGATCCCTGATCATTTTTGTGGCTCTTCTCTGGATTCACTCCAGCAGGTCCATGTCTTTCCTATGCTGAGGACCCCAGAGCTGAATGCAGTACTACAAGTAGGGCAGAATCCTCACCCTTGCCCTGCCAGCCACGCTGCCCTGGATGCAGCCCAGGATGCAGTTGGCATTCTGGGCTGCAAGCAATGCACCAAAGAGGCTGAGAACCTGAATACAGGACTGCTGGCGGTCACGTTACCCTTTTACAATTAGTAATGAGGGAGAATGAAAACAATGAGAAATACTTAAGCAGTTCTGTAGAGGATTTTTTTTTAAAGGAAAATATCTACAATTAGCAGGGGGTGGTGCTGACCACCGGGCAGAGCACTAAGCCCAGCTTGTCTCGCCAGGTGCTAGCAGTGGCACCACAGCAGCCCCTGCTTCTCCCCATTTCCCACACTGTGTTCCACAGCAGCCTCAGCACAGGCTGCAGTGGCTCACTGTGAATGGCCTGGTCTTGCTGGTGAGCAAGAGTCTACACAAAAGCAGTTCCTTGTTCCTCAGACATTCATGGAACCCACTGCACCGACACTGGCTCACCCAGCACCGATGCCATCCCCTGTGGGGATGCCCCAGCCTTCTGAGGGAACAAAGGTGCTCTAGGACCTGCTCTTCTCCAAAGGCATTGCTTTCAGGCTGCTCTCTAAAAACTGTAACAATCTATTCCAACCACTTGAGTTCATAAAATCCCCACTGGCTTCTGATCTCACAGATTCATCCAGGATCTCTGTTGGCCTTTCACTAACCCAAACATAATTATGCATCATAAATCTAAATACATTCATGAATTTGCCTTTGAATAAATATTTTAAGGGTAGTATCAAGTTTCACAGTGTTCTGCTTTCATACATAGCAGCTTTCCTTTTTAACCTCAGATGCCTTACTTAGGCAGAAGAAGAAAGTAAGAACTGCAAAGACCTAACTCAAGTGAATGAGAAAGCTGACACCAGGAGGTGCCAAGGCAACATCATTCCACTTCTCATCCTCACCTCTTCCTCTCTGGATGGTAACCACAAGATCCTGAATGCCAAACTTTGGAAAATATCCTTGCAGAGGTAGCATCTGCTCCCTTGGCATACTTCTTGAGCAGTTGTATGGGCAGCTTTAGGTTTGTCCAAGTCTATCATATGACAAGATTGCAGATGGGTTGCCTTGGATGCTTTGTCTTCCTGGATGCCATTTTCCTTTTATTAACGTTTTATTCTAAGGAAAACATATGTACGAACTGTATGTGAAAGGTTGTATGTGCACACAATTTCACACCAGTGAGGGGTTCTCTCTAGCCTCTGTCTAGACTTTTTACTAGCATTTAGCTTGGATTCCTGCAAGGCCCCTGACTTTTAATGAAGTCAGTATGTGGCGTCAAGCAGATTAGGCCCTTACTGTGTGGATCTGCATTTCAACCAGCTATTCTTCCACACGCCATAACTTTTCCCATCTGTGTTGATTTTTCTTCGCAAATTAGCACCTGAGTCCTCAGAATATTAGACGTGCAGGAAAGCTGCTCATTTTGAGTTAACTTCTGCTCCCCCTGAAATCAATGGGAGTTTTGCCATTCATCCATCATTCAGATGAATAAGTAAGAGAGCTGTGACACAGTTGCCATACATACAGGAACCAGTCCTTTTCTCTTGCTTTGGTCGTTTTGTATCATCTTATCTTCCATACATTAATCACAGTCACAAATCTGAATATATGGGGGTGGTTTTTTAACTGTAAAGAAAACTACAGTTCAAATTAGCCAGTAAGTCACAAATTGTGACAGAATAAAAGCAAAGTATTCTGAGGGAAAGGAGGATAAGGCATCTAATTAAATGGAGAAATAAAGAACAAAGGGAGAGGGGGGGAAATTTTAAAAAGAAACCCTAGATAATCCAAACAGCATATTCCTAACTTTTTTGAAAGTTCTTGTGGTGAGAGTATTTGTTAGGATGTTTCATGAATACTGTATGAATGGTTTTAGAAGGTATTTTAAATGAAATGCAAAGAAGTGCAATACTCTAAAATCAGGGTATATTCTCAGAGTGTGGTTTAAAACACTAATCTCTTATTTCCTGAGCAGACAAAGGCACAGAGCTACAAAACTGCAAACCATCTTCCCATTTACTGTAACGTACTCTTCCAACAAGGCTTAACATTTACTGACTGGTGTCCAAAATAGAAAAAATTCTTCCACCCATTCTACAGTCACCTTCTCAGGGAAAAGCTTGAGAAGGCCACAGCTCACATCAGAAGTAAGACACCAAAAATGGGCTCTGGTGGACCAACCTGAGAATTTAATTTCAGAATATAAAAATCTGAAGAAGAACCCCAGATATCAACAGCTAGAATCTATGAAAAATTATGAATCTGAGCTCTTCACTGGAATTTTCATCTGGACTGAAAAAAGGGAACATTTTCTCAAACCTCTCTTTACAACAGCAGCTGCCAATCTCTTAAGTAGATGTATTAAGAGGAATCACAATTGATGAAACTGAACAGTCATTTACCACTCCTTTAAAGTAAGCCAGTGAACTGGTTAGGATTGAGTGAGGTTTTGAGGATTTGGGCACAACCACAGCATTGGATAAAAAACCCCAAATCAACCAATCCTGACTTAATAGATATTTCCAGATCTTTGTGCTGGTTCACTCATGTTCACCCTCACTATCCTATTGACATAAACATCCCCTCTGAATTATACCTGTTGTTCACCAGATAAAAACATGCTCTCACCAGAGCAGAAGATTTTAAAAGTCAAGTGCAGGAACTTCAGGAGGTCTACAGAGAGTGAATCCTCTCATATTTCTTAATCTCGGAGGGATCTATACACACCTCAGGTCAGTATGGGACATTCATACCCATCAATACTTACTCATCTCCAGTGAATAAATATGACAAGGACCAAAACTCATATGAGAAAATCCTAAAATCGGTTTGACACAAGTACTAAATATTCTATGAGGGTGTAACTTGGTTCATGTAAGTGAGTACCTTAAACATCTGTTAAAGTGGACAAAATACCCTTTTAAAAGGGAATACTATGGCATGGTACTTAACATCCGAGTAAAGGAATTTCATTTGGTGTTCTTTACTGTAGTATAAATGCATTATAAACCTAGATAAACTTGTAATGCATATAATGCTTCTAACACAAAATATATTCATAAGTACACATTCACATCATGCACACATAATAAACATATCCACCTCAGATAAAATAGTTTATACTTTGAAGCACCTCTCATGAGGCCCACACTAATCCAAAATACATAATGCTTATGTAAGGTATCATCAAAGGAAACAATCACAGCTAATTTAGAAATGAGGAAAACAAGACAGTAAATACACTCATCCATGCTTGAACAGTGATTCTCTAGGAGTGCTGAGAATAAAACCTAGAACTCTAAACCACAAAACATCATCCTTGTCATATTCAGCATGTGTAATGTAGCCAAAAATTACATAAACCCTTTTATGCCACAAACTGCAAGTAAAAATGTCAGCGCAAAAGACAGAGAATAATTAATTTTGCATTTCAGCAGATACTTTTTTTAGCAGTTGCATGTTGGATAGAGTGTTATATGCAATCTTCAGAAATTTTCCTTTTCAGACACACAGTGCATCGGGTTTTCTCTTGAGAATAGAACTCAAGACCTCCAAGAAAGAAAAAGGAATTGGATTTGTGTTTCTGAGGTCCAGAGTGAGAACTTTGAGCTGATGCCTAAAATTAGGCAAAAGTCATCTAAAAACTTCTTAAATTATCTAACCTGTCAGATGTTATTCTAAAATAAAAGTATGGGGAAAAATGGATTTATTTTTATTACTTTCAGAACACTCAAAAATCAGAATTTTGATGAACTGATGACCCCCACTTGCTCCTTCTTTCTTTAAACAAGGGAACAAGGGAAGTTCTGCATGCTGCAGCTTGCCATGTGTGCTTCAGGAGGAGAGGTGAAGCCATTGAATGGCTCCCTATCACAGACCCTTCAATTAAAGGAGGGTTTGGGGAAGTCAACAGCTGTGGTTGTAATTTCCAGATGTTTCAGAGACACGAGAAGACCTCTAGTAAAAACCCAAAAGACTCCAAAAAACCAGGCAAGGAACAAAGTGAAAGACCATAATGAATGATCAGTCTCCAACTACAGGTAACAGCCATTATGCCTGTTGTTTAATATTTTTATTCATGAGGTTAGCATTATTATCAATAATAATAATAATATGTATCTGATATACATGCAAACATTGATTTTTTTTAAATGGGAAAATTTGGCAATGCCACTAAATATTTAAATACCCTTTAGCACAAGGAATTTCAACAATGAGAACTACAAAGTACTATTTGTACTGCCTGGTATGTATAAATACACTGTCAGCTCCCTGCATTTTCATTTAGCATCAGAAACAGCTTTCCAGGGAGTTAGATGCTGCTGTAAGTGTCAATATCAGTGTTACTATTTATAGTGCTATAAACTACATTTTGAGTTATATTGGTAAAGTTAAGCTTAGGTAGCACTTATGGCATTAATAACTTAATACAGAAATATTGCTATGAATGTAGTTTACAATTTGGAACATAAACACAAATTCAGCGTTACTAACAGATCACCTTCTAGATTGCATGAAAACACACTGCCAAAGTGTATTTTATGCAATCCACAATGGAGCAAAATGCAATGATATAGATGTATTTAAATTTCCCATTTTTACACTGTCACTCAAAAACTTTTCTTCTTCCTTTTTTTCCCCTAGCTTATCGATCTCAAGAGCTTGTGATAGCATTTCAGTTGCTTCACTGAGCCATTTTTAGATTCTGCTTCTTTTTTTAAAAGCTAAATCAGGGCTCAAATGCTTCAATCAATTTAGCTTTTTCAATTAGAGAAGAAAGTTAAAAGAAAACCCTGAGACATGATAAACTACCAAATTTTAGCATCTAGGTTTTTTATGTTGTTTGTTATGTCTTCTTTTTTTTTTTATTTTTTTTTAATATCAATAGCATCCTTTTACGTAATAATACCCTTGATGTCTATGGTTGGAATTCATAGCAGGATGGCTCCAGTAATTTTTACCAAGAGGCGCAGTTTGAATTTACCACAGTCTGTTCAGGAAGCCACATGTGTGGACAGCCAGGAACTCCTGATACCCTCATAGCTGTGACCTCTGGCAACACCCTGCAGCAGCTCAGTGATTGCAGGGGACAACACTATGGAATGCATGACCTTTTGCATCACTGCATGAAACAGAAGGAGTCTGAGACCTTTGTGAGAGCCAAAATCTCCCATCTCAAAAAAAATCCATCACAGTCCCGGATTAAGCCTGATGTCCACTATCTGAACAGATTAAGCCATTTAGAATGGTACTTCAAAAAAGCCAGAGGCTGCTCCAAAGCAAATCAATACCAACAGAAATCAATGAGGTGCTATGGAGGAGATTCAGACTGCTTGCATCCCACCTAAGTGGATATACAACATCTCCAAAAAATCAGAACATCTGGTTTTCATCATCAGATTTTCCTTCAGGTGATTTGGTTAGTCAGGGGTTCAGTTCCACTTGAGCAATGCCTGTTATTTTGGGTTTAGAAAGACAAGGGGGGCAGGCTGCTACCCAAAGTTTGCTGCAAGTGTGCATGGGTCACACAGCAGCTTGGCTGAAGTCCTAATCCTCACATTTTGCTCTGGCACTTACTTCAGGCAGGTCACTTGACTTTTCCTCAGGTATTTTTAGTACTCTAGGGAACAAGCAATCCACCTTATCTTGGACTAGACAACCAGGGATAGCTAATGAGAGAAAACTGAAAATTGAGACTAGCAGTTGGTGCTTTATTTCAGTCTTCTCTTCAGGTTTAGTTCAGATATTAATTTGATCAGTCATCATCCAGATCATTGGATCATATTTATCTTGAGTTAACTACACATTTTTGTGAGTGCAGGGATGCAGCACACTTGAGTACAGACATCTGTAGTACAGGTATAAAAGAACATGTAAGTTCAAGGGAAATGTTTCGCAACGATTAATTTAGTCATGCAAGACGAGTATTTGGAGAATTTGATAGAAGATACTAAACCATGGTTAAAATCCATTCTCTTAAATGTGATTTTTTTATTACCTTTTTCTTTCTTTTCTTCAAATGTAACCTGCACATATTTTTTTTAGGTCCATAATAGATAGTCACTGCTGAAACAACTGGTAGGAGATAATCAGTAGATTTGAATAGTTGGGGTGATTGTCTGATTATTTAATCAAAACTGTTTTTAGGCACTTCATTAGGGTTTTAATGGCAAATGGCAACACACAATTAATTAGAAAAACCTGCAGATACCGGAAATCTTGTCCTGAAACACTTGTACCCTGCACACATGCAATCCTTCTGATCAGATGCCAAGAGGAAGCAGAGGTTGTTGTGCTCTATTTGTGGCTCAACCTGCACCATTTAGGAACCAGTGGATCACACAACTAAATGCCAGTATTGAAAGGATTGCACAGACAGTGAGCAGCAGTCACACCCAGCCATGAGCTAATGCAAATATCCAGGTGATGACCAAGCAATGTAGCCCTGCTCTTGGATCTTGGAGTTGTTCTGAACCTTATCATCATCATCACATCTCCCTTTCTGTGAAGGGACCAGTGGGGAGTTCAGTGGTCTTTTCAATACCACAGAGTCAGTGCTAGCAGTAAGATTCCTGTTAACCTCATTATGACCACTTCTGTTATTGTGTTAGTAACTGGTAATGGAGACAAAGGTAGGGAGAGGGAAGTAAGGCAGCATGAGAGCCCATTTTTTAACAGCTAAAAAGGAAAAAGATGTCAACTAATTTCTGAACAGATGCCAAAACTAATTTGGGGTATCTTATACATGCTTGTTTTATTTACTAGAAATTCATTTTGCTCCTTAATATAGTGACAGAGATCTGCACAAACACAAAGATAAAGCAAGGTCTTTACAAGCAGGATAAGGCACTTAGGGCTTGCACACCCCAAGTCCCACATATAACTGGTCTCGCAGCTATTCCTTGCAACGCTGGGGTTTTGCATTGCCCATTCTTTGTGCAGGTATGAGCACTTATTACTATAAACATATATTTTAAGAACAATAAGGAAGTGATGAATTGGCCACTTGCAGTTTTCTTGACAGCAGGGTGAAATGGTAGCTGTGGTGACCAGGGGATGTCCTGGTTCCTCCTCACAGAGAGGTATTCAGCGCACGTAATAATTATTCATCCATCTCGTTCACACTAAAGGCATCGGCAATGCAATTTTAGCCTGATAATCAAGACCATATGACAAAAACCAAGGCCATTAGGGACCAATTTCAAGTATTCTCTGCAAGACAATGATTTTCCAACTGCACTTACATATGCTGAATAGTTACTTCTGCACGACCGCACCTGCTCTCATTTATGTAACCCTCCATCCTCTCCCCTTTTTTCTACCCCTTCTTTTCTTGTAATGCAAAGAAGGAAAGTTTCAAAGGGTTGCTGGAATCTTCCTAGAAACACATTTGATTTATTTCTATTTTTGGCTGGCCACACGCTGTGAGCAAATAAGAATCTGGCAAATGTAAAAGTTAGTTTGTGCTAATGTCAGATCAAATTCTACCCTCCGCAGACGTTGTGGGGCTGCATTAATGTAAATGAGAGCAGGATTTGGCCCAACACTTTCATTCACTTCCTATACATATTCAAATTAAATGAATATTTTGTACAATCTCTTTCTCCCTCTACATACACATGCATAATTCTGTCTCAGATTCCAGCCTTGGTTACAATGGTGACTTCATGGGAGCTTTTTCCTGGGTTTATGCTACTGCTGCACATCTGAATGAGATGCAATGGGACTCCTTGTTCAAGTAAAGCAGGCAGAACGTGGCCCTTGGTCTCCAAGTCAGGTCTGCCCTACTGTAATAATTTTCTTCCTTAATTACTTTCTGCTTATTTTTGACTGTACCATTTCAGTATCAGTCACATAATAATGTTGCCTTTGAAAAGACTGTGGTGCCACTATAAATTAGAGTCCTGTAAGGTTAAAGGCTTCAGTTGCCAGAGGGGAAAAATGCCAAAATTATTTCAAAATTATACATAGTATAACTCAAAGACTGTAGCATCTTTTAATATTAATGCTCCTAAAGAAATGGATACACCTTCAAGCTTTTTCAGACATAATTCAAATATTAAACAGAATAATAAGCTCCATTACTAATGATGCAACTACCTCTTCTGCCAGAAGAATAGAACCCATAAAATTAGTGAATAAGAAGTAAAAAAGGCAAGACTGTATCAGGAAATGACCCTGTGGTAACACAACCTAGATCCTCATCCTGTAAACCTTTATTTGCATGAGTGATCCTGTCTCACATAAGAAGTGCTACGGACTCCAATGGGCAATTCATACAAGTGAAAATTATTCATGAATTTGAATACAAGAGTATATGATCAGATCAGCTCCTAGCCTTCTCTGTCAGTGATCAATCTTCTTGCTACAACCCACCCCCTTCACATTTAAAATTAAAAAATGAAATTCCATCTTTTGAAAACTGAAATAAAGTTGGATTTCTCAAGGCAAAGATTTGGTCTAATAAGCCATTATTAGAATGAGGAGAAATACTCCTGGATCATGCTCTTGTTCATATACATTCCAGATCTGTTTTTTAGTTGTATCCTATAATAATTTAAGGCAATGACATCAGAAAGATCAATGGAGCTGCATCCCAGTATTGAATTAATCTCACAGTACTATTGGTGTCTTCTGGAAACTACTGTACTGAATCCAAAGAAGGAGAACCTTGGCTTGCTAGAAATGCTCCTGATTTTTGAAGGATAATTATCACGCTGTCCAGTAAAAATTATTTTTTTAAATACTTAGCTACTGGCATGTCCTTCTTCTGTGCTGATCATGTATAATAAGACCCAGGTACATGATCAGCTAATAGTTGGGAATGACATTAGAAGTGAGAAGCAAAAGAAATTAAGGAGGAGGAGCTATGCTTTTGCTGCTTTTCATGCCCTGTATGAGTCCCCACAGATGAACAAAAAAACCCAGTCATGTTAGAAAGCATCAAAATCTGGAGGATGGTAAGATCTCATTTTCCAAATTTCAACGGCCTTACTGAAATGCTTAAAAGCACTCTACCATCTGATTTTTGGCCATTGCTTCATTACAAAATTTGCAGTATGTTTCCTATACACCATTTTCTACCGCCCAGAAAATACCAATATTGCTTAAACTTCATTTAAATGTCTTAATTCAATTGAACCCAGAGGTCATTGACACCTAAGTAATTTCTATTTAAAACCATTCATCCAAAAATAAACAAACAAAAACAAAACTGGAGCAGAATCTCCTCTGGAGATTATCCTAATTTTAAAAGAAATTACCCTGCCTGACTTTTTGTAAGATAATTATTGCAATTGTTTTGCCTAATGAATATTGTTTGAGTATTATAATGCCATGCTACGCATCCTGAATGAGGAACAATTAACAGAGCTTTGTTCTCTTGACATCCCAGGACACAGCTAAAAGGAAAGCTTGGCCCTAAAGATTTGGACTTTTTCCTGGCTAAACAGGATCTCAAACATAGCAGAGGCAGGATTCAAAGCACAGCTCAGAACAATTCAAACCAGGGACATGCTGCTTCTGGAGATCTCAGAGATGGAGTTGATGGATTCATTCTCTAACTGCTCCTATCAATCCAAAAGATGCCAGCAAATGAAAGCTTTCACTTGCAAAGGCTCTGAGGCTTGATCAGAGAACAAGAATTTTACATATGTCACTCCCCACTTCAGTGGGATTACTCAGAGTTTCTATTGTGTAAGCAGGAGGAGGTCAATTTGTGGTATTTCAGTTTTTGGTAACAGAATTGATCTTTATCAGTTTCTTTACAGTCTGCTGGGGCAGGGTTCTAATTTCAATTACACTGACACGTGCAGGAAACAATGCCCTTCCCTTGTGCTTAAGGATGAACTTGTAACAGATGGAAACATCTTGCCCTACTCTTCTTATATATCCATCCCTCAGAACTCCTTCTCCTGCATGTGGCCAGAGGCAGTCATTTGACCAAGTTAGGAAAAAGGATATTTGAAGAACTGGTAGCCCTTGTGTCCAGAGACACCTACGTACCACCCCTGGTGAACCTGGATCTTGGGCAGGATCCACTGTACAAGGAAAACATCCACCAAAGATCCTCCTAAATTATGGAACAGATCAATATATGGTGTTTCCCTAAATCAGGTGCAGCAACACCTCCCTGGAAGAGATGTGTTACATTAGAGCAACAGATCAAAACCACCTGGTGACCAACCCTGCTATGCCCGAGCCTCTCTGCACTGACAGATGGCAGCACGGAGAACCAGCAAAACGAGGAGGAGATCGGACCAGCTCTCTAGAAACCTAAGTCACACCTTTCCACTGTAATCACCATCCTCCCAAGCTCATTACAGTCAAGGACGAGAGTATCCCTCAGCTACAGCTCCACAGCTAAATAAAGCTCGCTGCCAGGGCACTGCCATATGGCTGGGGGCACCATGCCGCTCTCCAATGGGGACGTTTATCTTCAGGTGTCCTACCCTGCAAGGGGGAAGGTCTCAGCTGGCAGCAGAGACAGTAGGACTCTGGAACTGCCCTCCAAACTGCACTGCTGGCTGTCCACTAACTCTTTAAATCAAGAATAATGCAATCTTCAGTGAACATGTGACCATGGCACATGTCTCACCTTAATAAAACTTATAACCACAGCAGCTTTCAGATTTACTCTTCCTAGCCCAGAAAATAACAGAAAGGAAAGCTTGTCACTTTGTCACCATTTTCCATCTCTGCATTTGTAAAAGAAATAACATTGGCAGGGAAATAATACAAAATGTATCACACACAGAGGCTGCAGGAAGATATAATGTTCTTTTACATATTTGATATAGAGCCTAAATTAAGCTGCAGAAAAGGGGCCATGAATCTTCACAGCCTCATTATCAAGCCTCCCTAAACCTCAAATGCAGGAAAATACATTTCATAAACAAAGACCCAATAGGATTTTAACAGGACAATAAATTTCACTGACATTCACCACTAATCACATTGCAAAATATATTTTTAAAAACAAAGTTCATTCAACACGAAACCACAACACAGAAATGAAGAGTAACATTAGGATATGTTCTACCTTTTCCACTTCACTTTAGCCCATTTTTTACTGAAATCCCTTTTAGGTGGTTGGCTGTAATTCCATAGCAGTAAACATCAACACTCCTCCTGATCCCTCTTTTACTTTCCTAGACAAGAGCTCAGACCATGACCCTATTCATGAACACAAATTTACTGTTTTCACAGTAATCTGACACAGAAAAGGGGATCGAGCCTCACTCCCATCACTACATAACAAAACTATCTCTATGATCTTACTTAGTGTTGTCCCTCTTCTCAGGAGCTGCGTTTCACTTCTGCCCACAATTCACTCATTATCCACAGCAGAGGAAACCAGAGCCCTTTACTCTTTCATGCATCTGCTAACAGAGAAAAGGGTTGAAAAAAAATTAAGAGACCATGGAACAAATTTAAAAAGTAATGTTTTTTCATTTTTGAACAATCTTAGAGATGGTGAACTTATGCACCATTTCTAAGATCTGGAGGGAAAGGTTCATTGTTGGGATTTTTTTTTTTTTTCCTTCTCCTTCTCTTTAGTTTTGATGTAACTGAAACTTTGTGCAGGTGAAAGGCTGACAGCCAACCATGAAGGGTGGGGTGCTTTGGAAAGAAAATAAAAACATGTGTGGGATTGAAGTTTTGTGTCATGCATGGTAACCCCAAACCTTAGCTCAGATCACTTCAAAGGCTAGGAATGAATTTAGGTTTTTATACAAAAGCCTCAGGTGTGCCTCCCTTTTTACAGCAATTCTTCCACCCACTTGAATTGTGATGCTGGTATCTGACATCAGAGCATCTAAGTGCTGTCAAAACTGGAATAAGCTCACCAGCTCATCTGACTAAACCCATCGAGGGCCTTCAGACAGTAATACCATTATTGACCTGGGCTGAATTCAAATGCATTTGGAGTGCTTGATATTTATCCAAATTATGCCCATTGAAAAATCCCTGGCAGAATACAGATAACATCAGATTAAAATGTATCATTATAATTACTTCAAAGAGATGTCTGGTTTAGAAATAATTAGGTTAGTAAATATTTTTAATTAAATTATGATTTCTAAATTGTGTTAAAACTACAACTTGCTTCTATGGACATCACAACTAAACTACAAATCAGACTAATTCAGCGCCTGAATATGAATATTTGAATTAATCTAATATAGTTATTATACCATTAACTTCAGTGATGTAACTCCAAATTTACACAAGCATAATTAGAGTCAGATCCAAGATTCAGCAGATCAATACAAATCTTTCCATGGGCTGCAGTAGTCATGATAAGGCCCTGAGAAAAATGCTGAAGCGGTAGTACCATCCCACCAAGCTGACCTTTCCATCCCTAAAATAATGTTTTTGTTAAGAATTGTCATTCACCTAATAGTAAATATGAAAACATGGGTATGGAACCAAGCAGACATGAGAAAGTAAAATTTATAATAAGCACAAATTCCTATGCCTTTGGTCAGAAATATTCAAAGATCTGAGAGAATCTCCTGAAGTTTTTTACCACTTCTGCCTTTCACTGAGACTGCATAATAAATTAGCTGTGAAATAAAGACTGGTGGAAAGCAAAAGCAAATAAACAAAAGAATTATGCCAGTAGTACTGGCTGGGATACCTAAAAATGGTACATTCCTTGCTGATCAATTCTTTCTGCTAATGTATGAAAAATTAGAATGTGTTTTAAATACTTTAGACTCCAATTTACATCTGTAATCCTCTTTTCTTTAAACAGTTTGACACCTTGAACATAAAACTGTGTTTTACAGATGCTCTCCTCGTTTAATTGAAATCACATCTCAGGTCAAGATCACCACTTCCTTCTGCTTCTCTAACCTCTTCTTGCCTGAAGGCCTGTAACTTGTGAATTATTTAACAATCATATTTGCTGCTGAAAATTGATTTCTGAGAGAATCCATATTGATTGAGATATGTGAGACTAATGAGTTTGAGGTTAAGGTGTTTAGGTATCATTATCTCTGATAGTCCTGAACTAGAATCTTCATAATTTTTTGTCTCTTGTCAATACTCGGTTTTATATCTGTGCTCCAAGCTGTGCCTATGTGTTAAAATAATTTTAAGAGACAGAATGATTACATATTTTACATACATCTGAAGCATCTGTAGTAATCTTCCAGATGTGTCTTTCCTGTGAAATGCCACTGCATGAAGGGGACACAAAGCAAAGTTTTGCCAAACTTTCATTTAATCTGGAAGCCAGAACAAGTAGCTGGCACAAACAAATAGCCCCCACTGGAGCAAAAGCTGTTCACAGAAGTTGAAGAATTGACTTCCTCAAATGTCAGAGTGTTTGTGCTGCAGTGCATGACTTTAGTCAGCTCTTGTTAGGCTTCCCTGGGATGGAGCAAAGCCCCCTGGATCTGTGGCAAGTGTAGGTGCCTTGTTCAGAGATTCACATCGGCACATGTCGCGTGCACATCCATGGGGATCCTCTCCTGCAGCCCCTGCTTTTTGCCACTCACTCATTCAAGGGGTGGCTGGTGGACTCCTGCTGCAGGCCTGCCACTGAGTATGCTGCCCATTCTTCTGCTCCTCAGCCTTTTTCTGGCATGCTGAGACACAAGGACATTGTGCGATGTGTGCCTGCACAGCACCCTCAGAGCTCAACTCCAGCCGACCTCCTCTCCTTGCACAGTGAAAATCACTTCCTCAGTGCCCTCTCTACTCACATGGGGTCATTGTACTTCTTACCTGTCTTATCCTCACAGCTAAATGGAAAATAGAAAATAAATTTACAAAAACAGAGCATCTCCATGACTTTCAACTGTATAGATATAAATCCCCCTGATATATATGAATCTCACCCCAACTTCAGTATCTCCAAACAGCTCGAAAACTTCTAAATGAATGGCTAAATCTCTTCATTTTCCCCTGAAAATGAGGTAAAAATCAGCTTGCCATATTGTTGGCCTGTCTTTATGATGATGCTATGTTCAGTGCCCAAGGTGTTCCCATTCAGCTCTTTCATATGTGACAGACACTAACAATTAGCTTTAGTAAGTTAATGCATATGTGGCCCACACATCTGGATTTATGTGCCAAATCCAAAACCCATGAGTCAGTGCAGAGAAGACTTCAAGAAGCTGCATCTACTGTGTTTGAAAGTGACAGGCCCTGGTCACAGCTTGGTGGATGTATGCTTGTATACCTGACTCAAAGATCCTACTCCAGGTTTTATATTTTTTGCAAATCACACTTCTTTCTCCCCATAACAATTCCTGCTCTAAAAAAAAAAAAAAAAAAAAAAAAACCCAAAAAAAAAATCCAAAGCAAGCAAGCAACAACAAAACCCTCCAGAGTATTTCACCTCTAGAGTTAGACCCCTTTTTGGGGTAGTTTTGGAATCAGCTGTATTTATGCCTAAAAAAAAAAAGGACAGTTCTTTAAATGACCCAGCTGGAAAAGGATATTTTTGGTCAATGATCTATTTTTATTTCTGCTCTGCTGTTTCTCATGAAGCCTGATGACAAAGACCTGTCCTTCAAAGCTAGTCTACAGTTTATGAATTACCAACTTCAATTACTTTCTCTAGATGAAGTACACTACAGTTTTGTTATCAAGTTTATTTTTTCAGGTGGGAGCTCTATTAGAAGAAATGAAATGCTCTTCTATCTCAGATTGGCTTGTCTTTTTATAAGGAGAGAAATGCAATACATATTTTCAAAGGTTCTTTTAAAAAATTTACTAAAAGTTAAAATAAGAACTATGAATTGCATTACAGTATTTAAGACACGTGTTTAAACTGTTGACTACATCCATTTCAGTTAACAAATTTATTTTATGTCACTCTTAATCAGTAGAGGTATATTTTTGTTACTATTATTGATTTTGCAGCCATGCCAGTTAATGCTATTATCTTGGATAGTACATTCTGAACATTTACCCTTACAGACATTTTAAATAAAAACAAACATCAATTGGGAACTCAAAATGAAATCAGATCACTTTATGAACCTGAAAAACAACCTTCATACTATGCCACATAGTCTTCTTTGAATGACCTATCTCTTTACCCAACTTTAGTCTTACATAAAATAAGTTCAACAAACTATGGTGAAGAGCTTACATGCTTCTTTAAAATCAGATAAAAGTGGCATACTGAATTCTCTAATTATTCTTTTTTAAGTGAGGAACTGCAAGTTCTCATGATAGAGAGTTAAAGACTCTCAGATACCATGATGAGAAACATGATCTTTACTTGAAGATGATATACAGGCTTCATCTGTATTAAGATCAATTAGCTATGCCTGGCCTAAACTCAATCATTTCTGTCTCATCAAGATGAAACAACAGATAAATCCTCAGGCTGAACTTTAATTCACTAGAGATGCTGAATAACCAATATCTTAATGTTGAATTTGTGGAAATTCAGAACTGTGCAGGATCACATTTTTCTGGAGGGTGGGTACTGCCAGAGTTACCTACCTGCACTTCCATGCTGTGCCATAAATCCCTACATTTCCAGCCCCTCCAAAGTGCTCTGTTCTGACTGCAGACTGCCTCACAAGGTGGCCTGTGGTCTCCTGGAAAACTCTAAGGTAGTAGATGAGTCCATCAGTTTCAGCTCAATTCCCACAATTTGATGGTTTGCAAAGAATAAAACTAAAGCCACTAATAATAGAATTTTTGACACCAGATTAGACAGTTTTCACCTGACTGGAGAATAACCAAACTACATTTGTTACCTGGCCCCTCAGAAAGGCCATGAGCACGAGTGATCCCCTTTGTAAACCACTGCTTTCACAGGTCATCACCCTCAAGATATTGCAATTTTAAGCCATTTGGGCCTCTCAGTCTTAGAAGTCCATTAATTATGGGTTCAGTTAACAAACTCACACATATGCCATATCAAAAATAGAGCTTCTCTGAGTAAGGACCAGAGGAGCAATGGTAATTTTGTAGATGAATCTGTTACAGCTATCCAGATTCATTTTTAACTCAAGGAATTTTGGGGGGTTTTCTTCAAGAATAGGCTGAAGCTCAACTCTAAGCTCAACTTAGTGTTTCTTTCTTCATTATTATTTCTCCTTTAGGACCACCAAAAGAGGAAGAAAACAAAGAATTCTCAGTTCTTTATTTCTGCCTTAAATACATGTGGTTTTTTATTTTTTATTTTTAATTAACTTCTGGTGTCCTAGTCTCTTTCTTTCCCTAATATTAGTTTTTTCGTAGAGAAACACCCTAGAGCAGATCACAGTTCAGTACTCTAGATTAACTAATTTTGTGTGAAAATGTATGGATGTGCATTCAGGACATTAAATTCTCTCTTTTACAGATATAATGCAAATCTGTAAATTAATTCAGGAATGTTACAAGACAGCTCTGCTCTCATAGAGTGTCTGCCCTTCCCCTCTGGTCTGAATGAAGGTAATGTCCTGTGTTGTTGCACAAAGAAGTAAGAATGGCTATTTTTTTCAGCGCTCACTTCACAGTAGCATGGGACTAATTAATGGGAAAGTGGAAGTAGGCAGTGGTTTTTGTGGAGCTAATTAAGATATGTAGCAGAAAAATATGTAGATGGGCAATTTCTTCATTTTAAAGGTTTGTGTAGCTAGACAGTTTTATTAGTCAACACTGTACTCTTTTTTTGCAGTCATTGCCTACATTTTTGTGAGATATGGACTCCTCAATTAATCTTTCAAAGACTGATTTTGATTTATCTCAGAGGGAGGCTGGGGAAAAAAAGCAGTTGTGTATTTTTTAAAGAAACCAACAGCTTGTTCCCTTTAGTTTCTGCTTAAAAAATAAGTGCATTGATTTGATCTTTTAAACATGTTTCTATATCCTCTCCATTTCATCTATTACTGAGGGAGGGGGGGAAGTGAATCTAGATGTCCGTTCCATTTAATTCCCCACAGATTTAAAATGCAAGGAAATTCTTACTAAAAAAAGGGGGGGGAAAAGCAGGAAAAAAAAAGCAGCACTGTCTAAAAGACTTGTTCCTTGGCACATAGGAAGTCTGTGGCTAGAGCCAAGAATAGAGCCCAGAACCCGCAAGCTCCTGCACCAACACTGCGTTCCTTTAAAGCACTGCGTTATTCAAGGAGCACTGTGCCAAAGCTTACCTGCCTTGAAAGACTGGCCTCTGAGGAGGCTCTCCTCAGTATTAACATAACCGTTCCCCAGAAACTATTATTTTCTCAGCCCAACATCACTTGGTTCAGCATCCTTCCTTTTGTTCAAACAGAAATAGCCAGTTGTCCAAATAACAACGAAGGAGCTTTTGGGGTTTTTTTAAGAGAGAGGACATATCTCACATAAAAGTAATCTCAGCACTTATATGAATTTTGAAGCTAGGAAATACTATAAATTCTGTTTAAAGGGGTGACAAGTTTGGTGAGACATTAATTCCCACTGCAGGACAGTTAAGTGGTCACACCCTACGAAAACCATTCCCTTCTTATTCTCAGCTGCCCAGGCCTGCTCTGTGGCAGCCCAGCCGTGCTGCCTGACATGCACTTCCCTGGCAGAGAGGGATGGATCTGGGCATGGGGATGCAAGGTAAAGGAGAGGGATGATGCTGGTTGTGGATGTTAAATAAACAATTTTTTCTTACAACAAACCCTGGCGCCTGTTCTCCTCATGTCATGGCCCATGATGACTTAGTGTCTCCCAAGCATGACCAAGCGATTAGTGCAGCCGTGTCGCTGCATCTCAACAGTAATGGGGGCTCTCTTTCCATTTGCCTCCTATTGAAATCTAAGCGCTCCATTGGCCTGTGCATTTTCAGCTTGATGAATTCATTATTCCACACCTTTTTTTTTTTTTTCCTTTTAGCTCCTTTCTGAGGCCAGAGCTCTCCCAAAAAGCTGAGTGACTGTTTCTAGGTTTTCCCTCTCTGTGAGGGGTTGGGTTTTTTTCTCTCATTCTAGGCAGATGTCAGAAAATGTGGCATTGACTCATCTGTTTCAAACAGCATTTCAGTATACTTTTGGATCTATGTATATTAGACAGCAAACAATCACAACACTTGGCTTATTTATTTATTTATGTGGTAACATCCTTCAACTAATGATATCGGGGAAAATACAATTTCAAATTCAGAGGCAAGGAAACCATTCAATTCATATTCCCCAGCAAACAAATGATACCACATAAATAAAATACAAAACTATTCAACTGTCATTAAAAATGTGACACTCATCCAAAGTAGGAAATTCAACAATGTGGTTGTTGCATTTTCTCTTTAAATATTTACGTGGTATGGAGATAGGATTAGGTTACCCAAGGCTTGAATTTTCTTGGACATGTTCTTTTTCCCTCCTCAAAGGTGTGCCTAGTTGAACAGAAGGGACTTTGGCTGTCTGGCACTTTTAAGTGTCTGGAGGCTTTTTTAGAGCACAATAAGTCTGATACTCTCAAGATAGTTACTGTTATAAATCCCATATAGAAATAAAGGCCCATTATACATCAAACAAACCATAAATTGTGTTTAACAGGTGCAACTTTAGGAATGCCTCTGTGCTGTGGTCTAGTAGACAGAGCAGCAAAGAAACATCTGAGCCTGCAGTCTAGTTCTATTTCTATGACAGGTGTTATCTTTCTGCCTCAATTTCCTTCATAAAACAAGGATAACCTTATTCCATATTAAAATAAAGCTGTCATTATCTGTTTGAACTGTAGAAGAGCCTACAAAAGTCTCTTGGATGAGGTTCTTATTACACTAGATGCTGTACAAACACTGAACCACATGCCATTATAATGTGGGAGTGGCATGCTATTAATAATACATTAGGACACTTTGGAAAGATTAAGCAGAAGAGTTATTTTAAAATTCTTATTCATGTCCTCCACGTAAAAGAGAATGAAATTTGAACGAATAGGTAAGGAAGCTATTTGCAGAATGCTGGAACATCCTTCTGGCTCTGTGAATACACAAATGCTGTGCTGGTTACTCTGCAGAGTTAAGTAGAAGTAACCAGCAATGACATGTTCTTCTACTGACTCTGCCACTTTACCTTTAACTCTTTTCAAACCCATTCATTTCAACCCATTTGTCACTCAAGTGGATACAGTATATCACAGGGACCTAATATGGTCCAATTAAGGAAGACCCAGCCTAGAGAGGTTTTAACTGGGTTTAAGGGCAGGAGTGATTATTGCACTTGATAGACTTGGGAAGTGGGGGAAATTATAATTTATTACTTATGTGCAATTTTGACATTATTGTTAACATATATTCCCCCAGAGTCTTGGATGGACATATTTTGGAAAAATCAAATCAATAAGTGATTTAATATCTGTCAAGTGCTTTGGGATCTTTATTTGAAATGAGTGTTACAAGAGCAATATCTTACTCTCAACTCCTTAGCGTGCAAGCATGCCTTCTATTAATACTAGAACCCTTTGGAACCATTAGAGTTTATCAGCTAAATACATATTTTGGCACATTAACTAATTTTTGATTACCCAATTAGACTTTAACAGCTCCATCTATCATGTAAATTTTTCTTAATGTGCAGATTATGGACCCAATAGAACTTAATGGAGCTCCTTACAGTGTTCTGAGTCGATGCAGCTGGCACATGGACACTGAGGAAAGTATTTGCCTCCAAAGTGAGAATCACACACCTCTCTTCCCACTTTGCTAAGGGGTGTTACAGCCTAAGTCATCCCTGGGCACTAACACAATGCAAGAGTCCCAAATGAGATCCAATTTATACCATTTGATATAACATACCTCCACTTCTGCCATTTCATCTCAAAATCACATCTCCTTCAGTCAAATGAATCTCAACCACACAAATGAAAACCCAGGGCCATATGATCTTTACCTGTGTCATGGTAAACTGTGACAGTCACCAAAGGTTACTGAGGGGATGGCCACGACTGTGGGAAGCTGCTGGTGACTTCTGCTCCTCATGGCTACATGTGGCATAGAAGGACATCCTGGGGACAGCACCTCTGTGGCACGTGCTGGTGGGCACATTCTCTTCCCAGACCCCACTGTCTCTCAGAAGACAACACATGGGCCAAACTCAACCCTGGTTCAGGCCTTTCCCTGTCCCTCTTGCATGAATGCTATGCTGTTTATCTTGTTGTCTTCCCCCAGTGTCCCAGATCACCTCCCATTCCCCATGCTCTGTTCCACTACTGGACTATGGGATGGAATGAATTACACATTTCCTCATGAAAACATGGATACTTAAGAGCTGCTTGAAGGCAGAAGATTATTCAGATTATTCAGATCATTGGAACAACAGCTGCACAATAGATAGAACAAAGCAGTTGGCAGAGGAAAAAAACCCAAATATTTAAGTAGCAAATCTGCATCCCCTAGTCCAGAGGCATAATGCACAGTCTGGGTTTAATATCATCTATGCTTGGCAGAAGACTGAATGCAGAACCTTTGCTCAGAACCAGAAAATAATTAAAAGTTAGAAATTAAATGCAGAACTACAGGATACATTCTCCTCCAATGCCTTTGCACTTAGATCTGCTAAAAATGTCCAGCTACGCATGTAACAACCAGTTGTTGTCTCCTCTGCTGAAAACTCACTGCCATTAGAAGCAAAGCAGACTAAAACTGATGAAAATAAATGCTGCATTCACCCACACAAGAACAAATATTTCTCTTGTTAAAGTAAACACTTCTGAAGTTATCTAATGCACTGTTAACTGATTTAATTATTTTGTTAATATCTCATTGCTCTCAGCCTATACAGTGAAGCGCTTTCAGGTGTTCCCAGTTAGTTTCACTTTCTTTCTTTCTTTCTTTTTCTTTCTTTCTTTCTTTCTTTCTTTCTTTCTTTCTTTCTTTCTTTCTTTCTTTCTTTCTTTCTTTCTTTCTTTCTCTCTTCTTCACAGGCTGCAAGCACAACACTGGAATGCTTTTATATCACAAAAATAATTCAGTTACCATTCCTTTCCTACCTTTCCTATGAGAAGTTCCTTTTCTATTGCTTCTGTGAGAAGCAGTTTTTAAAAATCCTATTTGTTTCCTTACAATGCTCCTTTAACAAAGCACGATAGTGCCTCTTAAGGAAATAAGTTTGCCCTTTCTGCATATGGTCTCACCCTGTCAGTGTTTTCATTATTTTCCTGCACAAAATCCTTCCCTGATGTCTTAACTCAGAGCAGCCCTCATTGCTGGTGGAGAGCACGCCGTCAGCCCTTCCTGCTGCCGCCAGCTCCGGTCAGACCATCCCTTCTCTCTGTCTGCAGTGGATTTTGGAAGAGTGGAAGAGACATACCTTGAAGGTAGTTTAATATCACTTTAAAAACCCCAAACAAACATTCATACATTGTAAGTGCTGCCTGAGAAGATATTAATGTTGCTGCTAAATGCAGTGATTGGGTTAATCTGTTCCTGTATCCTGCATCCTGCCAGCCAGCCTCCTGAGTACGACCCACAGAAGTGTACCTCTTTTCAGAACAGAGAGTATGCAATGCTTTGCTAAAGGAAAAGGGAGATTTACCCTGCACTGCAGCTCTCAAACAAGGTCCTTTCTGCTTGAGTACCAACTCTCGTTTCTGCTGAAGGAGCTCAGAGAGCTCAACACAAAGGCAGCTGTCCCAAAATCCTGCACCAGGAGCTGCTGAGCAGCACGAGGTGCTCCGAGAGCCCTGCGTGCCCTGCCTCCCTGAGGAACAGGTCCTGAGCAGGCACATTTACATCACTGGCTACGTCAGTCCTGGGAGAATAATGTGATTTTTGTGCAAACAATGCTTGTACACAGTCATAACGACACAAACCACAGAACAGCTACCACTGAGAGGAGAAAATGAAACCTTTTTAAATCTATCTATGCATTTAGATGATTTCCTCTGCTGTGGTAACTTAAGAACTTATTGCTCATTCAGTCCCGCAATGCAAAAAAAACTCCTATGTTGAGATCTTACTTCTGTCTTTTTGCTATAAAGTTCACTTTTTTTTTTTTTTTCTCAGCATTGCTCTTACCTCATTTATTTTTCCATTTAATTTCTGGGAGCTGACCTTCCTGGAAGGAACTCTGGGTGCCTGAGCAGGTATATTCCTTTTACTATAACTTGGCTGCATGAAGAACAACAAATGGAGGTATACATTTTTAATCACACATAGGAATATTTCAGCTGTGTTCCTTTTTTTTTTTTGCTATTTATTTGTGAACATTACAGGCCCTTTTAAGATCTCCCTGATGTTTCTCCAGCTACATTGTACACTCAGCTCAAAGTGCAACTGTAATATGTTTGGCATACAGAGAGTGGTAGGAAACACTTTACAAGTGTGTCTTGATGCTTTAAGATTTGATATTTGATACACACCAAGTATCACCCACTTCTCAGTCAACAGGTTATATGTTGTTCTAGGGGTCATAATTAAAGTTATTACCTTCTATGGCAATTATTCCAAATTTATAGTATTTCCCACTGAAGCAATTGGGGAAAAAAACACCAAAAAACAAACAAACAATAAAAACCCACAAGTACCATTTTCCTATTTAAGAGCAAGACATTTGGACTGTAAGCATTACAGTATCTAAGGTTTCAGCAGTAATTTAATTACTGAATTCAGAGCCCTGTGCAGTAAGCTTGAGAATCTGGCTGCTCCCCAACCCTGCAAATGTCTACACACAGTATGTTTTTCAATTCTGACTTGAAAATCCACATAACATTAGAGCTTCATCTCTCCTCACAACTCTATTTATCCCTCTGCAAAGGAGTGGACAATGTAACATTCAGTGTGCCCAAAACCTACCAGGAGCCATGAACTACCTCTGCCTAAGTCCCTGAGCAGCAATAGCCACAGTGTCAGGCTACAGGGAGCACTCACCATCAGGGTCAGCATTTGTTTTCATGCAGAAAACACCCAGCGCTGCTTGCGTCCAAAGGCATTCTTTTGTTCCTCCTTTCACTTTTTCCAAGTGAAAACTTGTTTCATGTAAAATAAAACTCAGAAACAGTATCTTTCATCAGTCACTCTCCCTTCTCCCCAAGGCAGGGGGATGCTCCAAGTCAGCACAGCCTGTTCCTCAAGATCTGAGCACCCCTCTGTGAAATGCCAAACTCACACATAAATGCTGAGCATCCTCACTGGACTGACCTGTGAGCTCTTTACTACCTCTGGAGTCAGGGACTTGGTCTACTATTTCAAGTCTTACAATGACTTTTTAAGTCACTCTCTTAACTGTGGCATCTGCTGTACCCATTTAAAACAGGTTTATGGGTAAAACACATAGCATGTAATTATGAGTTAGACATTTTCACATCTCATTTACACATCTCCCACCCAACCACGTATCAGATATCACCTTTTATTTCTTGGATTCCCATACAAACTTATCAAGTACTCCACATTCCCTTCCCTGTTTTATCACGGTGCACCCCACAGCCATCAGGGCATGAGGTGCTAACTACAGCACTGTGCACAATCACAGTCTCCATGAGGAATGTCTTGCTTTAATAGAGAAATAAAATGATATAAGGTCATAAGCTAAGACTATCATAAAGTGCATTGCAGGTACCCTATACTTAAATACTCCCATGCTACCTCTTAACTATAAGTGAGGCAATTTGCCTAATGCCTATAGAAGTGACACAATTAATTCCCCTCCTTTAAATAATCGTATTCTTTCCTCTCAAATGTGCCTCTGTAGAAAGACTATTTACTAAAATAAAACAAAATTTTCAAACACTGTATTCTTAGCATTAGAAATAGCACAAGTCTAAAGAGAAATTTCGGAAGTCCTTTGTTCGCTGTGTTCAGAAAACCACTGGAGACCCCTTTCTCTCTGAAATGGAGACAAAACCCCTCAGCAGTACTATGAATACTGTAAACACACTCAATGGACTGTATGCAAGCGGCCTCAGCCATAAACAGCAGCCTCAGCATCTTTCTACTCATGTTTCCTGTTAAATACCTGCAAAGGAACCAACAACCTCCAAATCACACCTCCCAGTTAAGACTTGAGCCTTTCTGTCCTGCTAGCGAAGCATTTCCATGTTACTCCTCATCCTAGCATTTTGCACACCATTGGAAGCAAGATGGGCTAGGGTCCATGAGGATCACCTCGTGGATGGTGGATAAAAGGATGTTCTGATTATTTTCAAAAATCTCAGTTTGAAGCATTTCCTACAGGGAAAGCATTTGGAAGTTTAACAGTATTCCTTAATGCAATGTACTTTCTATGTGGCCAAGGGCATGGACATCTTGCAATACACGTAGAAAGTTGGAAATTCAGTACTTATTCATCAGTCATATGTTCAAAAAACAAGGAGAAAAGACCCCCACAATTATCTGTACCTCTGTACTGAATTGTACAAACCCAGTCCAACATACCAGTACCATCATCTTCTGCAGGAAGAATGTTTGGTAGAGCAAGCAAACCATTCTCACACTGGGACATTGCCTCTCCCTATTTACCACAATGCCAGGCAATATAGAAATAAACCCAAAATTTGTTCTAGAAAAAAATCAGAATAACAATAAAAGTTATACTGTTATCTCAGAGTTGTACCACACTAGGAAAAAAAAAATTCTGTGTTATTTCACATGAAAAGTAAACATAGAGTCCCCCAATCAACAAGTACTGTATAGTAAATATATTACCTGAAATTTTGCTCCATCAAAAGGAGGGGAAAAGGAAAATAAGAGTAGTTTAAGTATATATTGACACTTGCTACTAGACTTTAAGTACATCTTACTGTCTAGTTTCTTATTAAGCAGTATAAACTATGCCTGTCATGTGCAATCACTAGTTTAAAACAATCAGCAAAATGGTGATTTTATGGTATAAATTATCATTGGTTCCACTTCTGCCAGGGGAAGTTTTAGCCATCAACTTCAGCCAGTGCAGTATCTCCCCTCAAATCTTAATAGAAATGAAGTTTCAGTAGTTTACCAGACACATGTGGGTGCTGATTCTTTCCAAGGCTTTTTACTGGATAGAAGTTTTATTTCAGATGAGCAATTCACCTGTTTTTCTTTTGATCCACTGGCAAGCAAACTGGCAACACACCACCTTTCCACAACCATGATTCTTAAACAGATTGTTCAAGGCACAGAAAACTGGGCTAGGAGTGTTGTTAAGATGTCTTGATGCCTTTTGTCCCCCTGTGTGCCTCCAGGCTGGACCATTCATGCCTGTTTCCGAAAAATTTCCAACAGAAGAAATTCCACAACATCCCAAATTTTATCTGCTTTAGAAGGTCATTGCTAATACCTAATGTGAATTTTGTTTGGTCCTGTTGAACCAATTACATCCCATGCCCTCCCATTTCTCACCAAGGAGAATTTTAGCGGCCTTCTTTTCCCACAGCCTTTTGTATTCTTACTACCCTTTGCCATGTTGTCCCTCAGAGATCTCTTTTTCTGGCCAAGCACCCCCAGTATCTTCAGTATTTCCTGACAGGTCACATTTCCTTGCTCTCTTATCACCCTCATTGCTTTTGCTTTGGACTTTCACCAAATCCTCTGTAGCTTATTTGGGCTGTGCTGCCCAAATCTGTGCTTAGAGGTATGGCTGTGCCCCTGCCAAAGGCATGAGGAGCACAAGTCACTCCATACCACTCAGGGGCTGCATTTTGTATTACACCTTCATCACTTCTCACCAAGAAAAGTTCTGAATATTTCTTCTGCCAGCTTCAAAGTAACACTTAAATTAACTAGAACCCTTAACATTGTAAACAGCACTAAATTAGAAGTCACACCTAATTGGCTATCTTCACTTAGTCTACACGCCAAAATGACAGAACATTTCAGGGTTACTCCTGGAAATACATAAACACGGGCATGCATACACAGCCCAAGCACAATTAACAGAGACTCAATCTAATCTATATTCAGAGGTGGATGTACAGAGGTAAATAATGTACAGATATAATATAAACACCCACACACTGAGTAGGTCTGCAACTGAGAGGTTTATCTTAGTGATTAAGAATACCAAAACTTTTCCAGTGCCAAAAAGAGGAGAAAAAATAGATAGCTAAATATAACCACAGTTAAAAATCTGATCCCCTTCATTTATAGTTCTACATCTAAATAAACGTACATGTGGAAGAGATCTTTAGCATGTCCACTGCCTATTCTTCCTTCATGTAAACAGGTTCAACTCCTCTGAAGTAGTCACACATATATGTAAATATGTCTGTATGTGCGTGTAAGCATATTTAATGGAAATAGAAATACAATAAAGCCCCTTGTTGGCTCAGGTCTTGCAGGTAATTGCAATAACAGAAAAGCAAGAAAACTAATAAACTGTAGTTACTATGCAATAAATATATAACTATACTGTAATTACAGTACCTGATTATTGATGTACTGTAAAATAAACTGTTATCAAGTTTTTTTACTGTTCCCTTCTATTTGCAGTCATCTCTGATAAAGATTAAGCTTCCCAAAAAATGCATGATAAAGCTTCTTATCAGAGGTTTTAATGCTTCTAATAACTACTGTAATTCTGTGTGATTTAGTGCTTTGAATAATCCACCAGGATTTTTCTCTAGATCTTTAAAAGGATTGTAATGTGTACAGAGGTGTCGTAGTGATTAAATTTACAGGACACTTACCAAAACAGTGATAAGACAGGATGTTTAATTAACACATGTACACGTTGTTCAACTGTACTATCATGCAAAAATGGAAAGACCTGAATGAGACCTCTATTTTCCTTTCAAAATGTTAAAAAAAAAATTAAACAAAGGATTATCCTCACTGTACAATATAGGAGCAAATATTCTGAGGGCAATAGAAAATCCAGGCAGCACCTGAGAGTGGTACCAGTCTAGTGTTGCATACTGGGTAGAGCCAAGGTCCTGGTAATTCTAGCTGGATGCCCCAGACAGAAAGAAAAAAGTAAGTCATAAATATGACAGTACATGGGAATTCACCAGCTGAGTTTGGAGATGTCATTCCTTGGCTGGTGGGTAGTTCAAGGACATTGCAGTACTCTTCAGCTATAATGCTTGAAAATATCAATGCTTTTAAGGCTCATTGACAAAAGTCATTGCAGAAAACCAGCTGAAGGTTACCTTATCAGATGTTTTTGAACTCCATGCCTCAGAAATGCACACAGGCACTCTAGAAAATCCCTTTTCCCTCCATCAGTAGATTTACCTAATGGCCAAGGCTATCCGTTATTTATATAACAGATAAGTAAATTTAACTTAAGCAAAGAAGCACCCCAGCAGACTAAACCCCAACAGAAAAGGGCAGCAGAGTCAACCATATAGTAAAAAGTGGAAGACAACCTTTATCTCTCTGAGGACTCTTTCCACTTTAACTTCTACTGACATTTTGTCCACTGTGGTGCTAATAAAAAAAACCCCTAAACTGATAGAGAGATCTAAAGGTGATATCATATACAATCCAAAGATGAAACAGAAAAGTCAAAAAGCTCATACAACCCCATATTCCCACTGGGGAAATAGTCTTTTTAATATTAGAATTGTTTGTACTTTGAAATTGAAATCCCAATATCTGCAAGTGCACACAGCTGAAGTAGATTTCATTCCTGGATGGGCAAGTGCCAGGCAGTAACAGGGCATGAGAACAGACTTTGGCTCCATGAACGGAAACATAAACCTCTCCTTTGTAAAAATTATTCTTAATGATCTCAAAGGCCCCCTGGTTTAGTATGGAAGATGAGCGCTGCTTTCCTTTAGAATGAATCCCACGTATTTTGTATCACAGTCCTGGCACAGGGCTACAAAGATGAAATCATTCCTTGACCATCACTGTGGGCACGCCTGCTCTGATCTGCAGTGCAATGCAGGGGCACACAAATACTGGAAATGGTGTAACTACCTCATTACTGTGCTCTGCACAGGCTTTTATACCCTGGTTCTCAGCAAGACTAATTATTCTAAAAGAAGCATCACACTACTGCAATTATCCTGCTCCCAAAACCTGAGTTACATCATTTAGGACACTGTGCTTCACTATTCTGGCACATCCATGTAGCTTCATTTTTTTCCATAAAGAATTTTACTGGGGGGAAAAAGTTAAGAACAAGCTTAGGGATCACAAACCACCGAAGACAGAACACTTAAATATAACAGGAATAGGGAGAAGGCTCTGAGGGTGTCAAAAATCACATGTTCCTGAGTCTGACTGTTTATTTACCTGGCACACAGGACTGCTTACCTGCATAACCCCTTCTCTGCAGTAAGTGAAGGTGAAGGTGTGGGAACTTTTCTTTCTTTGCTGGCAGTATTAACTCACAGTGTGGGGAGGGACACTACAGGAAGATTTTGTTTTTCATCTCCATCATCAATAAATTACTAGGGTAGCTTTCAGGACTCTCAGAAGGTGCTTGCAACTTATGGCCCTTTGGCTGGCTACTCTCTGGATGGATGGACCAGTATGCATGATGCCCTCTTGCATAAGGCTGCAGTCCTTTTGCAGAGGGAAGAGCTGACTTTTTAAATCAAATATACAAGTTTCTCCTGTATCATAACCTCCTTCCCTTCCTGGGAAAGAATTTACAGTAGTAAACATTATTTAATGTCCCTACTGAGGGATTGGCAAATAAGAAAAAATAGCATTTACTCAGTGACTCAGAAATTAGCAGACCAGCCTTAGTCATTTTCTCTATCTCTCATTAATTAATCAGAAAATTTCTCAACATTTCTAAATAAGCCTGTTCTTTCCTTCTCTGCCCAGCAAAACTACAACCTTCATCTGGATGTGATGGTTAACCACATTTTTGTTGTATTTCAGCATTAGATGGAGAAAAACTAGATTTGCAGCTCAGAAAGAGTGTGAGGGGAAGAAAAAAATAAGACAGAAAGAAAGATAGAAAGAGAAGAGGGAAAGGGGGAAAGAAAGAAAAGGTACTCCCCTTTCAGCCAAATGACTCAGACTAGTCATCTTCACAGCACAGAACCCAAATTATTTGCGAAATCCTCAGAAACATTGGTGATTCAGCCAGCTGCATGGAGGGTAGTCTTGTTCTCTGCTAAAACAACTCCCCCTGAGTACTAAGTCATCCACCATCTTGAAGTGCATAATTTTAAAAGTTCAATATCTATGAAAGCATGTCCAGCTTGCTTTCTCTTAAAGAAACCTTCCTTACCTTTTTGATCCTCTCCCTGGTTTTTGCCTTGCTCCAGAGACACAAGGCACAGAAGGCAATGGAACGTATTTCACCAGAAAATCTGGGCCATCTCCTTCATTATAACAGAAACAAAACCACACTTGCTTTGATCTACCTATGTGTATTTAAAGAATTACCAGCAGAATATAAAACAAAGTGGAGAGGACTATTTGAGGTCTGGGTGTTCCAGATACTGTTTCTGAAGCTGCTATGGATTGCAGTGGGAGCACTGCACATTGAATGGCAAAGGAGAGCATCTCCCAGACCAGAGCTAACCCAGGGTAGTGCACAAATGAAAAGATGTTCACCTATGGAAGGCATATGCAAGTTGAACTGCATATGTTAAATTAAAGACATCTGCACTTTGGCAGAATTTGGACAATGACTCACTTTAATTATGTAAAAATTTCAAACGGGGCAAACTCCACTGTAGTGACTCACATTAGTGCTACCACATGATCTTCTGATAACTACATCAGTATATAACTCATGTCTCTGCTGCAGAGTTTCTACAGAGAGAATGACATATTACCTGACTAGCATTAAAAGGACTCCATGTTCCCAGCAATGACTGGTACATTAAGTAATGCTTCAGAAAGTAGCATATAGTACACTGTAGCATATAGTACACTGAGCTTTTTTTCCCTTGACACAAAACTGCAGTTCCTCTAATGACAATAATTCACCGTCATTCAAAAATCAATTTTCTGTTTGTGTTTTATTTCTTTAAATTTATAGAGTAGTGGGGAGAGATTCCAGAAGTAGAAACTTACATCATTTCCTTTTCCTAAGAAGAATTATGGTGCTGCAGACCTCCTAGGCTTCCAATCAAAGATGCTCCCACCCTGTCCTTATGTGAATGGCAAACAGACCCTCACCCCCCTCAAGCAAAACCTTCCATGTAGGTCTGACTGGTAAAGGTACCGGGACATTTCTTGCATTTTGATTCACAGATATTCTTGGACTTTCCCCTGCAACCTCCTGCACTTTCCAAGTTGGTTTGGTTTGCTTGGTTCTGGTGTGGACTCTCAGAAAGAACTGATTATGCGCCTTACGTCAGACTAACAGGACTGATGACCTTGAAATGTCCGCTGTGAAGAAAAGCTATTCTGCATTATTTCCCTCAGATTTTTAAAAATAGCAAAACACTGTATTACTTACCTCAATGTTGTTAAGGAAAGGGGGGGTCTTTTGCAGAGTGGTATCGGGTTCCTTTTCTGAGCTCTCAGAGTTGCTGTTTGTATCCTGGAGTACCACTGCATTACATTCCTATTAAACATCTGAAAAAGGGATGTACCCTACAAGGCTTTCTAGTCACTGTTTTCAGGCTTACTGAACAAGCTAGCAGGACCCTTAAGTATCAAAGAGATATACAAAAGGCATTTTCACTACAAAAGGAATGTATTAATGTGACAAATAGAGCCTTTGTTAATGCCAGATGCTTACTATAGGTGTGAATGAGGAGTATGATGAATGGGATGATGAGGAGAAAGCAATCTTAATTGTGCAATTAGTTATGTTATGTTTGGGCAATGTTTTGCATAACAATTATAGGCTACTCATAGACTAGTGGTACAAAATTATTACAGTCTTCCAAAGGAGTTCAAAAGCTAGGAAAGCCATTGCACTTTTTGAGAAACTCCTTTAGAAGGCTAATGAGAAATGTAAATGATGTCAAGTGGCCTTTATAAGGCTTAAGGGTGCCATTGGGCTTGGATGGCAAGTGCAGTGTGCATTCTCCAGCTGAGAGTGATAAGAAGTAGCAAGTGCAGAGGATGTCCCAAGGGAATGCCCTGAGCCACAGCACTGCTAAAAGGTAAAGGAGTGAAGTTTGGCTTCTGAGTGACAGAGCTGGTAGGAAATGCTTGAAGGTGTTGGGACCACTGTGTATGTAACAGGCTGGTTGAAAAAACAATGAATAAGAGGAGAGGAGTCACATTATGCTCCTGTTCCTTCCTAGCATTTACCAAAGAGAAAAAAAAGCATCTTGATTATTCTATACCCTCTCATTCCACCTTTGACTTTTTTCTATTTCAAAGCACAATTTAACTTTTTTTTCTAGGGGTTCACACAGAAGCTAAATTTAAAATTGGAATGCAGATTAAAGCTCACTGCTACAACTGTTCCTGGGGGTAGAGGTAAACTGCCCAGAATGTGATAACATGGGTGTTGAGTGATGATCTGCTCATAATCAACACATCCAAGCACACAAGAGTTCATTTCATCCTTGACCTCACCCCAGGGATCCACGCCAGTCACAGCTGATCCTGAGAGGTATAAGACATACTGCCCTGCTGGCTCCATGATTATTCATGGGTTATCAGTGCTGGGGAGCAGGAGAGATGCCCTCACACACCACTCAAAGGTGTTAAACTGACACACATCATAGCTTCCCCAGGTTCTCCTCCCAGAGAATAATGAACATGCTATCCAACAAGCCAAAATAATCCACTGACATTTGAATAGTAGGGTAAGGAACATGAGGGGAAAGACTCAAGGTAAGACCTGTTCCTAAACCTTTATTTACAAAGGATGCCTTTAAGCCAGACTGTCCATTGCCTTTCAAACACAACACTAGAACAACCCTGGGAATGTTGTTTTTAAACAGCCTGTTCATCCCTTACTCAAATAAATACTAAGTGTACAGTGCTGTTAAGTCAAGCTGTTTAGCAAAGACATTTACTTCTGCACAGAAACTCAGCCCCCCTAGTGCAGGAGAGCACATCAGCATGCTGTGACCCAGCTCCCATCCCAAGCAGATGAAGAAGACATCAGGACCAAGAAACAGGGCAGAGAGCATTTATGCTGCACCCAACCAGTTTGTTGGTTTTAATGTTTGGACTGGAAGTGGGAATAGTTTATTAAAGGCTATTTTAGCCAGTGAAAGAAGAAAAAGGGTATCACGTGACTTTTCACCCTGGATACTGTTTGTAGAGAAGCCTTAAGTCACAGCTGGACTTCTACAAATTATTTATGATTGCAGAGTGATATTGAATACACAACTTGAGGGAAAATCACAGAGAGCAGGATTGTATGCACAGAGAACTAAGCTTCATGTTCAGTCACATCTCTTCCAACTGACTGCAAGCATCTCTACAGTCAATATCCAAGGCTCAAACACCCCTTGGAAATTCATTAGCAAGCACAGCAACAGCAGTCCTGAAAATAGTGTCTTTCCATTCAGTGCAATGAGACATGCCTCACTATATTATAAGTTCAAAGAGGAAAGGGCAATACTCTTCTAAACCTAGCTTCTCATGAACCTGAATCCAATCACACATTCCCTTTATGACAGCCATCTCTCTTGTTGCTGCTCTACAAAATCTACATTGTATCAGCACCACCTCAAAGGTCGGCTGTGCTATTTCAATAAATAGAGAAACCATGGTTTCCTTAAACCACTTGGATTCCTCTTCCTGCAGTCATTTTGCCTCTCTTCTATGGTCTTGCTTAGCCCACTTTCATATGAATGTCAGATTTTGCATTTGCTGTGTGCTGTCATCTAGACTCCCGCTGTAAAACAGTTTGTTTTTCCCCCAGTTGGTGCACCAGATTAGCATTCCCCCTCTCCCCTCTCCAGAACAGAATGTAATTAAAGATCATGGGAAAATAACACACACACTAGTCATAAAGTTAGAGAATTTCAGGTTTGGTTCTGCTTTCCAATTTTACATGCTCCACTTCACTTCTGTATATAAAGAGAAATATAAATGGCTTTGGTCACTGGATATCTATTAACTCCTTGTACATCAGATCCTGTAAGACAGAGATGACTTAAGATCCACAGCAGCTTATGAGAAAGGGCCTGTGCCTCACAGAATCACACCCAAGACACCCAAAAGGAAGTGTTTTGCCCAAATGGTTCCCTCTTTGCTTACTGGGAAAGGGTTATGAAACATAGGCCAGAACTGTCTCCCTGTTCAGAGTGTTCAGGAAAAGGTTTCACCATCTAAGTGAATGTTTTCACCTGAGAAGCCTGCTAAGGAAGTCTGCCTGTTCACATTGGTAGCCTTGAAGCCAGAGAACCCCTTGGGTGAGCAAAGGCCAGTGCTGGTGGCACAGCTGGTTCAAAGTAGAGGATAGTTTCGTACATCCTCACCTCAGCAGAGGAACCTCCACCTCAGGGCTTTGGGTGCCAGAATGGAAACATCTAAGAGCTTACTGCCTGTGGCTGTAGGACTGAATGTCACCGGAAGAGAAAATACCTGCTTCTTAATAAAAAAAAAAAAAAAAGAAATAAAAAAAAAAAGCTTAAACTGGTTTTATAGCAGAGATGAAAATACCATCAAATTGCCTTTCATCACCACAAGAGTAAGCAAGAGGCTACTGTTGATCTTCAGCGTCTCCTGAGAGGTTCTGGAAAGGAAAAAATCCTACCAGGTGATCTTGTGCTGTGAAGGCAGGTGGCAGTGGGGAGGCAACTTGGGATCTATATCCCAAGTTCTGCCACAGCTAAATCACATCATAATTTGTCTCCTTTTTCAAGAGGAGAGAAGGTAACTGAGGTCACTGAGAAAGATGATGTTTGTGCTGTGTCGTTTGACACAGTACCACACAGACAGAATTTATTACTTGCCCAACCTATACAACACTGTCATTGGTGGATTTCTAGGAAATAAACCCCAATATCATGGTGCTTAATATACCTCAAAATTCCTCCCTCTTCCTCAGATAGAGAAGAAAGTAGATGTTCACCTTTACAGTAATTATTTTTTATGAGAAGAAAGTAGATGTTCACCTTTACTGTAATTATTTTTTATGACAATTCTCTTCCATTAGTTTGAGGATCATAATGGAATAAATAGAAAAATGAGCTCCAGGCTGAGTATTCTGCATTGTAATCTAAATTAAACTAGTATTACAAATTTGTTTACATATCTCAGTTGAGCTATGCAGTTTCAAAAGTTACTTGCTGAATTTAAACATCTCTCCTGATGCTACATTACCCACTATGTGCAGTAAAATATATTCTAATGTAATACAACAAAACTGAAAAACCAATAAATGTTCCTATTTATTGAGAAATTGGACAAAAAATAGCTTATTGTCAGTTTTTAAAGACTGAAAATCAATAGATGATGAAAGGTTGTATTTTTTGTTACCATTAGACTGTTGACTCTAGCAATAAGTGAGATATGGATTATAACTGGGGGAGTAAAGAACTGGTGAGATATACAATTTGGAGCTTCTAGGGTTTTGTAGAAACTTAATTCCCAGTATTTGTGCAGCAGTGGCCATCTTGGCACTGCTGTTAATGGGCCCCAAGAGCACAGTTCCTCCATTTTGTTGACAAAGCCAGCTTTAAGTACCTTCCTGTCTTTACAAGCATTTCTAAATTAAGGGGACTCTTAATCAGACTTGCATCTGCTGAGGATCACAAGTAAAGGAAATCCAGCTTTCACATATATTCACATCCTGCCAATCAAAAAAACAATAAACCAAAAAAATCCTCTAACAACACCATGAAACCCCAGTTATTATACCCAGCTGCCTCTGACTCCCCCTGGGTGAGCCAAGGGGGGCTCCCCAGGTGTGGCCCCACATAACAGCAGCCACCACCCAACACCAGAGAGAAATCAAGTTAAATCAGGTCTTCAGCTTGCAAAAACCTTTAGCTCTCGTGCTAAAGTTCCTGAGTCTGCCATCCTCACACACGTAAGGTTTTCCACATCTGGGCCCTGAGCACGGAGGTCCCATTCCAGCCTGCCATCTACACATGGCTCAGTCTTACCCTAAGTACGTGGGCAGAGAAAGGTCTGAAAAACACAGATTTTTAGCACCTGTTTTCCCAGAGGAATTTATTCATGGGAGTCAGTTTAAAACCTGAATTTCTATACTTGCTCACCAAAAAGCGCACAGCCACACAGAGACTGGGAAGGCATTCTTGTCTCACGGAGCAAACACAGCAATATGGAATACTAAAAAAATATGCAGTGATAAAAAACACTGAGCTAAACATAAGTGCTGCACCCAAGGTCCTTAAATAGTGATCCATGCCAACATTTTTCCAAGTGAACCAGTAGGCATGACCATTACATATAAACCCAAATATAGATGTTCTACCCCGACTATATTTCTAAACTCTGGAACAGAGTCTGAAAGGATGCCAATTACAATAGGGAGTTAGGGCTCCTTTTAGGATTCATATTCTCTTCGTATGTTTCATAATCATACAGCAGCTCAGATGTTGCTAGATGGGGGTAATGCAGAAAATGCCCATACTGCCTTCAGATCCACAAATGTTCTTCTCTGGAAAAGTGGGCAGTGACCACTGGGCCTCAATGTGATGGAGAACTAGTAAACCCAGCTGACCTGCTTCTGCAGTATCTCCCCAAGACCTGGAAGCAGCTGACAGTGTGCAGAAATGGCCATCCTACTGCTGGCCCCAGTCCTGTGTTTCCCTGACATAAAACGTTTGCTTCAAACCAAGGATAGCACAGAAAGAACTAATTTTCATATCATGGTTTCCTTCTGTTTTCCCAGGTAGGAAGCTATTTCTAAAAAAGGTCTGTTACCACGTCTGCATAATCACATACCAAAAAAAGATTAATGTTGCTCCTGTAAGCTTTTGCTTAAGTATACCATGGAAAATAACTTTGATGAAATAATTTGCCCAGAGCACTGCTTGTCTGGAAGATTTCTATAATTTAACCGCAGTTCTGTAAATAATTTGGTGATAGACAGGCCATCAGCATAATTTGGTGCTAGACCCATGCAATGTTAAGGAAATGGCCAGCAGGCCAAAATTAAATCAACTGGGACCTAGTATGTACAATGCACATTAAAACCAGTCCAAATCTATTAATTTTTTGAATATTATTATTCATTTTAAAGGAAGATACTGATTTTTGCATTGGGAATTAACACAAAGAAATGTCATGCTTCTTCCCTGAGAGGAAAAGATCACCCACGCAGTGTTAATCCTGCAGATCTCCATGAAGATGTACAATATTTTTGCACTGTAACATCCCAAACTACAGCATTTTGTACCACTTTTGGACTTATCAGTAACTTTCACCAAAGTATCTCAGTTCTCCTGTGCTGATAACCTGTAAAACAGCAAAAGCCATTGCCCTGATTTTTACTCAAGCCATAACCAGGTCTGCAAGATAAGAGGTACAAAATTGTATGCATGGTACATTGCACCTTTAATCATCTACCTACCTGAAATACTTAAGCAAGTAGTTAGACATCTAAATGGTTCAACTACAGGCTTAAAATAAATGAGTTTTGTAGTACATGACTGTGTCCACATAATTTGAAAACTGGCATTCACATCCCATCTCAAGTAAAGTATCATTTCAGCTACAGGCAGATCAGAAACCTAAAGTCAGTATTAGAGCCACGAACACGTCTAAGATTTAGTATTTCAGCTGAGAAGAGGGGAGAACAAACGACTGCAGGATGCTTCCCACTGCACTGTTTCATTTCTGGACAAACATTCTGCCATTAGAAATGTCCACAATTAGCACTGCTTTCCTTTTTCCACATCATCATAATGTAAATGGAGACACATTCTGGAAACCCTCAATGATTTTACCAAATGAGAAGGAGATGGTAGGCAAAATATCCTAAACAAAGGCAACAAAGCCATCCCTCTCAGCTCTACTGAAAAGAAGCAGAAGCTTCTTTTCAGAAGCAGCTCTACTGAAAAGAAGCCTCAAGAAGCAGACACATTAATACTTCTTTTTAACTGAAAATACAGAGAAGGAGGTGAAGTAGATGGGTTAAAAGCCAGCAAAAAGTAGTATAAAAAAGCCCACCAGGTATTGTTGCAAGAACCTCTAGATAAGCATCTTAAATCAGAGTAAATTACACACCTCATGCTGGTGACTCGGTCATGGGAAATTATGAAGCTACGTGATGTCTCATTTGTTGTGCTGAAAACAAATGTAAATAAATTACTGAGAGAATCTCATTTACATTTAGAAATTCATCCCGATGCATGACATGACTGCTGATGTTTTTTTAAATGACACTTTGAGAAGGAGTGCCACTATTAAAATCAGATTGTAGCCACCTCGGCAAGAGCCTGTGCAAGTGTGCGCGTGTCTGTGCACGAGTGTGCAACGGCAGATGTTCTAGAGAGATCTTTCAGCTCTTTGGAAAAAAGGCTTTCTTTTACTGCTGCACAACCAAAATGGTGGTGCTAGGAGACAAAACCATTGATACATGCTCTTCTGTGTATTCTCCCCTCTCCAGAGGGGGAAGCAGAAAAGACACTGTTATGGATTAGCTGCTGCCACTACAACAGAAAGTGCAAATACTAAAATGGTGGGAACAGAAAATAGTGTGGCACATCCCTCCATCATCAAGTGTAGTAAAACTTCCCCTTAAATACACACACAAAAAGCCTTTCACTAAAGCTTTTATCTCCCCCCTCCACATCTCACATTTTAAGCTGTCACTAAAAAAATTGAGAAGGATATCCAGGAAGCCATAAGATGGAGAGCAAGTTGAACTGCTGTTAGCTAAGCAGCACACATTCAGGCAAATATCCAAATGCTTTAGGAGCTGTCATTCTCCATCCCGCGTGGGAAGGCTGCGAAGAGACGGACTTGCTCGTATCATGATTGCTCTTATTATTACAGCAGTGAAAACACTGCATACTAATGGATGTGTTTTCAGAAAAAAAGACTGTTAGATGGCTTTTTCGACTCTGTGCCTGGCTGTCTGGGCTTCAGTATCTGATATATCCTATCCCTTTCTTTGCTTCCAAAACAGAACTCTAAAAAAAGTTTGTAACACGAGGGCAAATAAAACATATTTCCAAATGGGGACATGACAGTGTTCTACAACCCCACATACGGCAGCATATTTACATAAGCCTGCATAGGTCAGAGAGTTTATTTGTTAAGGGACAAATAAGCAGGCCATGAAATAATTATTTTTCATTGTGCCCTGCCAAACCTACCCAGCCAAAGGCTAAATTGAGCTGCTATTGTGATTATTTGAACTGTGGAGCCAAAAGTCTTCACTGCAAAGCATCCCAGCTGTCCTAAATTTTATTCTGATGGCTAGTTTTCACACTAGCTTGAAACTTGCCAAAAATGCTCCACAAAACAGGCAGGCGGAAGGCTTGCTTTATCCAGACCTACATCAATTCCTGATTTAGAGCTGTTCTGAGAACTTGATTATTAACAAATCACTTCCCAAAATTGTTATGACAAGATTCACATATGCAAATGGCAAGCTGCTCATATGTACACAGCTAGCAAAAGAAATTAATACAAAGGTTCCCAGATTTATTTATGGTTATTTCCTATTCTGCTTTACTGCAAATTAGCCACTAAAATATTAAAAGAAAGGAGAGAGATCCAGCTGCAGCATCACAGCTTTGACATATGGTGACATGGGAACACCCAGGCCATAAAGGCTCAACATGCTTCTGCCTTCACCCACCTCCCTGGGGAAAAGGATCTACCAGTGCCTTCTGGCACCACAGGAAGCAAAACCACCATGGCAGCTCTCAAGCTACAGGTTTGGCCAACACACCAAGGAGCAGGTAGGATTACCCTGAAAACAGCTCAGATGACAGGCTTGGGAGGATATTTCATATTTTAAACAAGGTTGACAGTGGAGGAGAGGGAACAAAAAACAGAATATTTTTTTTAAACCTCATGCTTCAAAGCTTAAATTAATCCCTAATAATGAAAGATTAGGATGAGAACGTGTAGAGAGAAGATTATCCCAAGTCTGCCCATTGTGAGGCTCTTAAAACTGTACTTGAGGTGCCTGGGGTTGGTCATTGCTAGAGACAGAGCAGGAGGATCTTGGGAACGATTGATTTCGTACTCTCTTCATTTTGTCTTAAATAACTAAGATACAAACAAAAGACAAAGAGGCTAATTGTTTTGAAGGCAGCAGACTTATAAATAAATGAAATGCCCATCACTTGGTATCAGGCTGTACACACCACAACCCTGACCAGACAAGTGCACCTTGCTGCAGCCGCCCTCCTTTTCCTTCACACCTCCTCCTATTCTTCATCCTGTTTGTAATTTCACTGTAATATCCTCAGGGCAGCAACCACTCCACATTCACACATGAATTAGAACAACACCTCTCACAATGGCATACCAGTCCTGATTGGACCTGGACTGCTCCTGGGAATGCTGCTGGGAACGGTACTAAAAAAAGAGCTCATAAATGTATAGAGTTCAGCACAGTAACACACACACACACACCCCCCTACCTTTTAACATAGTTAACATCACCAGACTGTTAACTCTGTTTCCACATAAAACTGCAGATTGTTTAATCCATTTCTAAGCTCCTAGGTGGCTGCAGGATGTGCAGCTCACATTCAGCAGACCTCCACCACCAGGACACTCCGTGCAATGGACCCCTGCACTTACTGCTCAGTACAATGACAGAAATGCTACAAGATCGTGTTATAGAGGTCAAGGCTTAAGGTTGAATGCTGCTAGGATTTGCATGGAAGTTCATCCAATGATGAGCTAGGGACATTCAGGATAGGCAACCAAAGGAAGCCACAAACGGTGTCAGCCACATCAGCCCTGTGCAACCATTACAGAACAAACCTGATTAGCCCAAATTCCCTTCTGATTTCCTGCCTTCCTTGGGAGAGGCTTTTGACCTTTGAGCTAATGTTTTAATATATTCTGGAATTTCAAATTTTGTACATAATAAACTAGTTATTTTCAGGTACTTCAGATATAAATAACTCCAATACAAAATTCTAACTTGCTCTGGTACTCAGTCATGCTATTTTTAACTGAAAATATAACAAAATAGATTTGAAAATCTTTAGCAACATATTTCCATTTTTCCAATAATTCTGACATATTAATTATTTTGTTGGACATTTTCCTGAAGTACTATGACTGGCCAGTATGCTTCACAAAGAGCAAAGAAAAAGGAAAGGAATGGGTACGGGTAAGGTGGCAAATCAATAAGTAAATTGAGTGCATGTATAAATTCAGGCACCTGAGCCCCCTTTAAAGTCAGGTTCTATGTTGTAGCCACTCTTTCCAATAGTTAATATCTAGAAAAAATGGAAAAATAGCCAAAAGGTAAAACATATTAAAAATCTTAATTAGAATAGAATGGACACTTTGTCAGGCCTGTATTCTGCATTGATAGGGTACCAGAAATTGATCTTAAAAATTTATCATATAGATTAAAGCTGTTAGCAACTGCATTCATCTCTTTGAAAATAAAATAATTTTTTTTAAAAGTGCAAATTATTTTTTGTTGACTGCCAAACAGCAGATCTCTTTTATTTGCCCTAAAAACTCTACACAATCAAATTGTGTGTAAAATCCAAGATCATAATTCCTCTTTCTCTGGCTCCTGATGGGATGGCAACACTACAGGACCCTTCTTGTGCTTTTCTATGTAACTTTGCACTCAATGCAAGTTTTGTCCATGGCATAAATGTGGAGATTTTCTGTCTCACAGAGATGTGGCCCTCACTGCTCGACATTCTCAGACTGAGCACTTCAGCTTTTCCATGAACAGCCTGCAACTTGTGACTTGACTCTTGTTCTTTTTGCCTGGGGTGCCCATGGCTCTAACCAAAGCAAGCTCTGTCCAGTGTCACACTTCCATGTCACACTTCTGAAGCAAAGATCTCTCAGGAATGATCTTTTCACTTCTACAAAGATAGTAAGAGACCGAGGTCTACATGGAAGAGGCTGCTGACAACCCCACACACACTCAGTCATAGCCAGATATGTGACAAAGTCCAATTAAATCCTATTAGGGAATAATACAAATGACAGAGCTTAAAGAATACAGTTAGCTCCTAATTAGACAGCCCATAAATCTCTTCAGAACCTTCAAAACTTAAAACCAGAACAACAATCTCAAGACCTTTCAATGAGTTTCATTTTAACAGACCTATTGTCCACTGAACCAACAACTCTGTTGCTTACAGACAAGATATTTAATCAACTTAAACACTATTAAAAGATGATAGTGCACTGAGCTTTCCTGAAATTGTGTAACATTTGCATGGTATAACACATACTCTTACTTGTTCACTGCAGTCTGATTCAAAGTGCTATAAATATGTTTGCCCTTTCTGCTAAGCCCGCCTAAGGGATTAGCAACCCCCCAAAAGTTCAGTTGAATATTAACTGCATTAACTTTGCAGACTGTAACATACTGTTACACTCAAACAGCCTACGGTGTGGTATGGATGACTTGCTTAATAAAAAATGTTTTCTTGCAAAGCCCGATTGCTCGAAAAAAGAATCTGCTCTGTCAAAGGGGGTGACCTCTTCCATTTAACTTCATAAAGCAAACAAACAAAAGGGAGAACTTTACAGGGATGTCCAGAGAAATGTTTATCATTTCGTCTGTCAAACCAGATGGACTTCCCTTGGCAACACAGCACCAGCTTCACTCTACATTAGAAATTAAGTCACTTCACCATGAAAAAAACCTGTGAAATACAGCAGCAAAAGTGTCATCTACTGTAGTAATGTGAACTCAAAAACTGTAAAAGAAGTATGTTTGCTTACTTATTTTGCAAAGTAAGAAGTGCTTTTGCATGCCAAACTCCCATTAAAAACTCATGTGCTGGAAGACTCCTCAGCACAAAGTTCTATAGCAGTGAAGACTAATAAAAAGAAGAGGAAATATTTAAAAGTTGGAAGAGGGAGAGTTGATAGGAGTGTGAAAGGGAGCTGACTTGATATCTAGTGACAAAAATCAAGGAAGAGCAGATTCTTGAACCTCCCAAGCAAAAAGCTCCCAGGCAGAGGCGGGGGTTGACTGGCAGGATCTGATCAAAAGATGAAGAAAGGGAAAGAGAAAGAAGAAAATTAGAAAGGCTGGGAGAAGTTTCTTAAGCTTAAGAGGTAAAAAGTATTCAACAGATTGCTAAAATACTTTTAAAGACGAAAAAAGCCTCCTTCATTACAACCGCAATAATAAAAAATGTAGAACCTGTCTATTATGGGATGAAAACAAAAATTACATAACATGGGGTTTTTTTCTTTATAAAAATATACACAACAAAAGCATTCTCTATGCTGCTGTGGGAACACATAAAAATACTCAAAAGACCTTGATCCTGAACACTGCAATGAAACCTTTCTCATTTGGTCTTCAAGATCACGTCCGTATCAATTTGTAAAAACACACTCTCCCATACAAGGGACTTGGGTGTAACAGAAAATAAATCCAAACTTTGAGAATTAGAAACCATATTTCTTCATAATGCTGGACATTTACTTGCTTCTGCCATTCACCATCACCATTATGTTGTCTAGAAATGGAGACCAACAATAGATGTAGGTAATTACACAAGAACTTAAACTGCAGAGAGCTTCAGACCACAGCATTAAACTGGAATTAAAGCTTTAGAGGAAAAGAGAAATGTTTCACTCCCTGCAATCACCTCCCTCCCTCAAACACACACTGCACACCTGCTACCCACCAGCCAGATGGGACTGAATTCTCCTGAATCAGATCTTGGATTTTTAAGCTCAGCTCAAGTTCAATTGGATTTCAAGACAGGAAAATATATTATCATTTCACATTCAAAAAATTACACCAGTGTCCAGGAACTCCTAGTTTCAGTGCTGCTTGCACAATTAGATATGTATTGAAGTGGGATTATTCTTTCAAATGTCTTAATAGAAATAAGTAAAATGCAGCTTTGCATCAACATTTAATTTAATTACACATGCTCACTTAATACATGAAAAACAGAAAAAAAATCTTATTTTAAATCATCAGTTTGTTAAGTGAGATTGGGAATTTAGCTAATTTGCAGTAACCAATAGTGTTTTTTTAAAAGTCCACAAAAGCAATTTAGCAGCCCAAACTCACTTAAACATTGTAGCAACTGGCCCTTAATGCACAGGTATCATAAAATATTAACACAAGTTAAGAAAACACAGGGAAGCATTATATTCCTAGAGAATTTGCTAAGCTTGCATAATGTAACATATGTCGTCTATAAAGTTCCTTCAGTTTAGAGATCTCTACCCTGTTCTCCAGAAGAAGGTCTCATTTTTCCACCCTCTATTCCAGCAGCACAGCTCCACCAAGTCCCTGTTGCCTGCACTTCAGTGGAGTGCCAGCAACTGCCAAAGTCACATTTTTAACTGGGCTTGGTCTTTCCCCACCTTTTCCTTCAGCCTGGAAACCAGCTTGAGACATGCAGAGGATACCAAGTCACCGGTCACCAGCGAGCTGGTCTCCGCAGGGGCCGTGGGCATCGGGAGCTGCTGCTGGTGGTGTTCAGCCAGAGCCGCGCCTGGCAAGTGCCAAGGCGCAGGAATGCGAGTCCTGCCCGCTTGGCCAGCCTTGGACTGACCTTTAGTCGTAACTGGGAACGGGAGTTTTGTTAGCGAACACAGAGTTCTGGTCTACACATTTTTAAATTGATTCTTTTATTGATGTGAAGTGCCCAGGTGCCCTCATGACAGTCACTAATATAGATTTTGAAAATAAAATTAATTAAGGGCCAGTCTGGACCACCTTTACTGTCACCATGTAGTACCCTTTTCTACAAGTAACAATGCTATCAACCAGCGAGCACGAGTGGAGTGTTTGAGGAGTATTTCATTACATCCCAAAACACCTGACCATGGAGGTCAAGATCACTGTCACCTATCTATGCGCGCACGCACACACACACACACACTCCTCTCCTACCTTCCAAAAGGGGAACCGAAGCACAGAAAACTTAACTGGCCAAAAGCAGTGTCAGAGCCGCGCTGCTCCGCGCTCCATCCATCCGGAGCACAGCACAGGGAGCATGGCACGGGCAGAGCCTGAGTGGGAGCAGAGCAGCCTGGCATGCAGGCTAATCTGAATTACACTCATCCAGCCCTCCAAATGGTTCCTCATTAGCTGCGGGTTAATGGAGTCCCAATGAGTAGTGTTATTTTCATCCCCTGCCTACTGAATACAAAATTCATTTGCAAATATCCTGTAAAATACTGCAAAGCAAGCCAAAGAGATATGACAACATAAGAGGCATACTATTTATGGAATGCACTTACCGTCATTTAGAAAAGGAAGCTGACATGAGCAATAGCCTAAATTTAGCAACACATTTAGTTTTTATTCACTAGTCACAATGACAACATTTCAGAAGGCTACCGCACACCTTGTGCGCCGAAAGGTTCCACTGAAATCAAGACAGACTTTGATCTGAAAGGAATTCGGGATCAGCTCCTTAATGAATACAACACTGAGTTAAATTAAGGCAATCACCATCTTGACTTTCTATTCCAAGTAGATATAAAATTACATTGATTGCAGGAAATGGTGGCATTCAAACAATATTGCAATGGCCAAAGCCTGAAAGCTAAATTCATTGTCAAACTAAACTAGGCTTTCAGAGGGCACTATTTGATTTGAGGCAAAAAAGCATCTGCAAACCACATATTTTCAATTAATAGTGTAAAAGACACAGAGTAAGAAATGAAAAACACAGGTTAATATGCCACATGCCACTCAAAGAAGCAGAGTCCCTGCATGAAGATACTGTGCATATACATAAACATGTATGCGTGTGTGTATATACATATATATATATATATATATTTATATATATGTGTGTGTGTGAGTGCATGTATGTGCTTTTGGCTTTTTTAGGTTTTTTTTTAAGGCAGCCTGTACTACAAAGGCCAAATTTGAGATCCAGAAAGGCACAATGCATCTCTAAACAGCCTGACAATGCTCTTTTTCCCACACTATCTTTACTTCAGAAGTAATTTCAAATCAACAGCACACAAAGTTAAACCTAGTTCTTTTGAAACCTCAGAAAAAGAATTAATTCAAACCCTTACCTTTGGCACCTTAAAGACTTTTGGCCATGACTTACCTGTATAAATAGAAAGAACTAATTTACTACAGAAATGCCCATGGGCAAACATGTTCTGGCTAATGAAGTGTTCAGCTTTTGCATGATTAACCAGCTGGTGGGGGTGGTGTAAAAATCACAGGGCATAAAATAATAAGAAAAAATGATTAGCAGCTCTCTTTTAAAGCACTCTATGAAAAATTTCCTTATTTTTGCTGAGCAGTTTGGAAAGTGACTGTACAGAAAGATGAACTTAAATGACTTACCAAGGAGTCAGGCAGAGACTGCACCAGGCACTCACTCCTCCAAGACCTGCATCGCAGAGAGGTTCAAGTGAAAAGCAAGATACCAACCAGCACCATGGCTGGGTTACTTATACAACAGGTCCTGCCACGAGTCATAAGGGTCATTTTCTACTATATTGCAAAAGACATTATATAAAGTTAAAACCATGATTATGCCTTGACTCAGTTCAGTTTCTACCCCAACGCTCTACACTTGAACACCTGAGCTGGCTACAGCTATTCCCGTGAGCCAATTTAAGAAATGCCTCCATAGGAGCCCCAGGATTCACATGCTACTTAGAAATAGTGCACATATTTAGGTGATGCCACATAAAAAAGGTGGGGGACATGTACTAGGGACAAAAATCCTCTTGCCCTTCCCACCCTGTACAAGGGGTTCCTTACAAGCTCACATGCTCTGCCCTCAAAATAGGACCTAATTAGTGTACAAATATTTGGTGGACAGGTCACGAAAATAAATTTATCATTAACTCTCCCCTAAACCAAGGCAGGTTATCCTGGAGCAGTTTCACTTCATACACATTTGCTCTTGGGTAATCCTTCAGCTCAGGTACAACTGGCACATAACAGTTTCTTTGAGAAGAAAACCCACATACTTTTATGGCACCGAATTACTGAAGAAACATGAAAAAGCTGCTCACATAAAACATGCGTACCAGGAATAAAAAATAAAAGCAAAAATTTAAGTTACAGATAATTTGCAATAGGCCATTGTAATACTCACAGTCCCTCTTTAAGGTCATTACTTCTATGGAAAATGCATGTTTTACACCTATTTATGGACTTTCAAAGACCGGTTTACAGCTATGTACCATGGGAGACGCAGGCAAAGAATTTGCATCTCAGGGATTTGCAATGTGTTCCAGCCCTGGGGATGCAAGCATAACTGCAATGCTGGGACTTCATGAGCTGGGAACCTACATTAACTCCCTCTGGCAATTCACAAGCTGTCCCCTTATATCCACAGCTGATTTCTAACCATAACCAGATACTGCCTTCTCAACAGTCCTCTCCTGTGGTCTGTGATGGTATTTGACATACCTTCATAAGCCCAGTTACCAGGATATTAATTCAATTCTTAGATCATTCTGGTATACCGTGCATGCTATGGCTCAAAGTACTCAGTCATACCATGGGATCCTTAGTGAGGAGCAATAATTTTACCTGAAGTAAGAATTATTTTTTACAAGAAGAATCAAGCAGAACTCTGAAGCCCATTTTCTTTCCATTCATGACTCCTGTATTTACTTTAATTACCATTTCCTGAAGAAGATTGTATAATTTTAAATGCACTCAAAGAAAGACTTTTCTGTGCAGTTTCCCTATAGGAATCAGGCAGGTTATCCTGAGAACAAATCACTTCACATGTACACCAAACATTCACACTGAAGAACTGGTCAGGCCCATGAAGGTTAGATAACTCTACAAATATTCCATAGAGGTCTTTTTTTACTTATCGGTACATCTGAGAAATCTTCTCACTAACTTCATGGTCAGTCAAGACATCTAATATCAAAGAGGCTTTTGCCCATTTTCAAGGCATTGCTGGATCATTGGATCCTTATACACTTGCATAGATCTTTCCTTCAAGCCCTCTGTAACTTTTTGGAAACATATTAACACTTAAGAAAGTGGGCATAGAACAGACATGAGCAAACCGAAATAGAGGAAAACTGAAAACACTGGCATTTCTCTCAGTACATCAGTTATGAAAGTGCTATTTCCAGATAGAATTCACTGTAAAAAGAGAAATTTCTAGTTAAGCAAGAAGTTGCATTAAATTCCACTTAAGTCTAATTTCTCTGGTCATATTTGAATCATGAGCCATTTCTAAAATGTCGCATATTTCTAACTCTGATGAACTGGGACCCTGACAACACCAGAGCTTGTAAGCTGTGTTTGAAGTTATTTTCAAACATGGTAACAGCCTAATATGGTTACAACACAATTTATTAATTGCAGCTAAGAAATTATGCTGTGCAGTATCTAAGTAACATCATAATTTTAGCTAGCCTACTTGTTTCAAAAGTAAAAAAATTTTTAAAGCCTGTTTGCTACAGAAAGTGAATGCTTGTTAAAACTGTACTTCTCAAAGGAATTCAAAAACACAGATATGAGGCACAGTGGTTCACAAAAGGCAAAAGCTAATTCTTCAGACCTGTGCATCATACTCCAAAAGCTTTATATAATTATCTGTTTGTTTACTTTTGAGCAATTGCTTTGGAAGAACCCCCCAGTGAGTGATGCTGTGTGCCCTGCAGAGGGGTCAAGCACAACATACAGGCTGCACACTGCAGGTTTGCTTTCAAAGAACAAGCATACACGAAGGTATTCCAGTGCCTAACTCCACTTACAGCCACTCTCAGTGAAATTGATAGAGTAAGTGCCTCTGAGGACATGATCCTTTGACATCAATGTGGATTCCTCAAATGGATCCAGGTCCATGCTTTTATGGACACCAAAACAGCAAAAAGTGAAAATCACTCTGCTTTGTGACTTCTTTACTCTCTTCTGTATTGGAGTTTCTCTAAGACCATGGTTCCTGGTAGAGGACACAACAGCCAAACAGGCTGGTCTAATTAACCAGAGTTTTTCATACTAATTAGGAACAACATGAGCATTAGGCAATCAATAGGACACCTTATGCCACTACTGCTTAAGTTTGCTTTGACTACTTCTGGTTCAGCTGTACCCTTGAAGCATATTTGGAGGGTTCTTCCTGACACCCTCCCACGCAGCATCAATTTTTAGCAACAATAACCTTTCTCATTACACTAGAAATTGATAAGCAACACTGTTAACCTATGTGATGCAGCTAAAAGTCAGATGTAAGGTGCCAAAAGGATTTTTTTTTTATTTTGGTAAATTATTTTGATCATTTCTAATGTGATGATACACTTGACCAGTTAGTAACATAGCATGATACTCACCACACTGCAAACAAGTTCAATACAGACTTGTTTAACTTACACATCCCACTCAGAAGCAAGGGGAGCCATGCTCCACCATTCACTGTACACTCAGCAATTCACTTCCAAATTCATATGAAATAACAATGCAATCATTTTTTCAAAAGTCATTTAAAACTCTTTCTGAATAACTTAAGGACAGCTGGCAAGAAAGTAATATGCCTTAAGTACAGATAAAAACAGAAAACCTGTAAAGCATCTTTTCCAATAGGGAGGCTCAACTGCAAAAATTACTTCTTGGAATTTCTCCTTTGGGTGCCAGTTCAGATCTTGCTCCAAATGACCACTAACAATCAATCCCACTGACTTTGAAATAACCCACAACTACTCAATAACACCTGTTTGCTAATTAGGTGCATGCAACCCCCTCACAAAACATCACATTCTCATACTCTTATTTTTTTAAAATGCACTTTTGTTCCAGTGTCCTGAAACTAACTGTACAAACATAAAGAACTCAGATGCCCTCTCAACCCCCACTGGAAGTGACAAGTGAGTCCTTCTAAAATTGCAGACACATACTGTCAAGTGCAGGTGTTTGTAAACAAGTTTGGAAATGTTTCTAATTATAAACCATAGGAGTTAAAATTAGAAGTCCAATCCACTAGCCTTAAAAAAAAGAACTTCCAAAAGTGTTCATCTAAATGAGAGCAACCAGTGATGTTTCATTTAGTAACAAGAGCAGAATTTCTGTGCCAAGCAGCACACTGCTCTTTATCAAACTTTCCACTATGAGTTACATTTCTTTTAAAAAAAAAAGGATTTGATAAGAATTTTAATTTGCTGTCATACTACGATACTGTATATGTGAAAGTACAATCTAAAAATACCCTATTCACAGGTCTCCCGCGTTTCACATAATTATAAAGAGGGAAAAGAAATGTTCCCGAATCTTCTGAATCTGTCTTGGCTGACAACATCAAAGTTCAGCTTTTATGGGGAGCTTCCCACGCTGACCTTCTGAGAACTCAAACCAAACTCTGCTTGAGGGAGCCTTACTCTTTTGGATGAAGTTCTCCTCAATAACCTCAAAGCTCGGCTTGCCTGGCACAAAACTGCTGAGAGAGGAAACTCGGAGGGGCAATCCCAGAGCTCTGGATGATGGAGATCTCGGCTGCCACTGAACTTGAGGTGTCTCAGACCTGTCTTCACTACTCTGACACAGAGGTCAGAAATGCAGCTCTAAGGAGCCACGTGCTTTGGCCAACACTTCAGACAGAGGCTGAGAAAAGGCAAATCCTGCAGCCCTCATACACCATTTACAGTGCACTATGACAAGATAGTGCAGGCACGAAAATGGACTTTACCTTTGCAGGAGTTTAGGGAGAAAGCCAAGCTAAGGGGAGAGGGAGCTCTTTTAAGGGGAAAAAAGATACAAGTGAGCAAACATGAAACAATTGCAGAGAGGCTCAACTATGGCCTTGATTCAAGAACAGGGTAGTCTCCTGTTGCACTGTCCTGAAGAAAATGGAAAGGAACGTGGATTAAACAGTGAGGACCTGCTCCAGGAACAAGGTGGGACTGGCCCTGCCCAGCAGATATCCCTCTGTTCCCCACCTACAGCACACACAGGCACTGCAAGGGGCAGGGAAACAACAGCTCTTCGTCCCCTGCACAGCCAGCCTCCTCCTCCTACTCCTCTGGGAATGCTACAAGACAGAGGAAAAGCCCAAATCCATCCTCCTCAAGAACCAGGATGGAAAGTAAGTTGCCCATGTCTCATCACAGTCAGGGAGCTATTTCACATAATAACCACTACCCAACCTTTCCTTTTCTTTCCCTTCCTTTTCTTTTTAGCCTTTGCTCTGTAAAAATAATAGCGTAAAAATGATATTTTTCTGGAGAGCCTTTTGAAATTCACTGCATTCAACAAACATGGCATACCAGTTCAGTACTGTACAATCATGTACCCAGCAAGTGCAGTGCTTTCAAAGCAGGAGTCCTGCAGGTGGCACTTCCTTTGCTGCAAGTCATAATACCATAAAATAATGGAATCGGTCGGGTTGGAAGGGACCTTAATGGTTATCTAGTGCTGATGGGCAGGACAGCTTCCACTACACCAGGTTGCTCTAAGCACCATCCAACCCAGCCCTGAAAACTGCCAGGGCTGAAGCATCCAGTTTCTCTTGGCAACCTGTTCCAGTGTCTCACCATCCTCACAGTAGAAATTTCTCCCTAATTTCTCATCTAAACCTGCCCTCTGTCAGTTCAAAGCCATCCTCCCTTGTCCTATCATTACACCTTGCTAAATAGTGTGTCCCCATTCATTCTTACATGTCACCTTTAGGTACTGGAGATTATAAAATCTCCTCAGGGCCTTCACTTCTCCAGGCTGAACAACCCCAACTTCTCTCTGCACAGGAGAAGTGCTCCAGCCCTCTGAGCATCCTTGTGGCTTCCTCCAGACTCATTCCAATGGGTCTACATTCCTCCCATGCTGGGGACTCCATAGCTGGACACAGCACTCCAGGTGGGGTCTCACCAGAGCAGAGAAGAGGGGGAAAATCCCCTCCCTCAACCTGCTTGCCATGCTGCTCCTGCTGCAGCTAGGATATGGTTGGCTTTCTCGGATGCAAGAGCACATTGATGGGTTTTATTGAGCTTCTCATCAACTAACCTGTAGCTTCTCTCTTAAGCCATTCCCTGTCTTTTTAAGCCAATTCCTTTTTTTTTTTTTTTCTGACATAAGTAAGGGATGGAGAAGCCACTTTGGTGAAGGGACCACAGAAATTAGGAATAGAGTGATGGTGCATCTCACCTGCAGTTGGTGCCCTCTACCCCTCTTTTCCTAGTCTTGGGTACCTCATCCTCCCCATTCCTGGCCCGTGCTGTGAGAGCTCCCTCTCCTGTTCCAGTTTAACCAATGTTAGACCTTGTCCTACTGGAAGCGTGGCCTTAGTGAACAGATCAGGCTCTGAGAGAGACTCAGCAAACTAGGTTTCCTGCTACAAACTGACATCAAAATAATTCCCTGAGGGAGTATAAACTTCCAACCAAAACCTATGAAATTTACTTCTTTATTAAACATAGATTTATATTCACATGCCCAAGTTGGTACACATACTATGGATATTGTGTACATGCAATATATACACATATATACCCACATGTGTATGGCAGACACACACATGTAGCATTGCAAATCTTTAACGCTACTAACCTCATTGCTATTTTAATTCCAAGCAAGGATAAAAATCATTAGTTTCTACAAGCACATCTAAACTTCTGAATGTACCCGCACTGGACTCACTTAGAAAAATGTTTTTTTCCTAAACGAATACATATTGGAGCTGTGTTTGCAAGTCTAAAAAAAACACGCTTTTCACTGGGTATATAAATATTTTAATTAACAATAAGTATGTATTTAGGAGATTCTGCATCAAAGTCTAGATCAGTTAGGGCAATTAACCCATTACAGTTTTCTAAGATATTAGATGAAAGAAAATAGGAAATTAGAAAATGCATAAGGAATTTAGTAAATGCATAATCGGACTTTAAGCATTTGAGTGGTAAAATAATCTCAGATAGTGCTTTATTTCTAATATTTTCTGCATGCTCAAAATGAAAGCATGAAGAGCAGCACAATTGCATATATCTTCTACCAAAAATAGCCGAAAAATACTATAGAAGAGTGCCTGCTGGGTTGGTTATAAAAGTAAAGTATAATCCATTAACTGCTAATTAGAAGCATCAGAAGCAGGCTTTGCTGCAATAAGAGCTGACCCCTAAGTAGATGTTTCTGTAACCATTTAAAGACACAGGGTTTCTCCAGTTGCTGAGAATGGAGCTTGGATGGTTTCAGCATAAAGGCCATGTGAAAAGAGACTATGGCACTTGGCCATGTTACCCAGCTGTTTTCTAAATATGATGACAGGTGCCATTTTTTCCATTTGATCGTGGAACGTAATACATCTTCAAACAAATTTTCCCCAACTAGTCTGGTGCAGTTACATTTCAGAGATTCAAATATAAGAATGTTTGCTTTTTTTCTCTGACAGACACATATTGCAGAGTCTTTGGCAGATATTTCATTATCAGCCTTTTTCTCAAAGCTGAATTTTTAGTTTATGTATTATTTTCCTTTTTACTGCCATTGTAGGAGGGAAAGAATAAGCACTTGGGCAAAGGATTTAATTCTGAAGGAATTAAGAAAGGGGGGAGGAGCTACTATTTATAATTAGACAATAAATTTTACTTAAGAAAGAATCCTCTTCCCTTCTGTTCACTACTTCCTAAAGGATGGGAAGCATTGCCATAATTTCTCCTCTTCTTTATCTGACTAGCTACCTGGTCAAACTGAGCTCCTTTTCTATCACTGAAAGGCCAAACAGATCTTTTGATCCGTTTGCCTATGAAAAGGTCTTAAAGGGTTATGGCAAAAAAAAAGGTGAAGCCAGAAGAAATCCCAGTACTCCAGCTCCCTGCAGAAGCACCCAAGACACAAAAAGCAGGAATTATGGACACGAACAACAAGAGATGATGCCTTGACATGGACCATAGGCTCCAAACCCCAGCCATGCAGCATGTGCAGCTAAAGGGAGCTCCGCTTCCTCTAGGGCTGGAGGGGACTCGAGGAGTGCAAGAGGACAGGATACAAGTCAGGCTGCACAACTCAAAAAATCAGTAGAAAAACCAAGCAGATAACTAACTTCCCATGTTAAAAAAGGGATGTAGCTAGCACAAGGGGAAATAGTTCAGGTCAATGTTTTGAGCTTTTCATCTCCATGGATCGATCAACTAGTAAATATAGGAAGAAAATTTGTGTGGGGCAGGAAATGAGGGCATTTAGCTTTTTTCTTTCTGCCCTATTTTCATCTACAACACAGAAGAAACTAATTTCATTTAAAATGGTGAAATAGGGGCATCCATTAAGGAAATTAAGATGGTAACAGATCATTTTAGAATGGTAAACATCTAAGAAACAATAAAACTAAGATTACAGTAGAAATAATAAAATCAAATTTATTTTAAACCAATGTCTTAAATACTTGTTAACCCTGGCATATGCTCTCACAAGGCAGATGAGTATATCTGTTTTCATTCTCTATGTAGGGAAACAACCGTAAAATGCCCCAAAGCCACGGAGGGAGTCAGTGTCAAAGACATGATTAGTAGTTCAGAAGTTATCTGATTCGGGTCACATGGTGTTCCAAAAACCATACCTAAATATAGCATGCAAGAGATCTGCACAAAGAGCAATCCCATGATGGGAGCACACTAAACTCTCCACAAAATTAATTAGGGTTATTTTGAGGGAACCGAAGGAAAGCAAGAAGGAAAAAAAAAAAAAATCAATCCTTGCCCTGCCCAGTTCTGCAAGAGCAGATGTCTCTGGTATGAACAAGCCTCAGTGTGCAGCCCAGGCACTCAGGGAGGTGGTTCCTGGGGAAAGCCCCACACAGCACCAATGTGGAAGGTGGGTGGGGGCACAGTGTGGCTTTGTTAAGGAATGCAGCTCACTGGGGAACAGGATGACCCTGCCAGCAAGGGGACCAGCAGGAAGCCAATACTTGAGTTCTTCTGTAGCTGTTAACAGCATCCTTCTAACACCACCAGAAACAAAACCACCTTTTTGGAAAAGGAAGGTCCATGTAAACAATACCCTTGGCACAGACCGAGACTCTTGGGGAAAAAATGAATGCTTCCCAAGGCAGACTGGAAAGAAAATTCCCTGCTGGAAGTTGTTACCCCTGAAATCCTCCATTAGCTTTGCCCCTTGACAAGGAGGAGAATTTTCTCACACAGCCTAAAGAGCTACTTCTTACAGCCTTCCCTATGTGTAGGCATAAGGAGCAACCTCATGGAAAAGCATGCAGATCCTCAAAAGGCAGTGGGAGCAGGAGAAAGGAGATGTGTTCCTCAGATATTTTGAGTTTCTTTTGGTCCCCCTCTATTAAGTGGGCACATTTTTTCCTGTGTTTCCTGAACACTGAATTGCCAGGTGGCTTCTGACCTCTGCTGACCTACAAGATGATTTCAGCTAGCTGGCCTAGTTCACAATTTCCCTATAAAACCTATTTTTAAAAACTCAAAAACTCTGCTGGTGAATACCATGGCAAATGTTTTAGGATGGCCACAATCATCAATTTACTTGGGCAGCACCTTTGTTCCCAAGTACCAGGGGAACACCATTCTTCTCTCAAGCACTGGAACACGCAGGACACGCTGATGTTACCCTGAAGACCTGGGCAAAGCTGAAGCAGGGGCTACAGAGAGAGGAGGCAGAGCTGTGAGGAGTGCTGCTGTCAGCAGGCAGAAAGCAGGCTCTTGAGCCCAGACCACGGAGCAGGTGCTCCAGAAGGCAGGTAACAAAACAGAGAGAGCGTGGGACACAAACTGCAAATTTCGGCTCCAACGCTTCAGGCCATTAGCAGGTGCTTCAGGCAGTCATCCAAATCAAAGTAAGAAAGTGGAAAGAGCCAAATGCTGGTTAAAGGTTTGCTAACATGAAATCCCAGCACGGGCAGTTAAAACACTTCCCCATTGTGGGAGCAGGCTAATGAGAAAAGAAGAAACAAACAAAAAGCATATGCAATTTTTGTAAAAATGGCTGTGTTGGGGATTTTACTATCCTGTACTCAAGCCCCGAGATGCAAATGTTGGCTGGGATGCTGAAATCAGCAGTTATATGTCCTCGGGTGGTTAGAGACAAGACAGAAAAGAGCTGGCATTTGGGGAAAATAGAGGGCCCATTTGATAATGCTTCACTTGAGCGAAAGAGGGTTTCCCCTGTGGGTATTGTCCCAAAGAAAGCTCCAGGCAAGTTTAGAATGGTTCATTACTTGTCACATCTAGAAGGTGAGTCAGTTAATGATTACACTGAGTCTCTTTTGACTTCAGCTTCATGTGTTTTCAATCTGAGAACAGTGCTCTCATCAAGTCAAATACCACTCACCACAAACAGAAATACAGAAGATATCTGCTTTTCAGATGCTCACGGCACAACTGTAGTTATTTTATCTGTCAGGATTTTCCTGGCGTTTTGCAAATCATATTTTTGGTAGCTAACACACAGCATTCGCAACCCATGTTCAGGGAGTTGTCACTTTTTTATAATAATGGACAGTTCAGGGACCTGGCACTTGCTTTATTGAGCTTGGTCTCCAGAGGGCCTAATATTAGGGCCTTGAATGGATCCTTATAAAATCCAAGTATCTGCTTACTCAAGGGTTAATTCCCCAACATCTCCTCAACCCGGAACAACACTACCTGGTTTAATTTGCCTTACACAGATATAAGAAATAGAAGTGGCTACTCCAAACAGTTGTTGGTGCAGGCTAACTACACTGGCCAATGACAGTGTATTTTAATCAGATGGTCACTTGAACATTATTGGTCAAGTTCTCCTCGCTGAGCCCTGTGTCCTTTGCCAGAGGCTAGCAGGCTTGACAGAAGGAGAGAAACAAACTCCTTTTATCAGAGTAACACGAGTCAATATGTGGAACGATACTTCCATCTGCTCTGTGTTGCTGGTGACATGACATTATGACAATTTGGTATATGTTTGTAACAGAACAGATAAAACAAGATGGCTCAGCTACTATCATTTATGTTCCGATATGGGGATTTGTATGGGGAGTTCTCTCAAGCCATTTTCTATAGGAGCAGCTAAGACTCACTACGGAAATTCTGAGGGAAAAAACATGTTGCTGATTGTTTCAGAGAGTTAATGGCACAGACTTACAACTATGGTGCAATTCCAAAAAATAAACAAATTCTCCTTCTCAAACTGTTCTCCAAGGAGATGCATTTGGTCATGTACAGGAATCGCCAAAGGAACCTGCTGTATCCAGCAACTTGCAGACACACACAACCTACTAAACACAACCCGTGAGTAGAGTGGCCTGTGCTGTTTCTGCATTAATTTTGTGTCTGTATGTTACCAGATCCCTGGGACTTTCATGGTCTGTGGGCAGCAAATCGGCTGAGCCAAAAGGGAAGGTTCCACCTGACTAGGCCAGGAGGAGCTATATTAAGCTTGTCTCCGCTGGAGGTCATTCTGCATATTTTGAAGGCTACTTTCTTGGTAGCTGGTCAAGCAACCAGTGACCAGAAATTAAGAACCTAATCTGTATAACATCTATAATACTCCAAACACTTCTGAAGTCCAGATCCTACGCATATAAAGTTCTTAATTTCCAAAATGTTTGACCAAAGCCATTTCTCTCAGGGACAAGCAGGCTCTCGCATTTGTTAAGCAGTTGCTTCATGTCTCATTTCTAGTAGGCTGCTGGTAGCCCTGCAGCCAAGAATTCATTTCTACAACTCCAAAACATTTTTTGATACTTCCTGACCAAACGGCTTTGCAGTAGAAATTGGTTTCTGTCACCATCTGTTGTTCCATAGTTCGGAAGGGCTAACATTTTCCTTCAAGAGGGAAAAAGTTGGGGAGGATGCATGGCCAATACTAATGGAATAGATATTCTTTTCCTTACTGTCACTTTATAGGGAAGGCTTGGCCTATTTCTCAGCAGCTGTGAAATTGTCATCAGCAGGATTCTTTACAAAGCTTGGTGGCATATGGAATATATTGCTCACTTCTTAGTACTAGAAAAACAACCTTGCTGCATAACTGAGCTAGACAAAGAAAGCAGGTGCTTGATAAAAAAATAATTCTTCATGCATCAAGCCTCTATAGACTTTGTAGAAATTCTAGACAAGGATATTTTGGAGACAAGTGTGGGTTTGAATTATCTAAATGATATTTTACAGAAGCCCCTAGCCTTCAGAGGTGGGACAGTCCCTTAAAAATCAGCAGGTGAAATCACTGTGCCACAGGATAACATCATACTCTGCCATTCACAAAGCCAATGTTCACATTCCACACCAAAGGGAAGTGTCACCCCACCCCCCTCTGTAAGACATTAAAAACTACTCTGCAAGGGTCCCATCTCCATTTCTGATGTGGTAAGAGACTATTTAGCATCAGTTTTCGACCATCTCTTTTTGTCTTGTCTGGTCTTATTTTTCCAGCTTCTTAACCAATAAGTAAATTAAACAAAATAAGAACAATAACAATACTAGTAGTATAAGAAGTCCGTGGCGTTCTGGTAACCATACACACTGAATTGAAAACACAGGGCTAGAATTGTAGGAGTTTAGGTGATTCTCACTACAGGAGACACACAAAGAACAAGGGGTAAATAAGCTTGTTGAATATGCTGGTCTTTAAGTAGTCAAGAGCATTGCAAAAAAAGCATGAAAATAAGACTAAGTATCAGAAAAGGAATGATGGTGTGCTGCAGTTATGTGCCCACTGCTGTATAGTCCCCAGTGAATGTCCACTCAGCCATCCCTGCACATACACACAGAGATATATTCACGGTCATCTGTGCCCTGCTGCACCTAGAATGGCCCCAGCAGGTGAAACCAAAGGGCCACTTAGGCTGATTGGCTTGTCTGGGCCCATGGCAAACAGCAGATGCTTACTGAAGGTCATGGAGTAGGGGTATAGGAACAATTCCCCAGACTACTCTTCCCAACATCCATCTATTTGTGGCTCAGAGACTTCCTTTAACAAAATACAAACAATTTTTCCAGATTACTGATCTGCTTTTAGAAATCTTCACTTGCAGTTACAGATGATTACTCAGAGCAAGGTTCTCCAGCTACATTGCATGTTTCTTCTACTAAGTGAGCTATTACATGTCGATATGGAAAAATCCAGCCTGCTGCCCTCATCCCAGAGGGAAGGGCAAACTGAGTATTTGGGCAGCCCGTGCTGCCTGAGTTGCTGTACAGGTCTTCTGTGCACAGTCCAGATAGAAAAGAGGTCTGCTGCAGCCATGACAATGCACAGCAGACTATGATGGTGGAAGTTTGGAAGTGCTGTCCTATAGGTTATGATTCTGAGATGCACATAAACTATTAAAGCCATAAATACACATCTGTCATCTATGGGGCTCTGAAGCTACCCTTTGATCTCCTGTCACTGCTACATAAGTGGCCTTTTAGCAAAGCAGGATAGGGAGCACATTGCTGGACACTGAAGAAGTACCAGCTATGTGGACAATCACGGGACAGCATGCACCTGTCACCTCCCCAAGTAACACAGCAAGAGGGTCATTGCTCTTCCAGAGGCATCCAAAAAAACAGTTTTTGTTCACAGTTCAATATGTTTGCTATTTATGCACCTCCTCATTGCTCAAATATTCTTTGCTCTGTATTCTTTAACACCCAATAAAATGAAGCCAGAAAAAGAGAGACCAAAGGGAAGTGCAGTATCCAAGAACAAAAGATTGTCCTAGCAGTTTCACACTCTATTCATGTAATACACAAACCAAAAATAATACAGACTAAAGCCTACTAACTAACTAAACAGGATTAAATAATATTTAGCTCTTTCTATCATCCAGAAATCTCAAAATACTTTACAAAGGTGTGCAGATTGGGAAGAGCCAGTAGCAAGCTAGTCCTAGGCATTTGCTCTTTCCATTAGAGTGCATCACCACCTCCAAGTATGAGCACAATTCTCTTGCAGCTGGCATGGAGAGATGCGAGTGTGCATTAAAGGAACAATTTTTCCTTAATTCCCTATGCACTGATTGCTTTTAATACATTGTTACAGACATTCTGTGTATAAAAGTAACAATATGCCATGCACCAATGTTACTCAAACTACTACTACATGGGCAAGTAATACTTCAGGCAAGATGCAGTCCTCCTTTCAGTTACAGTAGGAATGTAGTCAATAACCAAGCTATAAATTTCTATTTTCAAAACCTTGAAATAAGAAAGAAGTAGGCTTAACAATTATCAAGAAAAAAAAAATTATGACAGAGGAAACAAAGATAAAACCATGAAGAATTTTGTAGAAATAGGGAAAAGTCAATGCCTTCCTCCAAAAGAGACAAGCTTGCAGAAATTATCACAGGAATGTTTCATAACAAAATTCAAATGCCAACATGGAGCAGAAATACTTGGAAAGCTGGAAGTCTTACTTTCAGCATGACCTGTCAAAATCAGCATGGAGAGTGAAGTGAGTTGATAAAACTTTCCTATGTTAGCCTTCACTCTCAAATCAGAAAGCTTCTGTCAACAAGTTCTGGTCTTTGCTACAAAAGTGGGAATCAACAGTAACACCTGAAAAGGCTGAGAATTGATGTCAGATTTTAAAATATTTGTTGATCAACTTATATTTTGCATACATCAATGCCTATGGGCTTCTGATCAAGGGCCCTAGCTAATATAAACGGTGTATCAAAACAAATACTTGTCAAAATTTTTTTATTTGGTTCAGTTTTTTTTAGGTTTGCAGGGAAAATACTATTGTTCAGATCAAAAAAAAAAAAAAAGCCAAAGAAGAGAAAAAAAAATACCAAAATTTGATCCCCACTCTCTCCGATTAGAACCGTTGGTGTTTGTGTAAACTCAGTTCAGGGAAGACATAAATAGCATCTTTTTAAGCTAATGATTTTCACCAAGGCCATTTAAAACAGGTGTTAAGAGTGGCCCTGAAACAGATCCCATCTGTGTTCACCTAAGTTAGCTTATTTTTGTTTTGCTCCATTTTAATGTATGTATACATCCTGTGTTTCCAGCTTGTCTTTTCAGCCCACTCCCGTCCTCCGCACTCCCAATCTGTCAGCCAGACTCCAGGGACAGGAATTAAAAATGACCACGTTTAAAAACTGTACCTCCCTGTGTAACAGACTTAACAGAGGCAGAAAGACTAAAAAGCTGAAAAGTTCCCCATGGTCTTTGCCTATTAAATCCCACAGCTTGCCAACAGCAGGGCATGTTTTAGTGTCAAAGAACAGGGCACTGGCTTGCATTTCTGTGTGATGGAAGAGCAGGGGTACTCCTGTCTCTTTACATTTCACATCACACTGTTTGTGGAGAAAGTTGACAACACCAGAATGCTCAAAAACACCCTGTACTATTACACAGAGGAAGCAAGATGCTTGCTGAGAAATAGTGCTGACATGAGAATACGGTTGATTCAGCATGGGTGATAAAAGCTTATTTTTGGTTGGTTCAAGCAGTATTTGATTAAAGTAGGATTAAATACTCATCAGACTTGCTTAAAAATAATTTTGCACCCATCCCATCAGTCTGCATCATTCTCTATCTTACAATATTTTCCACCATTAAACAGAAAGAGAGGCAAGTTTCTGTTCATCAGATCAGCAAAGAGGTAGGCAAAGTCCTTGAAAAGACTATTGCAAGAAAGTAGAAGGAAGGATTTGGTCAACTGGCAACCAAATAGAAGCCTCCTGGTATTTCCCACTGAGAAGTAACAGGATCTGGGCTATAGATATGTTTGTTAAACATATCTATAGCAGGGATAATTAAGTTAGTGCAGCACTAGGTGCATGCTTTGAAGTGTTCATGCAGTTAATATAGTGACTTTTCTTTCACCTGGTAGGTTAAGCTCACCATCTCACACTTATTTTCAGACTCATGACCTACCCTCTGTCCTCATTATCACTTCATTTCTGATAGCTGAACATCTTGGAAATGATATTCAAAGGTTTTGTTATAAATAAAGGAGACTAACAGAAGCCTAAATACAGACTCCTGTCACCGAGGAATAACCGCCTGGAACTTCTTATGGCTCCTTTCTGCCAAGAAGTTCACGTAACTTTACAAACAAACAAATATTCTTCTAAGGTAGGTATTGCTCTTTTTTCCTTTTTCAAGGCCTCTTGTGATTAGCATCCAAACCCTTGATCCCCAGTTTCCTGTAACTGGAAAAAAATGGGGGCAACATTCTTGGCCTCCTTCACAAAAAGCCCCAAGGATGTTTCAATTTCTTATACTGGTATCCCTCAGAACAACAGGGTCAAAATATAAAACAGAAAGCTTTAAACTCCCTGTATTTGGCAGTAATTTTTACTCCACAATATTACCAGCAGTGATACCTTTCCTATAAAGATCAAACCTAACACGATGGTGAGGATTCTGCTGGGGTTTCTGTCACTGGCAAGAGCAGCACTTGAGTGTGCAGAACCTGCAGTGATATCCAGACTGATTCCCACTGATCTCAGTGAAGCCAAGACATTATCTTGTATGCTTTTCCATACAGCTGGGGGGTGATTCCATATGCAAAGATCTTCACTTACCTACATCCTTCTACAAATCAGAGTTCTCTGCTGTCTCTTCTTCACCCAACTCTATAGGGGGCCTATCAGCAGTCTCCACTTTTCTACCCTAGGTTTCTAAGGCAAAAAAAATCATTACCTTTATTTAAATCAGTGTATTTCTAACTGGGATGGGACCCTGCACACACAATACAAGTCACAAGACAGTGACTGGATCGTGACTGGAGCCCAATAGACTGGATTGGGATATGCATTCCTGAATTTCTCTCCACTCAAAAGTAGCAGGCATTAACTTCTGAGCAAGAGACACAATTATGAGAAAGACAGCATCTGCCCTTGTGCCTCCTCTGTAATACAATTTCTACTTATTCTGTCAGAGACTTGCATTTTGGGTATGCATGGATCTGAGAAATCCCAGATCAGACATGAGCACCATTGACAGGGCAGGGCACTGCTGGAACTGTCCTTGTAGTGTCCATCCTGTGGGAACACATGGCTTTCGTTTTCCAGTAACATCAGACAAATGCATCCATTTTAACCTATTCATTTGGCAAAAAAGAAAAAACACTCTCTTGCTGCATTTGGTTGTTGTGCCTTTGCCTTTATTTCCAAGTTATTTCTTAGTTACTTGGGTTATTGCCCCCAGTATTTCATTTCTCAGGACACTAAAAGGCTGGCTGAAATCATATCTTCATTTTATATGAGGGCAGAAAAATCTCACCCGGAGTCCTCTACCTGTACCCATTAAACAACCCATCAAATTGCCTTAGAAGAGTCAAGCAGCAGACTTGCCTCTGACAGCTCAGTGGTTTTCAGAAAGGAAAAGCAAAAAGGCAAGAGGGGGCTCAAAAGCTTACCATAAAATAGGAACCCTTACTCTTCTGAGGGCTCCAAGCCCATCTCAGGAGCAGCACCTCAGGGGCATTGATGTGAAGCCCATGGCCTGACATGGGCAGGCAGCCAGGGACCCCACTCACAGAACCACTGTTGGTGTTGGGAAGCAGCGGTGAGTGAGGGAGACCAAATGTCCTCCTACATGCAAACCAGAGATTCCATTTTTTGCAAAGTTACCCCAATGATTAAAATGTTTTGTAATTTACCCTTAAAGGCCAGTCATGATGGGATCCACCAGAATCGATCTATCTTTTACCTCTGCACATACCCCGAGTGTGCCTTTCATAAGTAATATGCTTTACCAGATGAATGCTGGCAATATTTTCCACTAATTGCAAGAGTTACTAAACTGAACCTTAACTAAAATTAAGTTGACTATTAAAAGCTCAGTGAGTAACCCAGCAAACGGAAGCACTGTGCATAGGATTTAGCAAGCATGCAAGTGATCTGGCAACCACCAAGGCACAATACTTGCTGAACTTCCTATACCTAAAATTGGTTCCATACAATAGTCATACGTTCATGATGTATGATGAACTAATGCTCACAATGTTTGGGTGCACTAAAATGCTAAAATAAATGTATAATAATTCAAGCATGCCATTCTGAAAACACAAAGTGAGAAGATTGAAAGTTATGGGTTAATTTACAACATATACTCTCCATTAAAATAACAGAGCTCCCTGTATCAGTTTTAAAAATACATTAATAATATCCTTAGCTATTAAGGTGTCATTATCATAGACAGTCATACAAATCTTACCTATCTGTATATAAACACTTCTAGGATTTTAAGGAACATACACTGCACTTGTCATTACATGTTAAGTTTATTCACTGTATATAGGCTTTTCATGATTGCAGTTTCTAAATTTACTTTTAGCACAAAAACTATATCTTTTTTGTGCTTTTATAATTTCTAGGCTATACTTCTATACAAATATGTTCTACATTCTGTATTTCTGTTTTCAGCACTGTACACAGGTCCATAAATCAAAGGCAGCAAGAAATAATATTAAGATTGCACACAGTCTGCCTATCTTTAACAAACTAATAAACTAGGGATTTCCTGAGAAGAATTCTCCCTCTCAGGGAAAAAAAAATAAGATAAGAGAAAAAGAAAAATATTTCTATCTAATTATGTGGATAAAAGATACTTTGTCACAAAAAGACAGAATGATTTGGGAGAAAATCTAAGAGATTTCATAAATACCGTACCCATTTAAAAAAAAAAATCAGTATTTTAAAGAAGAGAAGGTCAAAGTGGACATATGCAGAGTTATGTGAAAGAGTTAAAGCCATTGATGAAAGACTATTTGCTGATAAGGATGCATCTATTTGAAATAGGATAGCATTTGGGACTAGTCGAACAAAAGTCTACAGAAAACTGATAAATCAAGGAACTAGCAGGATTTAAACAAACAACAGACATGGCTGAGAACACATGAAATGTCACGAGTACAGCTGAGAAATAAGTGATGGCACAGGACCACTTACTCTGCTACTAACAAGACATTTGCTTTGGCCTCTGCAGAGCAAGACAGCTATCAATCCTGCCACAGCTCCAGAAATGCTTCAGACTGAAGCCCTACAAAAAGTGGTTATTATATCTGGGTGTGCACATGGAACACCCCAATAAGCCCAGCTTTCAAAAAACAAAATATCCACCATGTATCATACTCAGGTGAAACCCTAAGTGTCTTCTTGCAGAAAAGAGCTCTTCCTCCAAATACTGCTCATACAAAACACCAGGGCCTGGATTCTCCAAGAAAACCTCTGGAAGCAATGCTAATTCCACATCCCAGTACCCACTTTTCAGGTGCTGTTCCTGTGCCATGGAGCCCTCAGCCCTGCTAGCCACTCCTGTGCCTCCTGTGCCTCCTGTGCCACCCAACTCAGAACCAGCCATTGCTGAGCAAGCACAATCCAATGCTGCCAGCAGAAGGCCAAGGCCACACTCATCTGCAGCCCCGCTTCATCTCTAGGAGCTCCATTTTAAAGCAGTGATAGTCAAATTTTTTCGTTTCGGTACCTTTTTCAAGGTTCCCAGGCTCTCCTAAAAGAAACCTACTGGAGGGTCCTTTCCTTCAAGGACACAACTGGATAAAGTGAGAGATATCACACACAGAAATCCACCATTTTGCAACAAGAGTTTGCACTTTCTCAAGTCCGCTGGGATGGGAGGGGAAAAATGGGAGCAGAGAGGCTCAACCTTGTCAGGATGGAAGTGCTTGAGAACATCCAAAGAAGATCTCTGGCCACCTGGGAAAGCTGGATATTGAAAACATAGGCACTCACACAGGTTAGGCAACTTCTAAGGTTAGGTGGCAGTTCAGTGGGGATATTGAGGATCTCAGTTTGGGCTTTCAATGCCTAAATCCCACTTAAGTCCCACTTAAGGCATCTAATCCTTTTGTGGATCTGGGCCTAAAGCCTTGCCAGGAAGAAGAGAGTCTATGCATGCAAAAGCTGATGGTCAGTGACAGTCTGGTTCTGTTAAAACTAAACTACACAGAGAATGACCTTATTTTGTACAAAGGAATAATGCAGAATAATCAAAGACACGTTCTAGTCACGTAAAGTTAATGGAAAGTTAATGCAGCTGATAGAGATCACAGTCCTGCCTTTAGACCCTATGACAGTTATGCTGACCTGGAAAACATTACAACCCATAAATCATGGGTCTTCAATAGCTTGTGGGAGGAAGCACATTTGGAAATGTTCAAAAGACAAAATGACTACAGAAGTCCTCAAAAAAACACCTCTCTTACTCACACAAGCTAAGAGGCACAACTAGAAAGGAGCAGAAATTTATAAAACACTGTAATGTTTACAAAGGGTTAATAATTCAAAGAACATCATTCTGTTATTCAGTGACCAACTAGTTTACCATGCTCCATGGAATTAAGTAGTTTCAGTCCAGTTTCTAATAGCCAGGAATCCATCTGGCAAAAGTTACCAATTTATTTCTCACTTACCTGCAGTGCTGTTGGTTGGCTCAACTATGAAGTAAAGTGTGAGTGGATATGGATAACAGTTTACCCCACACTCCCTATATCTTGTATCTCTATATCACAAATCCATTTTTAATTTTTTTAAAGGTGCCTGTACTTAATCCCCCTTGAATTTAGTTGAGAGGACTGCAAATGTGATATTTTCATACACAAAATATCTTATTGATAAAAGTAATCTTGGCATAAAAGTAAATAGAATAACAACAATAAAATACAACTTTATGTTACTATTCTATATTACTGTTATTACAAAATAGATATCATTAATTATTACTAATTATTTTCATGGTAAATATTTTTGATTCCAGGTATGCACTGCAACATTTAACTGATTTCAATCACTAAGATTCCTCTATGGCTAAAACACTGAGGACTCCATTTTGGGGATTCAAATACATCTTCCCAGAGCTCTGCTTCAAATGAAAATTCTCCTGCAGCTGCCCATCAACCAGCATCTGACCTTTATAAACCATGGGAGAAAGAAAGAGACATGCTTCCCAGTTCTTCCTATCATCTGCAGATGGGCAAAGAGTTCTGGCAGCTCACTCGCTAAATCCTGCAAATTTTGCATTACAAAATCAGTATTCAATGCAAAATACAGGAGAGTAGAATAAGCACGTATGTCACAGATTGTAAAGGTGCCAAAGATACTTTAAGCAGAGGAAAACTGCCCATTCTCCCATGCCACTGAAGTCCATGGAGTCATAGTGCACTCCTTCCTTCCTGAACACTGCATTATCCCCTCCCCTGAAACATGGTTTCCTCTGGCAGGCTCAAAGACTGATAAAGCCCCACCTGGTTTTCAAGAGCTGAAGGAATTTTTGATGCTTTGTAATCAGCTCATGGTAAGGAGGTCAGTGTGGTTTCCCTGATTTACTTGGATATTGGTCTGGAGCCTCACTGTGCTTTCACCTGCATTTTACTTTCAGTTCTGGATTCTTTCCAGGATAAAGACGCAAAGTCAAGGTGGTATCTTTCCTGTCCAGCCACCTCCTCCCTTTGAGTAAAATGTTAATATACTGACAAGTCTGCTATACAGGAGGACACCAATACCCTCTTAAGATGGACAAAGTCAAACAACAGAAAATATTTTGCAATTTAGCATTCTTCCCCCCCCAAATATTCCTGTGTAAATGGTTTCCCTTTAATTCTCAAAAGTATGTCTTTTCAATAGAAGTCAGTCTATTTTTGCCTGCTGTTAATCTATGTGTGAACTAAATCTCACCTTCCCAACTCACAGAAGCAATTGCCCCCTTGGTCTGGCAAGGCAGCTCAGAAAAATAGGGAGAGCAGGATTTCTCCTGCATCTATCTATGCATTTTAGTGGCAACTCGTGCTTGGCTGAGACTGGTCAGCTGTAAGAGACTGATGAGAATTGTCTGAAATACTTCTGGTTGAAAAATATATAAATCAAAATTACTGGTAAAACAACAGAGATGTATGTGACACCTATGAAATATAGAAATAACCTAGAAAAATAAAAATAACCAAAGTTCCAGCCTAGGACTCTCACAATATAAGTTTTCCAAATAATATAAATGTCCCAAAACACAAATGCACAAAACAGTAAGCCAGTACACTGCAAGGGGACAGCATTCTGCCTAGAGACCAGTAAGGGTTAATTTTCTTGAAGAAGTTTAGGGGGCCATGAAAGTTGTGAATTTAAATTCACACCAATTTGAAATGTGATATTAAATAACGCACAAAGTTAATTTTGCTTGCATTTCTTATTGACTATTATTCCTATTCCAGGTTCCTCTTTACAAAGGACAGGCAGATCAAGGAAGCAGCACCCAGGAAAAAAATTAAGGGAAAAACATTAGTGGAATGCAGCAGGTTTGGAGGAGAGACATTTATGCAGAGAAAGTGCTTAAGCAGGGACATTGGTGCCTGTGTCTATGGGTAGAGGTTTGGTGAGCGCATGCCCAGGCAAGGAGGATTTGGTTATGGTCAGAATTTGTGAGTGACAGCCATGTGACAGCTGGGAGTCAGCAAAGATTTTGTAGGGATGGAAATTCCTGAGACAAGACACACGACTGCTCATGCGATCTGCATGTGCCTATCGTCATGCTATATTATAATAGCTGACACCATGGTTTACCAGTTTTCCATAAGAGAGGCTATAAATTAGGAAAAGGATTTGAGACACATTGGATGAGAAATTAAAGTCATAACACTTAAAAACAAAGGGATAAATATAACTTATTTTCATATTATTGAAACAAGCAAACCAAGATCTCCAGTCAAACCACACACCATCAGTAAAACCTGCATTTCCATTATTTACCTTTAGTGACAGGTTATTATTTCCTTAGAATATATTTCTTTCTTAATAACTTATCTTAAAAGGTCAGAATTCTACAAACATACTTAATTTTTAGTATGGAATAATCCCACTGATTATTCACGTACTGTAGCTATTCCTACACTTTCAGGATCAGGGCCTAAGTCACAATGTACAATTAAGCAGAGGATTTTCCAAAGAACTGTTTCATTTGCCCTTCTGGAGGTCTTACACGAAGGTGAAGCCAGTGGAGATGTGCATTTAAATCAAACCTGAAAAACCAAAATACTTTCCCTTTAACACTGAATTCAAGCCAATACAGTATCACATGACCTTTACCGTAATTTCTATTAAAATAATTTCATGTCTGGTTGCTTCTGCTATCCTGGCTCATTTGTATTGTTTACAACAAGTCATTGCTCTCGACAGTTAGTGGTGGCTGAATCCATGGTTACCAGTTTTTACATTCACTGGTTAAATGGAATGCAGCTCTTCAGTGGGGTTTCATGGAGAAAGCTCTTAAGAAATCACAGTCCAGCTATCAATCAGGCTAACCTGGGAGAAATTAATCTGATAAGCAGAAGTATCACTGTGTATGAAAAATTTATTGAAAGGGAGCTCAAGGCATTTATTAGTTGCAGTTGCCAAAGTGGACACGTTTGGGTCAGACTTAGTACAGGGAAGACTTGGGTTATGAGGTCTATGTCTGACATTCATCCATGTTGTGCCTCCTCTGGTGCTCACTGCTAATACAACTATACTGTTCAAGGGTTTAAAAAAAATAAAAATCTCAAACACTTATTTCACCAGAAATGTGCTCAGAATATAAATAGTGCTTAAATACAGGTTTAACCAGACTGCAGTCCCGTCAAAGTAACTTAAACAGACACAGACAAGATAGTAAAACACAAAATAGACAGCCTTGAGTAGAATCCAATTAAGACGAAAAACACCCCAAACAGAGCAACATTGCTAACGACTAAATTAAGCCTGCAAACAAATATATTTTATTGCTACCTAAAAACAATACGGACTAATTCCGTTTGCCTTGTTATTTATAGTTTGGCGTAGGGTGGGGTTGCCAAAATCAAAGAGCAAAGCAGAAACTTATTTGCAAGATGGACCCCCAAATCCTTTAAAAATGCCTAAAAACATAAAAAAAGTTCTTTACAGTTTGATGGCTACAGTATCTGTCCCACAAGCTACATGACAGCAACAAATAGTTAAATCAAACATATTACTACCAGCTCATCTACTGCAAAGTCACTGTATCAGAAGCCGGAATTGATTTGTTTCCTTAGAACAAATTGAAAATGAATGTAACATAACATCCGAAAAAAGAAATCCCTCCTGCTCTGCTAATCGGATATTGTATAATGGTTGATTGCAGCTTTGCACCGTGCTATTGTTGCCTATATCATACATACTTACAGGTTCTGGGTTCTTCCAAGAGTTTGGTGCAGTTTCAAGGACAAATGTCTTAAGGAAGTCTTTCTACTGTGCAGCAGTGATCCTAGCTCTGATCTCATTACATGAGCAAAGTGCTACTGCTGACAATATAAAGGAAACTTCCTGCATGAAGAAGAAATCTTGGAAAGTCTCAGGGTTAAAAAGGCTGCTTAAATGTGCGGCTTGATTTGCTCCCTAGTTGTGTATACACAGTAGCAGCTGATCTCTGTTTGCAGCCCTGCAGAAAGAAACCTTTGCTGAAAACCAATGGCATCACATTTCAGTGGAGCTACTGCCAGGCTCTGGAGAGCAAAGCAACCCTTGACAACTTCACCCAGTTCAAACCACCGGCATTTGCTGCATGTCCTGCAGGACTTTTGAAATTGAATATTTGCTGCATTATTTTTAATAATGCACTCTGAAATCCTGCATCCCAGGCAGCCGTGATACAAGCAGAAGTCTCCCTCACTGTAATAGGAGGTTCTGACTGTGTCAGGACTGTGAACTGCAGAATTCGCCACAGTATCTTTTGCTTTGTCTTGATTGTGGCATTTGCAGATGAGAAGCGGTTAGCTGCACTCAAAAGCATTTTCTGCCTTAGAATTTCTAAATTAAGTGCAACAGGCATCCTGTTTATCCTAAATTAATCCTGAGCCTGTCCTGCATCAGTCACGCACTGCTCAGTGCTTTTTTTTCTGATTCAGAGGACAAAGCAAAAGATTTGGGGAGTGGAAGATGGCTTGTTCTTTTCATTTAGTATTTTATCTAGGGTCAGATCTAGCCTGGTCCCTGTTGGACTAAAACCATGGAGCACACCATCCCAAATTCTGCAAAATTTGGTATCCTGACCAAATTCAGTGTGGCTTCAAATATCTGTTAGTGGCCCCTTAGCTCCTGAATTGGCCCTCCAGAACCAAACCAGGGATGGGCAGAACCTGCACCAGCTTCTGCAGCTCTTACTGCTGTCCAAGCAAACTGGTAAGACCAGAAAAGCAACACTTAAAAAGAATACATCTACTACAACTATTTCAACTCTTAACTGGGAGGCAATACTCCAAACACATCCTCACATTCGATGTTAAAGAATTATCAATAATTAATTCAGATGTAGCTGCTTCACCATTTAGCCCAGGGTGATTCTCCAAAGAGCAACTGGGACCACACATTCCCCCGGCACTCAGTCAGAGCATGATCGTAGAGCTCGCATGCTGCTTCCCAAACAGGACCCACTTCTCTCTCCAGGATACCAGAAAAATCTCAGAAACAAAATTTAGAAGAATCTCTTTTAAAAGTGCACCATTGCAGGGTTTGGTTAGGAGGAGTTGACGTTTTTTGCTGGGCATTTGTGAAACTGATTAATCACCACCCTTTTTTCCCCTCAGGCACTATGACTATTCTAGCTACTAGTGTATTGCGTGTTATTTCTTTAATATTTTGAACTTTATTCCAAAGGGCAGAAACCAAAAGTGACAGTACATCAAGACAACATGCTCTGTGATTCAAACAGCAAAATAATTGAGATCCTGTGCATACACAACATCCAAGTCTGTGTATGCACGTTGCACACGTGTGCACACACTCATTCACAAGCACAAACAAGTGTAAGGGCTCGTGGATCAATTTTATGAGACATTCATAGATCATGTCCTCACCTCCATACAAATTAAAAAAAAAGGTAAGAAGAAGCAAAATCTGATCAGTGAAACATCCAAAATAATTTTTGTTAAAAGTAGGCACCATTTACAGGAGGGTACCATATTGATTCAACATGCATTTCTCCCAAATTTGTCTCTCTCCTTTGGGAGAAGAATCCTGTCCACCCCTGGTCTGTGTCACACCAGAGAAATGAAAGTGTGTGGTGGCATCAGCAGGTTTAATTTTGCTCTTTTCCCTCAAGGGACACTGCAAGGCAGCAACTCAAAATCTTGGCTATGAGGCAGGGCTCACTGTCTGCCTGCGTCACCTCCGACACGTAACCTCACCTTTCCCTGCCTAAACTGACACCACCACATTTAATGCATGTTGCAAAAGCACAGCTCCTGTCCCTCTCTTGCTCAAGCTGTGAGAAAGGGATTGCATGCTTGAGAAGAGTAAGGACTAAAGCTCACAGCTGTGCATCCTGCTCCCAGATGTGCCATAGGAAGGGCCATGAGTGACCTTGAACCGCTTGCTCTCTGTGCTCCAGTGCCCAGCCTGCTGCCCACACTGCACAAAACTCACTCACAGCACTTGTCCACCTGGTCTCTTTTGACTCTAGCATAGCAAAGGAGGGGTTTTTTTCTGTTGGAAATTCGGCGCAGAGTAAAACAAGTTCTTTTTGCCAGGTGAAACTCAAGGAACTAATTTAAGATAAGTAAAAAAAACTAAAATCCCAGTGGAAACAGGAATTTCAGTGAATGAAGTTTCCTCCACAACAGCCTCTAAATACCCAACCGTCAGCAAAGAAAAGCTGAGACTTCTGAATGCTGCATGAGCAGTAATATGACCATATCCACACAGACCCACTTGCCAAGGCTGGAGGACATCCACTCCGAGTTTGACTCCACTCCTCTTTACCTCTCCTTATAACCGTGCCCCCTTGCCACAGCTGGGTCAATACAGATCCAGGGACACAGCTCCTTCAGCTACCTTCTTTTGGAAAAGTATACACAGGTCCTGAACATGGGACAAACTGGAATTGCAAAATCCTTCTCCTCCCAGCCTTCCCAGATACACCTCAACCTGCAGCACCCTGACTTCCCTTTTTTCTCACTTCTGATTTTTCTCATTGAATTTTGTTTTCACAGCATTGTATCCAGCAAGGAGAACAGTAACAATTCAAAGCCTATTTTCCAACCTTCAGAGGGCAAGGTAAAGTAGTCTGGCTACTAAGGCAGGACCGTAAAATATGTTCAAGGAGGATGGGGAGCTGAAGGGGAGGCTGACCTTGAGCTTATGTGATGTCAGAAGCTCTAGGTCTCCATCCCTCCCATCCCCATTAGAAAGGGTGGCCCTCGGAAGCCAACCCCACTGCCTGCTCCTCTAAAGGTGTCCAAGATACAGGTGTCCAAGATGGGCCATGCCCTGTCTTCCTGACGTCTGTCACTTGTAACAATTTAGAAAGCTTCTTTAATTCATGACGGCCTTAAAATTCAAACATATCATCAAGAAGACACTTACAGATAATACTACAAATGACTAAACCAGAGCAAATTCTCAGTTTTCATACGCATATTTGTTTTAGATTTTAAAACCTTGTTTCCAGCAGTCAAGTAATAAGAGACAAGCTTTCTCATTTAAAAAGAGATTTCTGGCTCTTGTAATTAAAGAGGAACAACTGAAGGTAACTGTGATGAAACAGAAGTCCAGTAGAAGCGTAATGACACTTCCCAAGTCACACCTTTCAGCTAGTCTCAAGATTTTCAATAAGCAGTATCAGTTTTAATTATCAGTCTCAGACTCCAACAGTACACAGACACTCCAAGAAACATATCCTACCTATTTTATTCAGACACTTAGGTCTTTGCTTAAATATTAAGTCTGACACTGCTCATCTAGACCTGTCTGATTCCTGCACAGGTCCCGAATGTGTCCTTTCCTCCGTCTATCTATGCATAATAACTGTGACTACAGGATTTTCTTTTTAACTTTTAAATGCACATGGATCCTAATCAACATATGGAACACCTTCTGCATTCATCACAAAATGAGTGGCTAAATTCTTCTCATTGAAACTCCTCCATAATAGTCACTTTTTCCTTTTCATCTATCAAGACTTTAAACCAAAACTAATACAAACACTGGGAATTGTGTATGCCTAAGCTACTTGCTCTTCCCATTCGATGCTCTGCACTACTCAGTCATTCAGGATTCTCTGTCCCATTGTATTAAATATGCTCATTTTTTTGTTATGAGTACAATTAAAATTGTTTGGGTTTTCACACTGTTCTTATCTTTTATTTGATCTCTAAAATATCCAGCATGCATTGAAACTAGTGTAAGTGATAATACAGATGTAAATATCACCATGGAGGCATCACGATAAATTTGACGTTGGGAATAATTCATTCAAGGTATCTAGATCCAATTTAAATTCTTTTCCAATCTTAACTGAGCCTTCATAACCAGATGAACTTAAACGAAGGTGTAAAACTTCATGCTATGCTGGTAAACCACCCTAACTAGGAAATAAATTTTCAGTGATTAAGTTGAATTGTTCATACAAAATGCCAGTTTCAGCTTTTCACCCATACAAAATAGCTTGGAAAACATATACTGCATGTGTTTATTATAGCTACAGTTGCTATGAACATCTATAACTCTCCAACAATTTCTTTGATTTATGTTCAAAAACATACAGGGCATGAAATGATGCCTGCAACCTTACATTTCCCTCAAGAACATTGTGGGGAGAAGATATATTCCAAAACATCATGTTAGATTCCTTGTTATGTCTTCTTTTTAAAATAAATGTATGATAATCAATTACACATGCTTCAAAGCAACTGCCACTAGATTCCCCAACAGAAAAGCTGTTTGAGAAAAGTTCCATTTTCTTTCCCCTAATGGTCAAGTCATAATAAGAGATCTTGCCTAGATATTAAAGGAAAAAAATGTATTGTAAAGGATAGGCCTTGCTCCACTTGTATATGCATGCACAGGTTTGTGCTTGTCTGGACTTGACTTAGAACAAGGTTTTCAGAGAAGTAACATCTCCACTGATCAACATGCTAAAAACGGATGTGTGTGTGAAGATCTTGCACCTAATCTGCTTGTCATTTATGCTTGTAGTAATCCAAATGATGTCAAGAGAATGACACAGATGATAAGTTAATGTATCAGGCTCAACTTCCCTTTCAACCTCAATATGCAAAACATCCCTTTAAGAAGTCCACCCAGCTGTAGCCTCCACTAGAAACAGAAACCTGCAGATGTTTATAGGAATATCAATTAAGCTGAATGGGAGCTCCACCATTAACGCTGGTGCATGTAAGATTGCACTGTGCAGATCTGCCTGAACTCCACACAGTGGCTGAAGTGCACATTTTCTCTGGGGTATTGAGGCCAGTGGGTTATATGCCATTACCAGGTAAGCGTAATATGGATGGTATTTCCACAGTCTCATGGCTCTGGCAGAGGGACAAGAGCAGCATCCCCAGGCAGCACTCTTGCCCGTGGTGGGAAGACAGGAGCAGCCAGGAATGCATAGAGCACATAGACCACCCCCAGCACAGAAAAGATCAGGACCTACTGCCTGCCCTGCTTCAGGTAGTTTGTGCTGCCTGCATCCCAAACAGCGAGCTGCCACTCCCTGTGTCCTGGGCATTTAATTCAATCCTCAGGTTACACTGTTCAAACTAAAGAGCTGACAACTAATATAGAAAACTGGACTAGAAACTAGATGGTACAAGCCCCTCTAAGGAGGATTGGCACCTGCTAACACTGAATTTCCAGCAATTATGGAATAAGGTAGATGTGTGACTTATTTTATGGCCCTGTTCATCCTTGTAAGTGTGCAAAATTTGCATGCCAAATAGGGAGATGGAAATTCTACTCTTTATTTCTCCTCCTATTTTCTTTGACTCAAACCCTCAAAGAATGAAAATTCACAGGAGGGGAAATACAGGCTTGCACCCTCTTTGGCCCCCAGTGCTATTTTATCCATTACTAAGGAAGCCAAGGAGGAGGAGGAGGGGAGAGAACTGGACATGCGCGCCTACCGCACATGCAGTCCCAGCAAGATAGCATCAACAGTTGTTCTCCTATTTTCACAGTGGGAAATAAGCAGGTACTAGCTGTATTGGAATAATCAGGAGGAATCTAGGTCAAAATCAAAGTGAGACTGCTCTGTCCATTTCACAAAACTCACATGCAAACACAATATCCATGTAAAAACAAAGAAGTTATTTGTAGCAGTTATTTCTGTTAGGATTGCTAAACAAGCATGCAGACATCGGCCTACCTTGAGTAAAAGGCACTATTCCTTCTCTGTGACTTCTGAAAAGGCATTCAAAATCAATATAAAATTGCAATATTAGGAAATTTTATAATCATTATTTCAAAAAAGCAGACTTGAAAGGGTATCTTGTTCATGGGTAAATCTTCAGTTAGTTTTTCTAGTACCAGTGGTTCAATCGAAAGATTCGCCAACTGCCCCCTGGAGAAAACTGAAGATCTGCATTTAAATGGAGATATAGTATTTCCAAATGCACGGTACCTGCAAGGCAGATACTGTCAAGGTTTCTTAGTGAGTGGATCTCAAATTGTATTAGGTACATTTCAGTGCCATAACTATCCCCATTTCGTAGGACTGGAGCTATTTCCATATCTTTTTTTTCCTGTATGCGGGCTTTGTAATATTTGTCCTTGTAAGACAAAATTAAACCCCCATCCACAACAAAGCCTTCACATAGCAACAACAAGGAATTAAAACCTTATGCATAACTTTCTGATGGGGATGATGAAGACTGTATTAGATGGCCTGACTGAAAATCTTAAATAATTGAAAACTCTGATGACTTAATAGAGTAGCGAGCTTGGTTTACAATGCAGCCAATTTAGAGCCATAAAAACACCGTGTAAAATGTTTATCTTGTGGTTGACCATTACATATCCTATTTATTATTCCAAAGTATTTCAACAGCATTTTTCTTCATCAGTGTGGCTGCTGGCATTTAGCACCCACTCGCTAAATTCACGTGATTTTCCTGGAACAGCTTTAGGAAAAGAAAACAAAAAATTAGCAGATCACTACAAAAATGTTCCTTGCTACTATATGCCTCTTTTTCACATTCTGACTTGAACCGACTTCATGTGCTGCAAAATACATTTGAAACCACCGAGGCTAAAATATAATAAATCAAAGCCATATTCGTGAAGTTAAAAAGACTGGTGCAACTACTGATCCTGCCACATCAGAGAACCAAAAAAAAAAAAAAAAAATCAAACCTCATGAATACTTTGTTGCTAATGTAAATGAGTTCAAAGAGCAGTGTTCCTCTTAGGAAAACATCTTAATTTTCATATCAGAAAATCATCCTAACCTTCCAAAAAAGTTTTTACGATTATGCAAGGAAGGCAGAGAGAAGGTTTAGAGTGCAAAAGACACTCGTGATGGGCTTCAGACACGCAGGCATTAGTCCAGGCAGCCTCTCGCTGAAATTCAGGTTGCAATTGAAATGTCCCTGTAAACAAGGTTACTGCGAACGGCCCAAGATATCCTTCTCAGCAACACCTTCACCAGGAGCCCTTCAGCTGTCTACTTAGTTTGTTATACCTTATCTCACAGCCCTGACATCCTAATGCCGATTCAAATTCGGGATTCAAAATGAAAGACGAAATATCTCTAAGATCACTTAATATTGAAATACCATTGCAGTAATAAGTGGTGCCAGGCTGGAGATATGGATATAGTACTCTAGTGGTAACCTTTTAATTTCTGACAAAATACTGTGGAATAACTGTGATACTGCACAGACAGTTAATGCAATTGATTTGTTTTCCTTATTTTGATAATGAGCACACTGAATGTCGTGCTTACCTTCTCCTGCCCCCGGCACATTTTTAAAGTCCTCTAAAAGGAGACTTGCCATATTCCTGTACTGACATGAAACACCTCACACCACGGAGCCCCCCCTTCCCAGCACGCTGAACCCCAGCTACCCTGATGCTCCCAAGACAAGGAAGATCATAATCATACCATATGAGTCGCTTTGTCATTTTAAGTCTTTGACTATTTTCAGTGGAAATGCAATGCACGCACCATGTATAATCTAATGTAGGTTATATTGTAAACTACTCCCATTCTCAAAGTGAGGGTAGGCATGCTACACTAGAACATTTTGTCCTCTGAAATAAAACAGGGGAGTAACAATGAAATGTATCAAGCAAGTTTTGTATGTTGTATTTTAAACAGGGTAGCTAATAAATGCCTAAAACTTTGGTGGGTTTTTACAAAGGGCACTTGGATTTCCCTCCCATTCACAGACACTGATAGGTTGAAGTGCAGGGGGGCGGGGGGGAGACAGGGGGGGTTGTAATCTGCTTTTCTGTTGTGCTATGCTTACTGTTAGAATACCCTTAATAGTATCCAAAGACAGGATTCCAGGGATAGGGGTGCAGTAGGACAATACAGGGGAAGGAGAGAATTACAGGAGAGAAACCCAAGCTGCTCAGTGCCTGCCTTCCCACACTACCATTCACCTTCATTTTAGTCTCCTTTATATTCTACTCATTTTTACTTGCCTCCCCCATTATTTAGTCATCTCTTAAATGCAGTCCTCTCTTTTCCGGGATCACGAAAAACATATTAACTAGAACGAGTAGACAGAGTGCATCCCCTGCAGCACTTCAAAATGTACCTCCAGACCAGTCATGCCTTCATGGCATTAATGACCAGGGGAAAATAAAAAATAAAATTAATTTTAAAAAAAATTACAAAAGTGAAAAAAATTCTTCACCGCCAGGTCACACTCAGACCCCACAGGCAGCCGCTCCCCCAAATGCCCCCTCTCCCCCACGGCCGGCGTTGGGAGGGCCAAGTGCCAGGAGGAGCGGGCAGTCCGTGGACTTTGCACACTTTCCTTCGCCCCTCCTGATCCCGGCACGGCGCGGCCCCGCCGCCTTTGTGTGCGCGCGTCCGCCCGCGGGTCCCGGAGCGCGTCCCGCGTGGGGCGGCCACGCCGCCGCTCCCGCCCGGCAGCGCAGCGCCCTGACCCCCGCCCGGCGGGCACGGCTCCCCCGGGCCTGCTCCGCTCCCGCACAAGTGTTCCAGGAAGGAGCGAGCGGCGGGGGAGGGAAGGGGACGGGGACGAGGAGGGGCCCCCCCGCCGGCCTCGCCCCGCGCCGCGGCCGGGACACTTCGGGGCTGCCGTGAGGGCACGGCGGGGGGCAGGGCGGCATGGGCAGCCGCGCCACAGCCACCCGGCAGCGCGCCCCGGCACCGGCTGGCAGAGTCCGGTGCCCCTGCTCCGCTCGCAGCCACCCCGGGACCCCGGCCCTAAACTCTTGCTTGGCTAAAGCCTCGTCACTTTCCCGGCACTCCTGACCCTGGGCGGGAGGGGACACACACACACACACAAAACCTGCAGGGCAGATCTGTCAGCAGCCAAAAAATCATTCTCCTTCCCTTCTCCCCCCCCCTCCACCCCCCCCCCCCCCCACCCCCCATATTCACCAGGGCCAGTAATTCTAAATAATTGTCCGAGAGGCGAGAGCCACTGAACCCCGGGTGGCCGGTGCTGCCGTGCCGCTTTTTCCAAAGCAGGATTTTTTGGGGGTGAATGACTCTGAGCAAGTGCAATTGGCAAGGGCTGAAGGTGGAATGGGGCGGGGGGGTGGGGGGGCAGAGCGCTCCTGGCAGCGGCTCATCTCCAAGCACAAACATGCCCCCCATGCAATGTCAGCTGGCGGGGGTGCGGGGGGGTGCGGGGTGCGGGGGCTCGCTTTACCTGGTCAGCTCAGAACCGCAGGCAGGTTAATCAGGTGAGTCGTCGGGGATTTTAAAGAAGCCGAAGCCGGTTTCTTTGCTAGGAAAGTCTACAACACCATGCAGGGACATTGCAAAATCTTTACACACGCCTCCTTTAACTGGGCTCCCGCGACCTCCGCCGGCGAGGGGGGAGCCAGCGGCGGGCGGGAGGCCGAGCGGCGCCGCGGCGGCGGCGCGGGGGGCGCGGGGGGCAGCGGCGGCGGCGGGCGCGGCCCGGCGGGCGGACAGCGGCGGCGGGCGGGCGGCGGCGGCCCCGGTCCTCGCGGCCCCGGCCGCGGCAGCGTCCCCGCGCCTCCCTGCCGCCTTGGTAGCGCCGGTCCGCACTCGGCCTGACCCGGGACGTCACGGCGCCTGCCTGTGTTCCCAATGATAACTTGGCAGGAGCAGGGGGAAGCGGCCGGGTTTTTCCTGGGCTCGTTACCGGGTACGTGCACGTTTCTTTCGCATGCGGATTTTTTTTTTTTTAATTTTTTTGGTTTTTTAAGGCGCAGTAACGAAAAGCCGGGACAGGAAATCCGGGGCGCGGCGGGGGCTGCCGCCCCGCGATGGTGGCGGCCGCTCGCCGGCGGGCGCGGGGGAGCGGCGGCGCGGGGCGCAGGCATGCGTTCATCTCCGTGTCTTTCATTTTACCTTCAGGGTGACATTCAGTGCCGGGCGAGCCTCGCCGGTCACCGCCACGTCCCACCTGGAAAAAACACAAACAAAACCACAAAAAAAAAAAAAAAAAAAACCAAAACAAAAACCCACCCAACAAGAACAACAAAAAAAAAAAAGGCGACTGCCGAAAAGGGGGGATGGGGAGAGAGAGAAGGTGCCGGCCGCCCACGGCTGGGATGCGGGCGGCGGACGGGACACCTCGCCCAGGGGACGCGGGGACACACGCGCCACCGGCCGCCAGCAGGCCATGTGCCGAGGGCCGGCGGGGGCGGGGCAACGGGCACCGCACACACACACACAAAATCAGTAAATTAAAAAAAAAAAAAAAATAGAAAAGGAATGCCAGAGGAGGCCGGGCGAGGAGCGAGGATGCCGCACCGCAGCTGCCGTGCAGGCCCGGCGCCGCGCTCCCCCCAATCCCCTGCAAGGCTCTGCGGGGGAAGGTGCGGGAGCCCCCGGCGCACAGCGCCCCACGGCCCCGCCGGGAGCCGGGGTGCCCGGGGGGGCTGCGGGCAGGGCAGCCCGGGCCTCACCGGGGCAGCCGGCTGCGCAATGGCGTCGCCGCCGAGGAGAGCCAAGGGCTGGCGCAGAGCCTGGCGCGGCTCGGTGAGGGGAGCCCGAGCCATCGCTCCCCACCTCCGCTGCTGGGGCAGCCGAGCAGCTACTCCCCAAAGCGGGAGGATTCGCGTTAAGAGCAGGGCCAGCCGGGCCTGCGGCAGCCCCGGGGCCGCTGTGAGCGCCGAGCAGGCTGGCAGCGCTGTGCCCGGCCATGGCAGCGGCCACACGCATCCGCTGCCCTGGCTTCGTGTGCTTCGCAAAGCCCGATCCTGCAAATCTCCATGAACGCTCCCACTAAATTCCGAGGGCATTTTCACGTGTGAGACTTAACTCGCCTGCAAAAGTATTCCTAGAACTAGGCCTCGTTTGAGCTATCCGTGGCAGCCTGAGTTTAACTGCCTCCTCATCTAAAAACCAGTTGTTACCCACACATTGCATCCCAAACTGCTGCAGCACCACCACACCACCTACTCCGTGACCGCAGAGCGTCCCAGCAGAGCCCTGAGACAAGTTTCCCTCTTCTGTGTTGCTTTTCACACCACCTATTATAATAACAGCAAGTTACAACATCACCAATGCACAGGTAACTAGTGCAGCAGAGTCTGTGAAGGGAATCATGTAGCAGGGCTGAAACTAAATTATTTTTTTTGCAACTGCCTCTGTTCAGCCTTAATATTAGCATTAATACTTTAATTTTCCTCATTTAAATACAATAAAAGGAAAAATTGCCTTTGCTTAATATTGTTACTACTCAGGTTTTGCAATTACAGTTTTTATAAGGTGATAAAGTCGGGGAGAAGTTAGTGTACACCTTTCCTGCTGCTGGGCTCAGTGCCCTCAGCAGCAGCTATGGTGGGATCACCTACTACAGCTGGGAAAAGAGTTGGGGAAGAAAGAAATCATTCTTGGAATATCCTACAGTCCAAGCGTCATTTTCAGAAGCCTGAAATTGAAAGCACTGGGTTGTAGGTTTTTTTCTTTTTAAATCCAAGCTACTCAGGATGCTTTCTGGCTTGGCTAGAAAGACAAGTTTGCTACACGTTTCTGTTCTGGAATCATTTTGAACTGCTTTTAGTCTGAATTCTTACCTGTCTTTACTGTCTCAGCAGAGCATATTACTGATACATGTTTTTGGTAGACTTGAAAAGCAGTGTGTACAGCTTGATTTTTGTCTGTGTTTCGCCATTCATTTTTAAGTGAAGCTCTTTTTATTGATGTTAGGAATTTGTTTGAAGGGGTGAAGGGTATGGCATAGCTACCCAAGATGCTACTTTAAATTGCACCCTACCTCAGCTTACAGAGATTTTTCATTGTGATTGTCACACTTTTAAAAGCACATGAGTTAATCAAATTGCTATTTTTGGAATGCACTTAAAGGAACATTAAAATGCATTAATTTCATTAAAATAAATGAGCAGATAGGTAACAAAACAAGTATCAGCCAAATAAGCAAGATCTCAACTATGAAGCCAAATCCAGCCCTAGTGAAATCATCTGAGTTGTGCTTGTCTACAGCACATTTAATTTGGCTTCTGCAGTCACACAGCTGACGCTTTATTTGGTTTTCAGAGGTGTGTATATTAAAAATGTGCGAGCCATGCTGCTTCTCCAGCATGATTAACCACTGAAGTGAAATTCACCTGGTTCCCATTTAGCTCTGATGTGCAGTGCTATCACACATGCAGTTTTTGGTGTGCATACACACCTGAGATGCAGAGAGGTATTCCCAGCCCCTGTGTCAGTCTAAGGGGTGTGAGTTGAGTCTGAAGTGAGGGTGTGCTCAGGTGGATTTCAGCAGAGGCTGTTCACAACCAGCTGCATATATATGCTCCAGTTAATAGGCTGTACTGGAGTCTGTGCTACCATCTTTCATTACTGCTGTTACTCATGCCAGTGAGAGTAAAGGAGGAGTTGGTGTGTCTGTAATCACATATTAATTTGCCATGTAGATATATCCTAAGAACCTCTCAGCCCAGGAAAATTATGCTGGAATAAGGTCGGATGTGAATGTAAAGCAGAACTGTGTTCAGTTTATTCATTCTGGAATGACCGAGTTGTTTCCTGGTTTCACTTAATCCACTTTCAAAGTGGATTAAGGTAATTCAAGAAACTGAATTCTTATGCTGGTGCAGGAGTTGTCTACACATGGGTTTAGTCGAACATAATTACTGCAGTGTACCTAATAAGTGTCTTGAAATAACTTTGTGTGTAGACGAGTCCAGAGTCCCACAGGTGAAAACAACAGAATTTAGTCATTTTGTATAACATGAAGTTAATTTAGCCCAACATTTGACCTACTTCTTCTCTCATGAAGCATATTTAATTCATTACAGGTTTTTCTTCTTCAACGAAATCCCCACAACAGAAATGTATTTATGATCAGTTTCAAGATAGCAATGCCTTGTGCACTCCACTAAAAATAAACAATTTAACCAGTATATACTCTAAATACGTTCTCAACTGCCCTAAAGAGGAGAAAAGGTTCTTTACTGGAAGAAATACCAGCTTCTCAATCATAAATATTTTGAATGGGTTGTTCCAAACAAAAGGTAAACAAACACCAAAGCTCTACTCTGCCCTCTGAGACATCCACGATCCATTTGACTGCATTCCATTCATAGCAATAGCACCCAGTCTGACTCAGCAATATTAGTTCCTGAATGAGGAACCTCACAGACTCACACAGAAGGGTTTGCAGAACAAGAGGGCCTTCAGGAGGCACCTTAAGAATGGAGAGCTAATTTATAGTTTGCTTACAGAGGTCTGAATCAGGGAGGAACTACCTAAAACCCAGGCAGGCTCTCTGCCTCTGCTCTGAATCCGGTGTATTGCATCACTGGCAATACAGGAAAGTGACTGAACTGATAATGAGAATGTATAAGGTGTTTTGTGACCTTGTGCCAAGCGCAAAGTTTGTCAAATGTCATTCAGCGTCATTCCATGCCACAGACATCCATGGAAGGGAGGTGACTCTCTAATGTGAATGAAGCCTCCTAAACTTTAAACTTAAGACTGTTTGTTGGTTTGCTTTTGTCAAAGGAGATGGCAGGGGGGAGGGGATGGAACCAAAAAAAACTAGATGAGGTAGAAATTATGTAAACTCTGGTAGTAAACAAGCCAATCTTTTAGAAGAAGCATAAATATAAAAGCCAAATGATACAAACTGCTGACCCTTTAAACATTGACATAGGAATAGCCATTAAAAGCTATGAAGATGAAAAAATCCAACTTCTACTTTGTGTCAAGGACTGCAATGTGTCACACATTACAGAGGGTAACCTGGAGTCTTCCCTTACACAGATAAAGTAGTCCCAGCTACTCTGTGTAACAGGCAAGGATGCCCACGGGATTCTCATTTTGTGATTACAAGCATGGCTTTGCCCTCCTGTGCTTGTCTTGGTTAAGGATATAGGGAATGGATTTCATCTACAACTCCCTTATGCCAAACCTGTTTATTTAATTAAGAATAATTCTGGTAAAAAAATAAGCATTGACTGAAGGAGGTAAACATGGACAAACATAAACAAGAAATCAAGTGCTTAAATTCTGTGGTGCTGAATGACTTTGACCATGGGTCTTGATATTAAGGCTCAAACATTAAGCCTGGTATTAAACTCAGATTGAAGGCAATGAGAGTTTTATAGGAGCATGCCTGATCTGAAATCCTGCTTGAATAAAAAAATGAATTGGATTATTGTGCACTCTGCTCCCACTGAGAGACCTCTGAGTGTTAGATCCATCTGCAGTGCTGGGGTATCCAGGCTCTCCCCCACTCCTGTCATTACAGGGGCATTACTCATCCAGAGGGGAAGGTGTCCTAAATCCCCAAGACGATTGGCACAGCACACGCAAGAGGAAATCTCACGCTCAGCCAATGCCAGGCAATGGAGGATCCTCTCTGGGAGTTGGTTAGTAGTGCCAATGTTTGATATTTGTCGTAACAACCACCGACTGTTTTGTTTTTTGTTCTAACAATGTGAATTATGCATTAAACATTAATACAAGTGAGTGTACTTTCTTTTGATCTTCAAGCATAATCATTTCTAATGAGAGCTTATACATGAGCATTGAAACAAATCCCTGAGTCATGCGAATTTACATTGGTTTTACTCTGTGGGAAAGATCCCACATGAGTTACTCATGTCTGTAAAACATAACATACTTAGAAGAAAAAAATGAGCTTGCATTTGTCTGTTGGAACATAAATATCTGCGTAGACATTTGGCTTGTGCCAAAGTCAGTAATGAAACATTAAATGAAACATTAAAAAGTTAATTTATCAGAGATCAGGATTCAGGGTGGGGCCCTTAACTAATGTGAGATCCAAGTCTACTCAGAATAAGGTCACCTCTTAGTTTCTCCCATCTGGCTTCTTAAAAGAGTTGAGTCTAGTATCAGAGGAATTTGAACTAGCTCTAAGTAAAAGGATCAGAATTTGGCTTGCTTGATAGAGATAAAAGTTGCCAAACTGCCATCACCAAGTTATAATATGCCAATCCATGGCAGGCAAACTGTGCAGTGCTAAGTGGCACCTCTCCAAATGCCCTTGACAGCCAGTGCAGGCCAGACCCACTGTAGAACCTGCTTGGCCATGTTTAATATCTGCACTTCTTAAAACAACAGTCACAAATGGTGCATTCCATAAAAACATAAACACTGTGGATTGTGCAACTGCCAAGACAGTTATTTAAAATGCAAACAGAATTTAAGCCCTTTCCCCTTTGACACACTGCACAAATATTAAACCAACAAGCGATTAACAGTCTGCACTAAAGCAGCCATGCCGCATGTGCAAGGGACAGGCAGCACACTGGGGAAAGTGTACGTGATGGGCCCCACTCCTGGGGCTGCAGGTACTCACTACAAGATTTCCAGAATGCCTCTTGCTTTTCCAAACAGATCTCAATGCCAAAGGTTGCAGGAGGTGGCTGTCAGGAAGGTATTATGTTTAATGGCAGATAAGTTCTATCTATGATTAAGGTCATATCTCAGGAATTCTCAAAAGCCCATTAATGTATTTTATTCTTAATGTGTAAGTGCTAAAGGAGTCCTGGAAGCCAGAAATCCAGGATTACCCCACATAATTCAATGTTTTCACAGGAGGCTACAGTCATGCTCTCTGCTGCTTCCCTTCTCTTGTCTGAATAACCTTAAATACTGATGGTACATCTTCAAAAGGAGAGTGGAAGCAGCCTATGCATAGAATGAATAGTTTATAGACTGGAAGAAGAGCAAACACAAAACCCTTCATCCCTGAACTTGAATTCTCCAAGTGTTCTTTTTTATATAATGACAGAGGAACTGATATTATTGCAGTAGAGAAGAAAGCATCCAAGACACTCCATTATGGAACCCCAACACTGTTTGTATTCATTATCTTCCCTGAGGTTGCACGGCTTCACCTGGCACGTTAAGTTAAAAGATGGATAGGTCAATATTGGGTCTTAAATAATTTTGGATGGAAGGACCTCAACTGCCTCTAGACCCTGCTTGAAGCCCATTGACATTATCCAGCTTTAAGAGTTCAGTGAGTCTTCTGACTTTTCAGAATGCGTCAGTACATCCCCAGGCACACACAAAGAGCTGTGCTTGCAAAGATGGGATAGATACAGGTAGAAAATGGTGTACAGGAGCATATAGGGAGGCCTCTCTAAGCATCAGCCGGGGTGACAAAGCATGCTGGCCCATGGGTTCCCAGGCTGTATTCACAGCCCTGGAATGCCTGCTGGAAACACTCCCCTGTAATTTAGCTCATTTGGTGTGCATTAAGGATGCTCATTTCTAGACCCCTGAGTGAAATGTGATACTGAACTCATTCTTCCTCTTACACCAGCAGGCCTCAGCAGATGGCCAAGAGGCCGATGAGAAGGAGGGAACACCAGTTTTAATCCAGTTGTTCATGATGGAAAACTATGAGAAAAGTGAAAAGATCTTATTCCACAGACCAAGGCATTTACTTATATTTAGCTGCCTAACCTCAGTCAGATCCCTGAATTTCATTACTCTATGTGAATGTTATGGTATGGTCTTATTTGGTAATTACCTGGTCAGAGCCACAGACAAGAAACAAGATATGCAACCAGTGAAAGCCCGGTGGAGGCATACCAATTTACACCAGCTGAGAATCCAATCTTCAATTTCAAATTAAAAAATTGAGAAGTTGCATTTTTCCATGGCATTTTAGTCATATTATACAGAGGGGGGAAAAAACCAAAAAAATAAAAAAGAAAGTTGTAGCTGTTTATATAACCAGGACAGCAGCACAACCAGTGTGAAATCTTTAACAATGAAAGTCTACATCCAAATTATTGGGTATTTCAGTGTTGGTGCCATTTGGATTACTGCTTAACTTTAGGGCAGCAAGGTAAGCTCATTTTCTTGCCTCTGTCTTTTCAGCCACCATTAGGGCTCCCTTCCCATCCTCCAGGGAGAGGGAGAGAAGTTACACAATGGGTGTTTTTCCATGGGCGGATGTCTAAATGTGAAGGAAACAATTGAATTTTAATGACAATTTTGAGACTCTTGAAGTTAATTTCTGGGCAGTGCAGAAATTAGTGGGGCTTGCTGCTGCCAAGAGCTGCATGTCCTCCTCTCCTTCTGATGTTAGTAGGATTACAGGTCTCAGATTTTGGCAGAAATAACTCCCAAAATAGTAGGTCCTTCTCTCAAAAGGGAGAGCAAGAGACCTGCGGCTGTCAGACCCAACTACGTGTCAGTGCAGAGCAATGGCTTCAAAAAACAGGGTAACTGCACCAGATTTATACTGCCAGAGATGTGTTCTCATTAGGTATTTACAGCATTATCCAGGGTGGAATGGTAAATTTGTTAGGTGCTGCACAAAACATTTAACCGGAAAAAGTTCCTGCATCCAAAAGCATGACAAAAATGATTGAGGAAGGAGAGTGGCAAACAATGGGATATCCTGGGGAAAAAAAGTGCACCAGTGATTGCAGTAAAGGCAGCCAGCTATGAAGGCTTTTCCTACACACAAGGTAACAATAATTCTGCCAAGGAGGCAAGTTACTTCCTTTTTAGCTATGCTATTTCCACTGCATTACTGAATCATGGTTTGTTAATAGCTTACAAACATTAAGTTTAAAAAGGTTTAGGAACTTTGTCATACCTAAGGCAATACGTACCAATTTATCAATTTCTATAAAAATACATAATCCAATAGGTTTTGGGGTTGTGATTGTCAGGATGGGGTTTTTTAATGCCTTTAATAAAGAAGGGATAATTTTGGTCTTGTTTTTGTCTTCTTAGAAGATTCAGAAAGGAATATAATGGGTAGTCCCAAAATCTGTATGTATCTAATTGTTGATAGCAAACTAGAAAATAAAAGATGCTTCAAAATAGTGCCAGTCATTTAATCTGCTCTGTAGTTGGATGATAGAATGTCAAGCATTTTCACCAAAAGCATTGGTGAGCCACTACAGACAACTGTCTTTTCAATTTTGGGCTATGCAATTATAGCCCCAAACAGGTCATGGAAGGGTTCAGCCTTCCCCATGTTACCCCTCTGGTCAGATGGCAGCTCCAGCCAAAAGGAAAGAAGAAAAGAGGACATCTATAGCCACCTGGCAGTGCCTTTTTGCACAGCAAAAAGCAGGCAGGGGAGGAGGGACCTGGTACCCAGCCAGGTGTGGCAGCACTTAGAAGCCAGGCTGCCAAGCTGGAGCTCATCCTCTGAATGGGATTCTGCAGGGGGAGGCACAGAGAAGGTAACATTGGGGAACTGCTTCCCTTGCAAAGATCTTGTGTCCCCATTTACCCTCTCCCATGAGATGGCCAAACATGCCTCTTATTTGGCAGAAAGTGTTCAGCCTGGTATTGAATATGTTACTGTGTCCACCCGTCTGCTACACAGAGTACAGAAAACATCATTCAGTTACAGGAGAATTAAAAGAAGCATTAGGGAGACTCACATTACTGACTGATACCAAACCATTTTTTCCTAACACCATTTTTTATATACTGTACCCAGAGTTTAGCTGTGTCCATTATTTCCTTCTACTCACTTATTTCTCCAAAGGTGATTTTCCTAAGATCAAATTTCTGGACTGTACTATTGGATACTATGGTATAGTTCATTGCTCTAGAACAATTTCACTGGTTTAGAAACTCCGCCATAATGTTTTGCCACTAGATTGCTGCTGAGAAGTAGAGGCACTGGCTCACAAACACCCCTTCCAAGTCCTTATGGAGCCCTCCCAAGAACCTGTGTTACACTTACCAGGCTTGCATGCACAGCTAAGTCTCTGTGCCCCTGCTCTGAACACTTGGGACACGGGTGCTCAGTTAAGACTACAGAAAAAGGAAAAACATGGCCACGATCAACAGTCAATCATTTTAATGGCTGTTAATGTAAAAACATATTCCTAACCTTACTTACTACTAGCCAGGTGTATGGTAGGAAACATGGTTTTTCATGAACCAATTTATTTTTTCTTTTTAACTTTTTTGTATGAGCAATGATTTTTGAGAGATTGGTGTAGTAATGTTCAGTTGTTATGAGACTGCTGCTTCACACTTCTACCTGTGCAGATGGGATATCACATTTTTGTCTAAGTTACAAGACCACTCAGAGTTAACATCCATAAACAGTTTCCTCTATTCCAGCAGTAGTTGCCATTGCTCAGAACAACTCTTTAGGTACAAGTTTAATAGAAATGGCCCTTCACTATTTTCCACTACAGCTCAGGTTTTCTGCCTCATCTTTTGTGCTGCTGTGAGCATGTACAAAATGGGATGCCAGTTTTCATCCCCCTGCCCTCAGTCCAAGAAGTGCTATGCAAGAGTAATTCCATCTGATTTCACATATTTCTGCTCTTGCACTTAGAAATACAGGAGTTAGCAGTCAAGAAGTTCTTTGGGTACTGGAAAGATTAACATGTCTTTCAATCCTCATACAGGTGACCACAAGGTACAGGCTTTATAGACATTTGATGAATGAAGGGTTGACACTAAATGAAAGCGTGGCACAAAGCTCTAGAGGAAATCATTGCAACAAGATTTTGGGAGTTTGTGAAGGCACCGTGAAATGAACACACTTTATGAGGCTACAGCATGTGTGTAGAAGGTATATGCAACCTGCTCTGTATTCCTAAAATGATCACCAACATATCACTGGGAACTTGGGCTTCTGAGAGTCATTTCTCTCTCTGTGCCTCAGTTCCCTTATATGAAAGTCAGGATTATGTCTTTGGTGCCCCTTGGATGAACAGAACAAGTTCACCTCTTAAATGTCAAGTGTTACAATGAATCACAGGTTTACCATGTCTTTTTCTGCCTAACCATTTAAAACTAATAATATCAAAATAAGCTGCTCAAAATTTATTAAAGATTGCAGTCTGAAGTCCCAGACTGTGGAACATGAATCTCAGTGATTTCAGTGTGATGGATGGATGTGATGCCAGCCTCAGAGATAAGAATTAGCTTCAATGTGATTTGAAAGATCCCAGAAATCCAGGGACAAATGATTTGTTCTGCATTTTGTGTTAGATCAGGAAAGATCTATGCCAGTCCCAACATAGAGTCTGTTGTTCCCTTCCACTTTGAATATTTTCCTATGAATGCTGCTTGCTGCCTAACAAACTATCAAAAAAACTTCAGACCCCAGCATTCATTCTATGGTTGAATTTATTGTGTTTTCCCTCTTAAAGAATTTTTATTTTTAAATATTGATGAAAAATTATTTGCCAGGTAATCAGTGAAGGAACTGAGATACAATCCAGTCATTATAGTCACTCTCACTTACATGGCTCTACTACAGGTGATCCTTTCTTACATAAATGCACTTATGCTTAAGGAAGGTTAGATGCTACATTTTCAGTAATTTCTTTCTTCTACCAAGACAGATAACATTGGATACATAAAGTTCCTCTTTTATGTGACACTTCCTTTAAAGCAAGTTTGTCCCCTTGAGTAAATTTTTCCGTGGCTGTAATGTGACATATATACACACACACACATCTGTATCTGTCATAGATATCTACATTTATATATCACACTTACTCCACTGCAAGATGTTATTACAGATTGGAAAAACAAAAAGGACAAATTTCTCTACTCAGTGTTTAAGAGTAGTTGGTATCACTGAATTTAGAAGTGTGAATTCCTTTTTTTTTTTTGCACCTGAATACACCACCCGCCCCAGCAGCACCTGATGTCAGCAGCAGTTCATGTATGTGTGCAGCTGCAAAATCTTTTGATATCCAGGTGCCACTGGAAACCATCACTGGACTACAGTATTTTTTTCTGACATATGTAAAAGATTCAATCAGCCTAAAAGTATTAAACACTTTCTACAAAGACATGTTATAAAGAACTCCAAGTGTCTTTTGAAAAAGGAGGAGTTGCTACCCTGTATCCTACTCTAATGCATACTACTTCCAACATTTTTCAAGTAGGTGAGATGAATATGGAGGGAGGAGGGAAGAAAATTATTCAGAGAAAATTCAAGTTAGAAAGAGAAAAAAAATTCTGATTTATAGTTCAGAGATCTGTGCTATTTTAATTCCTCATTTAAAGAACTATTTTAAATTATAAATTGCAAGCCTATTGCAGATATCTTGCTCTTTTTGTGTGAATACAAAAATATGAAAGAATACAGTAAAAAATATATTAAATAGTGATTTAATTTGTTCAGAAAGCACTGAGTGATAAGCATCTGCATGGAATTACATAGCTCAGTTCTACTTGAAAATTCTCCTAACTGGAAGAAAACATGCAAAATCCTCACCCATTTTAACAGCCGTCATAAATGGATGTTAAACTTAGCAGCAACAGTTCATTGGCAGCTTCCCAAGACTGGCATCAATGTAAGAATTTGTATTTGATATGAATGGGAAAAAAATTATTTTTAGTGCTTATTTGAATGAAGGTTTGAAATAGTTAAACGCAATACACGAAAGATGCCACTCACAGACATGGTAACTATTTCAGGGGAGAGGGAGGAGGGCAAACTTCCCACTGCATGATGAAAAATAGGAAAGTACTAAGTAGAAATAGTTCAAGAAATTAAGGCCTGGAACAACAGCTTTCAACAAAGAAGATTATGTCAGTTCTGTGTATTCCTGCACAAGAAAACCAAAGTGCTGGCTGGGATTTCTGAGCATTTCCACAACCCAAACAGTAAGAGGAAGCGATTCAAAGTCAAGAGTTTCAGTGTTAACTGCAATGAAAACAGATCAAAGCCTTTATCTTAATCAGTTACTTAGAATGAACTGATACTGATTTATCATCTTTTCTCCCTCTGTGTTTAGAGCCAGAGTCACACATTACTGCTGTGTTTTCAAAGTCCCACACATGAACAATAACACGCAATTCTTGCAAATATTTTGAGGGAAGGGATTGCCTGTATTTTGCCAGTGCTGTACTTCAGGGTCATGAGTCAGTAAGAAAATATGGAGAAATATTTATTTTTGTGCTTTGAATAAGAAGTCTTTTGTGACAGAATATAAAAGTGGGGGAGTAGTTTCTAAGTTTATTATTACTACTCTATTTATTAAGAATGACAAACTTTGAAACAGTTGAAATACTTAGATGGAAACATGCCATTATCTCCAGTATTTCCTGCAAATGTTCAGTCAACATCCTAATTGTACTCCTGTCCTATATGATGAAATGAGCTCCAGCTCTCTCCATGCATGACATAGCAGTAAGAAAAAAGAAAAAATCTAAATGCGATTTATTCAGCAACTGAATCTTAGCCAAAATGAACTAATATTTACTATGGTTAGAGGTAATTTTACATATATAGTAAGCACATAAGGCACTTGTAACATTTGAAAGCCTGAGATTTGCATTATCTGGTAAGCTCTTCTAATTTTTTTAGGTATATATCAACAGAATTAAACACAGGCATTTACAGGAAAAAAAATTAGTTTTGCTAAGGCTGAGATAAGCAAATAAAAGAAAATAAATACAATGTTAAAGTTCCTAATGATCTATTCTCAACAAAATTCTTACAGTAATGTGCTCTCCTTTCCTTTCTAGAAATATGTAATTCTCTGCAGGGATGTCAAGGGGACCATTCTCTCAATTTTCCTAGCAAGCCAACATCTGCTAAATGCAGCATGACATGCTGTTTACCTTTCTTGTAAACTTGAGGCTTTTCCATTTAAGAACTGTATAAATGAATCAGTATTCATTCACACCTATGCCTAGAAGTATCCATTACAAAGCAGAGAGTGCTCATTTTTAATCTCCTCCTTATTCTGATTTTATGCCACATTCCTTTGCACTGATGTTGTTTGGAATTGCCCTACATATATTAACAAATGCAAGGAAAGTAAAACCAAAAATAATGGTGATGTTCCCCTCATTTTCTGTATTTCTTGACAAAGGTGATAAAAATGCAGAGGTAAAAAGTCTTGCCTTATATCTCCTTTAAACTCAGTAGTTTAACAAATAGCTACAAAGGAGAAGTATTGTCCTCTGCTCCAAAAACCAAGATGACAAAATCCCAGGCTATATATTTAGATTTGCCTTCTAAAATCTTGTGCAATATTTAGTAACTTGTATTTGATGGCAGAATTTCCAAGGGAAATAGTAGGGGGTTGTCTGTTTTGTTGTTTTGTTTTGATTTTTTAAAACGTATATACATTTCTCATCTGCTGAAAGGAAATCTACCTGCATCAGCAAAAAGCACAGGTGAAAAGACAAATTAACAGGAAAAATGCAACCACCCTTTCTTTAGTGAATGCCTTTGAATCAAAGTAATTTTTCTCATGCTGCAGAAACCCTCTATTTGAACGAGCACCCACTAACATCACTTGTCCCTCTAATTGTCATCATTACTTAGACAGAAGCAGCCTTTGTTGATCACACAGAGCATTCTCTAAAATCCACTTTTCCAATTAGGTTTTTATTCTTTTTTTTCTGCTTTTATTTAGTTTTGAGCAGAATTACATCTGTACTTGGGTTAACTTGTGGCAGTAAGGCATTTGCAGAAGCCGTTGCTCTCAGTAACATTGGCTATTACTGATTACAGCATTGCTCAAGGCAGATTCCTTGTTCTAAATGGCATTGAACATTTTTACCTGGATATTGCAACACCACATTATGAGCGCTGGGATATAAACAGAACAGTAAGCAGTGCTGCTGGCCTCAGGATTTAAACAATAAGTCAGGAGACTTGTGTGTGGAGACACAGCTAGAAAATCGAGCGACCACCAAAGTAGCTGATGCAATGTCTGTATCATTCTCTAATTTGCTACTGACCAATTATTACATTCAACTCTGAATCACAGTCCTAAATAATAAAGGTCAGAGTTTTCATGGACATTTTCTGCATTTGAGTCGCCACCTTGAAATAGCTAAAGCTGTGTCTTACAGCTGCAAGGTTCCCAAATTTCTCACTGGGATTTTATTCTCTCAATGTCAGAGAAAACAAGGCCCCACATCACCTCAAATTAAACCCCATTTCATTGGAAAAATGGGTTTAACCTCTGCCAAAAGGATGGGCTTATCCCTAAAATGTATTCACATTTAAAAAATCCCGGTCTAGAACATTTGTTTAGTTGACCCCAATCTGATCTCACCCCATTTCTCAACTTTGTTAAGTACCAGAAAAAAAAAGTTATACAAATTCTGGAAATTTTGCACATCATAATAAACATTCGTGACATTTTTACGTATTACAAAACTACTGTAAATGTAAAATTTTCTTAAATAATTTTATAGAAACTCTACCTATGTAAAACCAGCAAGTATATTTTCTTAAATAATTCTATAGAATCTCTACCTATGTAAAACCAGCAAATATTTGTGGACATTCTCATGATTACAAGAATTAGATTCATGCAGCTTTTCAGCAAATGCTGAAGTGCTACAATCGTCCATGATATCCTTGGATATAAAGGTGGGAGCACAGCAGCACTGTTAGGGAAGCGTGCTGGAGTTGAGGATGCTGACCTGGCTCTGTCACCTGCTGTGACCTACTCCAGTGCACCATATCAAAACTTCCTTTTTCACATCAGCTTTCCTAATACCTAGCTCACCCATATAAAGTGTTTTCCTACTTTCATGTATCAGGAGGAGAGATAGGAATCCTGTGATAACAGATATTTGTGAAGTGTTTTGGGATTTCTTAGTGCAAGGCAAAGTAAGCTTGTAGTTCTCTATCATTTAATAATGATTAGTAAAGACGAGATAAGACTACTCCACATTGTACCAAATAAAGGAGTTTTCCTTTTCCAAGGAAGTTTTGGTATTATTGCCACTACTGAACCATGTTGCAATTTCCTATTAACCACATTAAACCTGTCTTTTAAGCTGTGATGCTGCTCTGTGAAGACAGTCCATCTACTTTGAAATTAAGCCCCAACTTGTTTAACTCCTGACAACACTTGACCAGAGCCCTATCAAGCAAACACGAAAAACAGCAAAAAAAAAGTGACGGAGACAAAGCCATTCTAAGATTGTGCATCCCAAACCAATATGTGTTCCCTAAAATCTAGCATTCAGAAAACCTTAATCTCTGTTACCTACTGCCTCATCTCATTACATGTTCACCAATCACTATTATTTTCTTCCCTTTCCCACCAGAAAAGATGTTTGTTCCCCAAAACGCATTTAAATGGCGAAGGAGGTGCCCGGTCCCTTGGTGCTGTGGCCGCAGGAGCTTCTTCTGCCTCAGCATCACTGCGAGCACGGTCCGGCACCAGCACCCCACACCGACCCCTTGCTCAAGCAGACAAGCGGGATTCGGGGAATAGCTCTTAGCCCTGGGGAGGGACCTCCACCCTCTTTCCTTGCTCAGACATCCACTTAATGTAATTCCTCAGCTTTCGGTAACTTTGCTCCGCACCAGCAACCCCCCTGGAAACTTCGAGAAGAAGAACAAAGGGGCAAAGAACAAAGAGCTGGGGACGGGTAGGAAAGGGAGGGGAGGGAAGGGAAGGGGGAGCTCCCTCCTTTCGGGTCAGGCCGGAGACCCTCCCCTCCGGCCGCCCAGGGTCAGCCCTGCCCGCCCGCACGGAGCCCCGGCTGCTGCTGAGCGGGGCCGGCCCGGGCTGCCCGTGGGCGCCCCACCGGGGCTCTGAGCCCCCCACGGACCCTGCCGGGGCTTGCTCCGGGTCTGGTTGGTGCCCGACCGCGCAGCCCCGCTCCTGCCGTGCTCTCAGCGATGAGATAGCGGGGGGAGGCTGCCCCGCTCCCCGCGCACACGGCCGTGCCCTCCCGGGCGCACAGCCCTGTCCCAGCGAGGGCCCGAGCCGAGCATCCTCCGCAGCATCCCCCGCAGGACCCGGTCCCCGGGAGAGCAACACGTGTCCACGCCACAGCTCCGCGGGACGGCTTGAGGGGCTTTTGGGGACAGCTTGAAAACAGCGAGCAAGAAGCCGAGGCGAAGCAGCGGTCCCGTTTCTCTGCGGGGGTCCCGCTCTCCTCGCAGCAACGTTAAACTTTTGCCAAAGTATCGCTGTGCACCCCTTTTTTAATATCCCGCTTCCCTCACACCCCGGCTTACCGAAAGCGACCCCTCTGTCCTTCCTCTGTTATCAGTTAAACAGCTTGCAGAGCTGCAGGTGCCCTCGGTTACCTGTTGCTGAGAGGCCCCTGCCCTCTTATCGAGGGATGGGGGTAATTAAATCTCTTGTCACGGTGTGGTCACACTGTGCTGGCTGTGGGAGGTGTAAGCCCGTGCGGCTGCGGGCAGCGAGCGAGGGGAGAGGGGGAAGGTTTGGGCAGGACAGCCGTGCCCGGGGACAGGGGGAAGGTTTGGGCAGGACAGCCGTGCCCGGGGACAGGGGGAAGGTTTGGGCAGGACAGCCGTGCCCGGGGACAGGGGGAAGGTTTGGGCAGGACAGCCGTGCCCGGCGTCGCTGCCCGAGCTCAGAGCGAAGCCAGCGGGGCAGGGAGAGCCGAACCCCGGGCAGGGCAGCAATCCTGTCATTAGGGACCACACGCACTAAGTGCCATCCTGCAACTACCTCTTAGAGAACGGCAGGGAATTATCATTTTTCTTCTCGGGCAGGCATTTCCAATTTGGAGTTAATTGACGCTGTTCTTCATTTGAGTAATGACCAAAGGAAAGCCGAGCTTTACCTGAGAAACTTTAAGAGGTTTTTCTTTACCGCCCTCCCCCTTTCTTTATTTTTGATTTAAGACAGAAGTGAGCTAACAGAACCTCGGTTTCCTGAAGGTGAAATTAATCTGGTCCTTCATCGGGAGCAGGAACAAGCCGCGAGCCCGGTACCGAGGCGGGACGCGAGTGGCCGCGGGACGCGGTCCCGGAGCGGTTCCGAGTTCAAACCGGGCTGGACCCCCCCTAAACCATTCCCGCCACTCCCAAATCCCAAGGGGGAAGAGCCCCCTGGTCCCGCAAGCCTCTGCCGGGAGCATCCCTCATGTGCGAAATCAGAGAATGGTGGGGAACTGCACAAATAGCTTAAAAACCTGAGGCTGGCGGCTGAGGAGCGTGAGGCAGAGCTGGAACATGCGTTTGCGTGAAACGCTGCCCTGGGAACGGGAGGAGAACTTGAGCGCAGCCCGTGCCCTGAGTTAACTAAAGCCAATTACTTGTCTCCATATAAAAGGTTTCGCGTATGGTTACAGCTGAGGAAATACGAGAAGCTGATGAGTCTGTTTTGGTTATGATTTAATCAAATAAATTAAAGGAGAAGGGTAAGGATACGCCCAATCTGGGACTTCAAAAAAAAAAAAAAAAAAAAAAAAAGCATTACTTTTTTGGGACGCTCTCTTGTCCAAAGCCTTTCCTGTTGTAGAGAGCAAAGCGAGGCTCTCGGAATCCACTGATCTCATTACTGCTGGGTGTTTGGGGTTTCTCTTTTCCTCCCAATGGAGTAACCTTTCATAAACGATTGCAATTTCGGGGGGAAAAAGTGAGTAGGTGCCAAGCCAAGCTGGGGGTGGGGCAGAATTTTGCGTTTCAAGCAAATTAGCAGACAGCAATTCTGCTTACAGCAGAGAGGTAGGTGGATACTTGAAAACATCTTCCACCGGGGTGTCCTACTTTGGCAATTCTAATTAAAACAAGGTTTTAAAGATGCAAAGAAAGAGCAAGCCTCTTCTTTATTTCCAGTGGGCGTGGGGGATACCGTCAGGCACAAAGAGTGCTTCCAGCTTGTTCTAACGTGCACCTTTGTTTAAAAGAAAAAAAATAATCAAGCTCGTCCTCTGATTTCAACTAATGTATTTTTAACTGGATTTCTTTCCTCTGCTTTGTGTGATCTGATACCTACAGTGTAGCCCTGGCCCACTTTCAGCCCTGCGGGTGCCCTGCATTGTGTGCGTGTCTGAAAGAAAAGGAAAAAGTCTTCCATCTCACACTCTTTTGCCCTGTACATGTGCTTGGGAATTGAATCGTGTCCAAGCTAGTGGTCAGCAAAACCCGCACCCTATTCCCCTTCTCGCTGCCTTACCCGAGAGGAGACGCAACTTTGTAGGTGCAGCCTGGCTGGCGTGGCTGTGACCGTCCAGCGCCTCGGATCAATAAAGCAGCCACTTTTCTGACTTTTTTTTCCACGGCTGCTTATTGAAAAGGAGCCTTTACTGCCACCTATAAATAGCGCTGCATCCAAGTCAATTTTTTTTTAAATTTTTTTTCCTCTCTACATAAAGTAGCAAAGTTCTAACCAAGATACCGCAAGTTCTCCTTGCTGCTCAGCGAGGGCTCGCCCCGCAGGGGCTGCGCTGGGGGCCCTGGCTCCAAAGGCGGCTGCTCCAAAGGGAGCGCAGGGGCTTCGGCGGAGCCAGCCCCAGTCCCGCACCGGCCGCCTTTGAACTTTGGAATGGGAGGGAGAGCAGCGAATACCGATACTCACCGTGCTCTTTGGCTTTCCTGATGTAACTCCGTCTCTCCCTCTTCTTTGTGCATAAGTGAGCAGAGGTTACATCCCGGGCACGCGGTATAATGCCCTGGATAACCCCGACCCTGCCTGTTAATTTAATGCTACGCTAACCTCAGAGTGTGTGATTGGAGCTCGAATGTCGGGTTAGAAAAGCCTCTCCACGCTGGAAACAAATTCGCTTTCTCTCTCCACACCCACCCCCTTTCCACGCGGAATCTCCCAGCCCTGCATTCCTGCACAAACCAGGACACCTACCTTTCCGTTCTCTAGCACAGATTGCATTTTTTGCCCGCTCTGGGAACAACTGTGCAATTCCCCAGCCCCACGTGCCGTGCCCTGCCTCCCGCACGGTGCCCGCCGAGCCCCGGCACTGCCGGGAGAGCGCTGACACCTCGCACAGGGAAGGAAGGCGCTGCCTTCTCCGCTGGGGAAGGGGCGGCGGGGGCCAGGGCCCGGGGCTCTCTCTCTCTCTCTCTCTCTGCCCAAAATCGCACGCTCAGCCCGCGGGACTGGGCTGCTCTGCGGGCGCTTTCTGCCTGCCGGCACAGCGGGCTGGGAGCTGACGGACAGTCATTGCTGAGCGCGGAGCCATCAAACACCCTTATCCCCGCGTGATCTCGAGCTCTCTCTCTCTCTTTATTTATTTATTTTTAATTCCCTTTCAATTTCTCCAAATGAGGTTTGATGAACAGCTCGTTGTCCGCGTTGATACCAGGGTAATAATTGTCAGGGGGTCTGAGCGCTCCAGGAAAAGGAAAGCGGAGGAAGAGGGAGGGATACAACCTCCGCTATCTCGCTGTTACTAATTCCCAGCCGGCTCGGACTCAGGGGACAAGGCGATCGCTTAACAAACCCTCCTCCTCCTCCTCTCCCTTCACCACTCCTTCCTTCCTTCCTCTTCGCCGGCACATTTTCTCCCCCGCGTTTGCCCACGTTTCATTCCTCCTCTTCACGAGGAATAAACCGTGCAAACTCAAACTAAAAAGAAAAAAAAAGGGGGAAAAAAAAGAAAAAAAAAAAGGAAAGGTGGGTGGGAAGGATACATGAGAGGAATAAAAAAATAAGAAAGGGGAGGGAGGAGGAAAAGGACAGAAAGTGTCTGTGCCTGATCTCTGACCATCTGTGCAAAAGGTGATCATTGTTAGGTACTCACATGGCTGGTGGCAGAGCAGCTCTTAGCAATTAATAAGTCTCTCAGCTTGAGCTCTTCTTTCCCCTTTCGGATGGCAGCACTATCTGCGTGGCTCGCTCTCACTCGCGCACACACACAAACCCGATCCGATGCTGCAGGACCGGCCACTTTGCGAAGGCAACAACACGGGAGGGTTTGTATTACTCCAGGTTCGTGTGTGTAGCCTATAAATAGCGAACTTTTTGATGGAATCAGCTAACAAATGAGAGGAGAAGGCGTAATTTTGCGCAGGAAGCCCCCCTTTCTCTTTGCAAGATTAAAACCCCCCAGGCAGCAGACAGAGCTAAAGTTGTGGGTGTGTAGAAAGGAATTTCACTTTATTGTGACAGTGCGCGAGATTTGTTTGTTTGTTTATTTTGGGGGTTGTTTTTATTCCTCCCCCCACCGCCACCCCCCACCAACCCATACGTTACATCCTCCTCCCTGCCTTCCCAGCTAGGGGCAGGAGCTGACCCGTATTAGCACCGACTTTAACTCCAAGTTGGGAACACACGGCGCATTTGAGGTTTTTCTTTTGGTGGTGGTGCCTGGTGTTGGTTTGGTTTGCTGCTTTTTTTTTTTTTTTTTTTGGGGGGGAGGGGTGGGGGAAGATGTCCACGCGATACCGTGTGGAAGTGCAGGAGGCGGGCAGGCAGGCTTCCCTGAACGTGCCCTCATTCTGAAACCAAGTGAGCAACAGAAAGAAAACAGGTCGGAATTATTGGGGGGGTGGGGGGAGGAGGGAAGAAGGCGGTACTTTGGTAGGGACGAAGTGTGTGACTGGGGCTTGGGGTCAGCCACGGAGCGATGGTCCCACTCAAGAGAAAGCGCCTCGACACGCGTGGCTGTGGGGGTTCCGCGTGCTGTCCCAAACACCGCTGTCCCGCCCGGCGCGGCGGAGCCCCGGGCACGCGGGGGTGCCACGGGAACCGCGTCCTTGCGGGCACCCGGGGCCCGGCCCTTCGGAGGTCCGACGGCTCGGGCCCGGGGGGAAACCCCTGCTCCAGAGCCCACCCCGGCCTTCCTCGGGCAGCCTACGGGCTACTCGGGGCCGGCTCCCCCCGCCGTGCTCCCTCCCTCCCTCCCTCCCGTGTTTTGTCGAGGTCTGAGCGGTACCGGCACGTTCGGCGTCCACCGGTAGCGACAGCCCCCTGCCTGTCCCCCGAGGACATTGATTTGCGGGAAGCTTGAGGCTGGGCCCTGTCAGCAAAGGGGCTGCCGCTGATGAGTATCCCACCGCGGCAGCTATGAAGAGGTTTTCTCCCCTGACAGGTGCCTGACAGGGCTGGCCGGGAAGAACTGCTGACCTGTCTAAAGAAATATATCTGCGTCTCCCGGAATGGCAGGACAGATGGTGCCGTTCGCACCGCGGCGACTTCTCTCGATGGCACACACCGAGCGGAGCTGATGAGTGGTTTGTTTTTATGGCAGGGAGGTAGCGATGCTCTCGGACATCCCGTGGCAAGGGCTTGATGGCAAATGTCCGCTCCTCTACAGGCGCGAGTGCCACAGAGACGCGTACCGGGAGGGCAGGGGGGCGGCGGCACCGCTTCCGCCCGCTCCTGCCCCGTCCCCGCGTACATGACCTGCCGCAGCATCGCCGAGGCAAGGGGCTTTCTGTCCCCCCTGCCACAGCCGCGCCCCCAGCTCCCTCCGAACGGGTACCAAAGGTCTCTCCCCGCTCGCCCCCACGCCCCTCGGCGGAGGCGGCGGCCGCGGAGCCCCGGGCCGGGCTCTGGCTGCCTTTGTGCGGCCCGCGGGGCCGCGCAGAACCCGTGTGAGGCAGCGCCCCCCGAGCCCGCTCGCTCGGAGCCGCTCTCCCTCCCGCGGCCCCGCTGGGGCAGTGCCCGGGCGCAGTCCCGGCCCCCCGGCCCCGGCGGCGGCTCCCGCTGCCGGAGCGGCCACCCCGGCAGTCAGCGCCTCTCCTGCCCGGCTCCCGCAGCTCCCCAGTGACGCACTGGTCCATCCGCCCGCATTTCCAATCTCATGGCTCATAAACTATTAGCGAAGGGATTTCATTATTCACCTTCCGTATCTTACAAAGGAGAAAGGGAAAAAAAAAAAAAAAAGAAGCCCAACAAAAAGCCAAACCAACAAAACACGCGCTCCCGGTAACAGCAAGACCGGGCCGGGTTTAAATCCCAGCGCCTCGCAGGCTCGGGGCTCTGGGTTCGGCTCGGGGCTGGCGGCCGCGGGGGCTCCGCCGAGTTCGTCCCTCCGGCGCTGGGCTCCGGCCGCGGTTGCTTGTCCCAGAGGGACTGCGGGGATCAGCCTCGGCCGAGGGCAAGGCAAAGCAAAGCCAAGCCATGTACTGCGCTTTACCGGCCGCGGAGAAAATATTCCAGGAGAAAGAATAAAATCTTGGGGATAAAGGGGCGGGGGGGCATTCTCCTTGTTTTCCTTGTTTTTTTTTCTTTCCTCCTTTTCTGCAAAAAATAACACTGGGAGTTATTTAGCTTTCCATTGGAATGTGAGAGATCACACTCCGGGGCGTGCAGCACCAGCGCTCCGCGGAGCGAGGGCCGAGCCCGGGGGGAAGCGGCCGGGCGGGGGCTGCGCGGCAGCGGCACCAGGGCTGCCAGGGGCCAGGGTCGGGCCGGGCTGCAGGCGGGACAGCCAGGGGCGCACACCCGCCTCAGCAGGGCGCCTCCAGAAACACAGGACCCGATCCAGGGAAAGTTACTGACAGCCTGGAACAAATGTTAATACAGCTAACTTTGTTTCTTTCTTTTTCTTTCTTCTCCCCCCCCCCTCCCCGCTTCCTTTCATGATTTTTTTCAACCTTCAAGAAATAGACTGCGAAGAAGTTTAGACCACGAGGTAATTATAAAAACCAATATATAGATTTTGAAAGAGAGACCCATTTCACAATTTTATTCTGAGGAGCAAAATATTCTGGCGAAGTCTGGGGTCATCACCTACAACAGAGCAATGTTCCCTCCCTGTTTAATATACATGGTGTGGGAAATGGAGGGAAAACATAGCTAGCACCTCTAGTGCTAAAGGAAAAAAAATTAAATTACTACATCATATTTTGGGGCTATTTTGCAGGACATTCTTCAAAAATAGACTCATATTTAATGATAGCTCTAATGATTTTCTCTGTCCGACTGCTAGTTAATAGTAAGGAGGAAATGGGGTTTCTATCGCGTTTTTGCATTTGGTATCTTTAAAAAAATAGTAATTTTCTTATGTGTTCAAAGCGCATCTGGGACTGCAAGTGACCAACCTGGACCAACTTTTAATTAACACACTGACCTGCCGAAGAACCAAAACTCCCTTAAAAAAAAAAAAAAAAGAAAAAGAGAAGTGTATATATACATACACCGCCGTATCGGCGTGACCCTGGAAACCCCAGGGCTCCCCTTGCCCTTTTTGTAGAGAGGAGGTGATTTTCCAAAGGGGCGAGGAGACGCGCAAGTTCAGCACCCGCCCGCCTCCCCTCCCGGGGCGCCGCCGGTCGCGCAGCCCCGCTCCAGCCCCGCTCCAGCCCCGCTCCAGCCCCGCTCCAGCCCGCGCAGCCCCGCTCCAGCCCCGCTCCAGCCCCGCTCCAGCCCGCGCAGCCCCGCTCCAGCCCCGCTCCAGCCCCGCTCAAGCCCCGCTCCAGCCTGCGCAGCCCCGCTCCAGCCCCGCTCAAGCTCCGCTCAGGCGGCCCGGGAAGGGGGAGGCGGGCGAAGCGGGCGGGGCGTTATGACCGGAGCCCCTGGGCAGCGTGTGCGAGGAGAAGGCCGTGGCAGAAAGGCGGCGGATTTGAGCTCCATGGGAGGTGCGGTACGAACACCAGTGAGGGGGTGAACACAAGATCACGCGTGGGTGCTATGAGCTCCAGACCCTGTTTGGCAGCTCCCCACACGAAGCATAAAGAGAGGTCAGCAGCCTGAAAGATAAACTCATTTTCTTTCTGCAGTTGCCTTGTCAATGCTTGCTTTGTATTATTTTTTCCCTTCATGGTTAAATTAAATGTGGTTTTAAAATTATTATTTTTTTTTCCCCATTCACATACACACTTCAGGCAGGCTGGATGCCTGACGCGGCACTCACCCCCCAAAACTGGCACTGGAGTACGTTACTGCCGAGTTACACTTTAACTTCTCTGCAGGTAATAATTAAAGACCTTCTTTCTAAATGTCTTTCCCCCACAGAAACACGGAGGCTCTCTTTCGCAATAGATAATATTGATCACACATGCGGGCACGCTCTCCTCGGAGCTGCCGTCTGTGAGCTGCTCTCAATTCTGTGCGCTCTGTGCTGCTTTTCCCAGATCTTCTCCCATTTTTTTCCCGAGCTGAAAGGTTTCTTTAGGGATGCATTTGTATGAACACTCCCAAATTGCCCCAAGAGGAAGCTCCACATGCAAAGGGGACAGCCTGATGCACACCTGCAGGCTTTGGCCATAAGTCTGAGTTTTGTCCCACAGTTCCACTGTGTGTGAGTTTAAAAACAAGATATATAGATGTAACAAAGTCATCTGACATCAGTAATGGAGTATCTCCGTCTAGTGAAAAGAACTCCAGCTTTTTTTAGTGGTGACACTTTCCAAGAAAACCTTCAGCCTTGTCCTAACAGCTGCACTGAAAGTTTTCGGGGCTCTGAGTTACTTGAGATCACAAATTAATCTGCCAGAGAAGTGCGGCACACACCTGATATCAACGGAGGGTCGGGAGCTGGCCAGTTCCAGCTGGTCCCGCATTTGATTTACTTCAGGCTGTTAAGATGTATGCTGTGGTGTTTTGATAAGAAAAAAGGAGTCAGCAGTTTGATTTGGCAATTCTTTCCTTTCTTTTTTTTTTCTTCTTTTTTTTTTCCCCTCTGAAGAGAGCGCAGTTTAAGCTGAGGAATTTGTTGTTGCTGGTGGGATGGTTTATAGTGGAGTATTCTGGTCTGCATCTATCTCATCACATACTGTTAACACTTAACTGTGTTCCTTACTCTCCCAAGTGAGCCAGACTTTATGTGCCATGAACTTTTATGCAGCTTGTCTGCCTGAGGCCTCCAGCATCTCTGGCCAGCGCCTTTGTTGGGGTTCACCCCAGCCAGAGAACTTGAAGCAACAGCAAAGGCAGTGACCATCACCCAGTGGGTCACACCAGCAACCTGCTCAGTCTTGGTGGAGCTCTACCACAGCTTTCCCCTCACACCTGTCCCACAGGGCCTTGTCCCTGAGTTTCATCAGATGCCACAGAAATATCAGTTTTGGGTTTTTTATACTGTATTCATGTACTCATGCAAGCTGAGTGTGGAGGCTGCTTGCTCATAGCTGAATTAAACTATTATTTGAAGATATCCCTTGCACCTGCTGTGCCCTCTCTTACAACCCCCATAACTTTGGCTCACAGAGAGTTAAATCACAGTAATTACACCAGGGATGTTATCTCAGAGTGCCTGTGCAGTGTAAAGAACACCTGCAATACTCCAGGCCAGAGGACCACTGCACAAATTACACCCCTCAGAGGTGGCACCAATGGGTGCATAAACAGGGGACTAAGGAGCAGATCAGATTTTTTCATTCTATCCCAGATTTTTCTTTTCCTTTCTTCTTATTTTAGCTTCTCTGCCTCTAAAATAGGGAAGTAAGAGTCACTGACCCTATTGCCTTTCCATGAGGCAATTGGTGTTTGAAAAAACCCAGCAATCCTCAGAGGACATAATCTGTGATAATGTATATTCTGAGGTAGATGTGCTGCCATTCCTTGTATTGGGGTTGGCAAACATTTCTCAGCAGAGGCCACATTTTCTGTTGCATGTAGCTTTAGAAAAAACATCATCACTTAGGCTGAAAGCTGATATGCTGACTGTCTGTACTGGGCAGATTATTTTGAAAATACCTGCCAAAACAATTTGTCCATTTCTAAGAACAAGGTTATGGAAAAATAAACAGTTTTGCTCATACTAAAATGGAAACTTCTTTCCTTTGAAATGCTCTGCTGCCCTCAGGCTTTGAAGCACAGCCTCAAAATGTGACCTTTTTTATTTAAAATGTGTTTTTCCTCCCTCTGTCTGAAAATTTATCTAAATGTGTCTAGCTTACAAATATTAGAAAGTGTCATGAACAGATGGCCAGCAATGATTTCGTTTATTCTAGCAGGAAAAAGGCATTGCTAAAGGTTGGCCCTCCCTGCAAACAGAAGCTTAAGGATACAGTGGTGAGGCTAGATTTCCACTTTAATCCCCACATGCAAGTTTCCCCCGTGAGCCTGAGCTTTGGCACAGAATCTGAGAGGTAGGAATCCTATCTCTCCTGAGCTCCAAGTGATTTGAAGGTTATGTCAGGAAGAAAGGTCTCCGTGTGAATACAACACAGAGGAAAAACCAACCAGCCTGTGACAGAGCAGGCAATAGAAGCAGCCAAGCCAGCCGGAGAGAAAAGCTGGGACTGGTGTTTGGAGGCAGGAGTCTGGGACTGATTAGGTAAGAACACAGAGGTTGTGCAGAGAGAGTAGAGAGAAACTGTTCTGTTGAGAAGCCTGGAGGGCAGACAAGAGGGCAAGGCAGGAAAAACCAAGAGCAAGGATGCTTAATTGCAGGACGTCCAGCATAGCTGGGCTGAATTTCATTTGAAGCTTGGTAGAAAGTAAAAATGTAGAGGTTTTTTCCACTATTTATAGCCAATGCAGTTTAGCCACATAATTAATGCTTTGTATTTGGAATAGAGTCTGCTTTCTAATGCTGAAAAAGAACTGACTTTCAGGAGAAGTGTTTCTGAGATGATTCAAAACATATTTTAATTTGTGTGTGTGTGTGACCACTGAACTAAGGAAATGTGTTATATATTCAGCACTAGCTGCCACATCGTGGATGTAAAGGAAATGACTTACCTGAGGGCTTCGGAGCACCTCGATTCAGCTTCCATACATTAGGAAACATGACCACACAGATTATATTCCACAAATTTCCTGAAGCAGGAATGAAACCCTGCAAGGTACCCTTCCTCTGGGAACAGATCAGTACTTTGTAGGTTTTATTCACTGGATTCCTGTCTAATTTGTCACAGAGCTGGGTACAGCTCATGTACAAGGTAGTGAATTACAAGGATGGAAAGCCGGACTTGCTGGCAGAACGGTTGCTGAATTTTACCTGCTGAGTTTGCTTCCATTCCCCTTCCACCTCAAAGATTCTACAGTGTGGGGGAAGTTGCCTCAAGAGGCAATAATTAGTTGAGATTTTCATATGACAAGGGCTCATCTTGAAATTTTGGAGTCTGGTGGACTGAAGTGAATAACTCACTTTGCATGGACTAGGCCAAGCAATGCAGAATGCCAAACAGGTTGGAAAATCAAGTAGATAATGTCTCTAATTGGATACCCAAAATTAGCAGGTATTTTGTACTTTAATCTCATTTGTTTGGAACACAGATTTATAAAAAGGATAGGATGATATAATCCCTTCAGTTTCAGGCTTTAAAAAAGAAGCACACAGATGCTATGGTGTGGTGGGGAGAGGAACAGGAAAAGAACAAGATTAGGATTTGTATACCCCAGATATGGCCCCATGTAGGTAAATTGAGCACTGGAAATAACTCCTGAAGAAAGTTTTGCCCATGCCCTACTCTGCAAGCCAAAGGGGTGCTTGTGAAGAGGATCAAGCAGAAAAGCCCCACTGCCCTGTCAAATTGTGTTCATATTTCATTGCACAGGAGCAGATGAAACAAGGCTTTGTAAAGTTATTTGTGAAAAGCAGGAAGGAGAGGGAGGAAAAAAGGGAGAACAAGCCCAGGTACCAGAGATCATGGAAACAAGGTACTGACCCAGAAGAGACTAAAAGTGTGTGTCTGTACCAGTGAAAGCACTTGTGTCTGGGGACCCTTCATGTCAGGTACATGCCATGGTGACTTGCCTTTTGGTTACTGCACAGTCTCTTTCCCTTTCTTTCTGGGCATTTTTTCTCTTACATAGTGTGATGTTTGAGGAAACTTTCTTTTTTTTTTTCCCCTGGAAAATTCCTTGTCACCTCCTAGCACATGATGGTGTAATGATAAAGCAGGTGGGGATTGGTGCTGAGCAATGTGATTAACTTTCATTCTCTCACTTCCTACTGGCTTTACGTGTTTATAGAGCCTGAAATACTCTTTTAATTTGTGTGCGCCTTAACGAAGTTAATCATAACAGCAAAAGGGCAATCAAACAGGAGAGCTCAAGTACTTTCTAACTTTTTTATTTCTCAATAAGCACTTATTTAACTCCTTTTTTAGTGGGTAGCACTGAATCCTATTCATTTGGAACCACACTAAAATCTTCAAAGTATTTCAGGGGGATGGATTTAGTACTAACAGTCCTACAGATTGCCATACATCTGGCTGGATTTAAACAAACAACAGGGAAAAAACCTACTCTTAAACTTTTGAATTTCTGTTTTCTATGTTAGAATACAGAAGCACTCTAGAATCTCTTCTTTTAGTCAGAGATAGGAGATGCCCTCACCAGGCACATGGCTCTGACCTCGGTTGGAGGATCCTTGGCCTGGAGTCAAGCAGTCGCTGCACTCACTGAAACAGCCAAATTAACTGTCTGCTCAGCCATGGATTAAAATTCATTCACTGATCCAAGACAGTAAGTGAGACAATAATTTTCTACTCCTGCTTTGTTTCACAGCAGATTCTCATTCAGAATAAACCTGCAGTTAAGCATCAGGTTTTTTTACCCGGCAGTAACCACGGTGGCATTGTAAAATTGTACCTCCAGTAACTTCAACAAGTAGGATAAATAAATGTAGCTGTAAAAAGAGAACTCTCATCCTGTTCTCAGTAGCACAGAAACTGCATGAGAGCAGAGGACAGAGATTCAGGAGTCCTGATGCAATCAGCAGTCACCATTATTTTGAGTGGTAACTTGTAACAAATAGAGTGTCATTTCCTCTGAGCCAAAGACCTCTTACAGCACTGCCTTTACCACCTCAGCCTAACTCCTATCTTCTCTAACAAACCACAGGCTTGATTGAAAGGTTAGAGAGTCAATTGCTTAATGCTTTCTAGAGACCTCAAATATGTGAAGTACCCAGTGCATAAAGAGAGAGCTTATTCCAAAACCAAGCATAGCAAAACTGACCTGCTGGAGAAAAGAGCCTCTGCCTTGTTCCTGCTCACATTGGGTTCTGTGCTTGGATTTCCTAACAAAGCAATGTATGCTTCCAAGTTCATCACTTTTAAACCAATATAGAAGACAGAAAAACTAATACAATCTAATTATGCAATGCAAAGGTGGCCATCTGGCTGCTTAGGAATTGCAATTGACCCAGATAACAGCAAATGTTTTTCATATCAGAGGCAAAAATTTAGGCGTGACACCCTAAGTATCTCTCCTATTATCATGGATAATGACAAAACAAAATTTCAAGAGGTAGTACAAAAGCCATGTTGATGGAAAACAGTATATCTCCTGCTCCATGTATATCCTATACATTATCAGCCTCTTTGCAGAGCAAGAGTCCTCCCACCAAGGCCAGTAATAATAGAAGAGAATAGGGAAAAAAAGCTTTTCTCAGCGTATCTGACCAAGTCTAAGATCTGGTATTCATGTCAATAAAGCTTTACTATTGCTTGTGATGATGATCCTGTATGATCCCACCCCTGAGGTGGCTATAACTCATCATGAATGAATGGATCATTATATAAAAGTATGTACCTACTTTGATGTACAGTAATCTGACTGTATCTCTGTGTGATGTGAAAGGCCCCCAAACAACATTAGGGGTGGTCACAATAAATCATTTGAGTATAAATTTAGCACTCACTGCAATAGCACTGCAATATTTCATAGACACATGTTCCAGGGGAAAGGGTTTGTTCATAAATACACTGATGATATAACTGACTTATAACTGGACACTCCCAGTGTGAGTTTAGAGAGAGGTGTAAAATGAAAGTTTATTCTGATTTTCTGGGTATGACGATGGCTTTTCTGCTAGCAGTGGCTGGTCCATCCTTGTCACATGTGCTCAAAAACTCCACATTCACTCACCCATACCACCAATATATAGGAAAAAAAAAAAGCAGAATTGTCTGGGAAAGTAAATTCAGGATGAGGAAGATGTTTTGAACCTGCTTGTGGCCTCACTGCTGGGGAAGGTTTGCAAAGAGAAGCCTTTGCCTAGGCAAGAGCCAGCCTCCCTAAAGGCAGAGGAGCACTGGTCTCTCACCAAGTTCAACTTGTTGAGAAGAGCTACAGTGTTTAAACTACTTTTGTGGGGTGATTTTTCCCCTTTTATTTTTTTTTCCTCCAGGGTTACTCCACCTTTCTGAGAATGAGCAGCATATGCAGGCTTAGTTGTGACACTTGGCAGAGAAGTCAGAGAAGTGGTAAATGCTTGAGAAGAGGCAGCCTTAATTTGTGACTTAATAAGTTTTCAGATTACCTTTCCCTTCAAAAAATGGAGCAGCTTTTAAACTAAGTTTTGTTTTGTTATTGACAATAACAGAAGTGAAAATTCTTTATAATTGAACTGTCACTATTTAAGGGAAGCTCCTGTAAAAGAAGACATTGCATGCATTCACTGCAACAGATGCACTAATACTTTGTTTTGTACAGAATATAGAGGAAAACAGTGTGCAGAAAGCCCAGTAAGCCACCATCTTCTGCATGGACTAAAGGCAATGACAATGAAGAAGGTAAAGGGGTGTAGAATTGCATGGAGGGGGCTGATGCTGAAGATCAGACTTCACCCTTACTGATAAGTAAGGATGCTGAGATAAATAAAACCAGAAATTAATTCCTAGCCATCATACAAATCCTCCACACTATCCTATTTTAATGATTTCATAAGTTCTCTGCACCTAAAAAATATGTATTTTCTTTTAGTAACTACACACTTATTTAATTCACCCTCAACACACGTTGGGTATTTGCTTTGCAGGCTCACTTTTCCTTAATACTGAGAGTCATACAGTTAATGCTAGAGTATTCATTTGAAAAGCTGAGGAAGAGCATTACAAATAAAAAAAATCTAAAATGAATTAAACTCCTGTTTTATTCAGTGGAAGAATAAAGAACAGCAGTACACATATTTAGAGCCATAAATGGACCAACAATCTTAATTGAGCTAGTATTTTTAAGCATGTGACTGAATCAAGTAATGGAATGGAACAGAGCCTATAATCAGCAATGATGTATTCAGACTCTGTTTGAAGTCTGTTTAAATTTAAGCTCAGAAAAATAGATTTTTAGCCTAATAAATTTGCCTCCCGGAGTATCTTTTTTACTGCTTGGCAGTGTGCTATTGTGGTGGGAGAGACACACCTATTAATCTGAAAGTGCACTGGATCCTCTCTTCAGGAATAAGTTTTCTTCTGTGCATATTTATATCCTCCACAGCCTTGATGGAGCAACTCTTATTTATCTTGAAACAGATGGATATCAAACCCAACTTTCTTCAGATTAGAATGTATTAGGAATTGCTCAGATGTATCAGTGCCCTAGATAGAAGAGATTCAGACCTCTCCTTTTGTACTTGTCTCATCTAATAGAGAAGTTATACCCTGTAAGCTCCACAGTGATCAGGCTGCTGGGGCTGACTTCCCTAAGCTCCACTGTGCAGCTACAGAGTTGTCTTCTCCTGAAGGCAACTTCAGCCAAGATTCTTATCTCAGGTGATCTGACTTGTCTTTTGAGACCATCCCTTTACTCACAGCTGCTGCACCCTCACACCTACTCCTGAGGTACAGACTGTACCTTCTCTTTAAAGAGGAACTTTTAAAAATAGAAATCCCTCAGTGGCTGGACAAGCATTATCTGGCTTGTCCCAAGCTTCAGACACCACCATCCAAAACAGACCAAAGCTGACTCTGAGTGTTCTTCTACAAGGCCTGAGGACACGAGAGCTTTACTTGTTGACCAGCAGGTGCCATGCTGGGATTGTACCAATGGTCTTCTGGTCTTCCTACACCAGTCTGGCACCTCCTCACAAGCCAGAATTGGAATCAGACATGTCCAGGAAAAATGCTGGAACTGCACCACTTCCAAGGAAGTGGAACTGATCTCCTGGAGGGCTTACTCTGGTTTTAAGAGTCAGTCACTCTTTGTTTAGTCAGGAGAAAATACAATTGGCTTTTGCTTACAGGTGGATCAGAAGTGATATATTAATATGAAGGTACTCAGAAAAGAGTGTTTATAGTGTCAAGACCTATTTCTAAGAAGCCAAAATTTTCAAGGATATGTGAGCAGAGTGGCATGTTTCTCTTTTTGTTCATTTGTTCTTCCCTATGAAACAGTAACTTCCTACAGCAGCAATAAAGAACAAGGTGAATTTTACATTCACCTAGACCAAACACATGTGAAAAGAATAATTAGGGAATTTTGTTAGCTTTATGCAAAAGATTGTGTTTCTGAAGTCTTTATCATTTTATTCCTGCAAAGGAATTAAGAAGATGACATGATTAGCAGGTTAGAAAAATATCTGTGGAAGTGCCAGTCACTATAACTGTTTGATGAACATGATACTTATGGAATAGATAAGGAGCTTTCTGATCTGGTACTTAAAAGATTTACAACTTGCAAACACCTTGCAGAATACCATTGATTTAACTGGATCTTGAACGTTGGCACAACAAACCAGTGCTGAAAACACTAAAAGTTCTGCTTGTGGATAGCCCAGTCATCTGATGCTGCTTGCTTTGGGCCCATGGTTAATTGTTAACATTTTGGGGACAAGCCAGTGACCCTGTGTTCTTGCTCAGGAATGTATGACCCATTCAACAGCAACAAGTTTGTGCTGAATGCCCACTAGGCTGGAATATTTTGGTATTTAAAAATGCACTGAGCTCAAACTTTTCTGTGTTACTACTGACTTTTCATCAGACATCCTGCTTTATGGAATATTCTGTCATCTTGCTTTGTAGTGACGGGTGCATTGTACTATGAGGAAAGTTTGTAAAAGCTAAAGATCACTCAAGGAGAAATTAAATGGCTTTTGAGTATAATTTCTTATTTGTTAAGAAACGGCTTTAATGAAATCAAGATGGAACACTTTGGATGCAGCAAAATTATGACTTTAACTTGAAATAACAACAGAAATATTTAAGAATAAATAAATTAGGACATTGTAGAAATAGGATTAAGACCAGTGCAGCTAGTAATAAAACTGAAAAAGATACATACTTATTCCAAGTTTAATTTATTTGTGGCCAGCAAGTTTTAATTAAAACAAATCCTATTTGCTGCCTATTTACCAATTTATCATACAAGGACCATAAAGTGGAATTATATTGGGTGATTTATTTTGTGGCTGTTTCTCTCTGCTTCTGTGTTCATGTCTAAATCATGAAGAGAAAATGAGACCACTAGCAAAATCCAAATAGTTTATTTAAGACAAAATGTGTAATTGTTCAGAAATAGACTATTGACTTTCACTGGGTTAAACAGCTCATGTACTGATTAGGCTTGAAGCTATAATTGTTCTTGTCACCCAAACTCTGCTCAGTCAATACCTTTTTATCATATACATTTTTAATCACATATTAATAAACAAGAAGGTGTGCTTTATTGATGGCTGGATTAGTTTATTGACCAACTCAACAACTCTCTATATGGTTTCTGAACACAGAAACAAGGTCAACGTGTAAAGATGAGGAATAGTACATTCACCATCTTTAATATACTTCAATCTGGCAGTGTACTCCCTTTCTTACAAGTGCTGCAATATCTATAATTTTTCCAATTATTTTAGAAATTATTTCATGTTTGAAACAATCTCACTGTTCAAGCTCATTTTGGCTTTAGTTTTAGGAACTTTAGACTTCTAAGAGTTTCTCTAATTTACTATTTTTTTGTCACCTTCACACTAAGCTGCATTATTTTTTAAACTTTTGGGAACTCAAGTTTTCAGATATTTGTAGATTCTTACCAAGTGTTCTTTAATTGCTCCTATTTTGGAACGTAGTGTTGGAAAATTTTCAGATCCTCCTAACTGATATCTTTCTTCATGCTTCTAATCAGTTCTTGTAAGATTTTTCTCTGTGAGTTGTTATTGTGAGTATTCTCCTTGAGATCCGGGTTTGAAATTATGGCTTCTAAAACAACTATATGAAATTAATGATTAAAACAATAATAGAATGTGGTACTACCAATGTGTAGTCTTTTCCTGTCAGAAAACATTTATGCAGAGGAACTCCCATTCTACACCCGCTCTTTTATTTTTGGTTTTTAATTATTGCTTTTATTTTTCAGAGGAATAGAAAGTGGAATAGAAATAGACCTTTTTATCAGGATCTCCATTTTTTCAAAAAGCTGTTTTGCAACAGAAAAGTAATAAATCAAAAATATGTTGATGAGTCTGCCTATCAGGCACTCACATGATCACCTAAACCCAAAAGTCATGTGGAAAAACAGCTGACTGCCAGCACACACTTCTCCTCAGCCAGAAACAGAAATGAGGCATGTTTTCAGCTGAAGTTTTTAGTATCTAAACCCTTCCACATTCTTTTCTCCTAAAGGTATTAGGTATGAGGTCAATCACTGCAGTATCACGTACCAGTAGCTCTGATTTTACCAGGGGCTCATGCCTGAATAGTTTAGGTGATAAGATGTACAAAAAAAAAAAAAGGTCTGCCTTGAATGTTTCTAAAATCACATGCAGAGGCACTATTGCTTTGCTTTCTCTATGTGCAGTTCTCCAGATGCTTCTCAAATAAGCTCTATTCCCCTCTATGGATTACAGCTCACAGTAAAGAGAGGCTGTCTGAAGAGGTCTCTGTATTTCTTTTTTTCCCACCCAGAAACTGTTTAGACTCCCATATTGTTATTAGCTTTGGTTTTCTTGCAAATAGATTAATTTATTATTTAATTACTTTTCTGCTCCCTCTAGATCCCTTTATGCTACCAATTGTATTTATATTTTTTTTTTAGGAAGAGGTAAAATATCTGAGCACTATCCAGTAATGTTTTTCTGTGCCTTTGTCTCTGGAGCTTAAAAGATATATCAATTTTATCCTTTTTGTGAGTGCTATGCTATAATCCTCAGGCTGCCAGTCAATGAAAACACTTAAGACTCAAATATACTGAAATATAAAAATCTAGCATAATGATGGAGAGAAAGCTGCTGGTGCAGTTACTAAACTCCAACCAGTGACCCCCAGGCACTGCAGTTTTAAATTGGGAAGTTTGAGAAAGCAAGTGAAGAAGAAAGGATCCTTCACTCCACTAATACTTCAAAATACTGTGAAAGGGGAACTGAGACAACAGCAGAGAGTCAGACTGAACTGCTCATTACCACAAGGTCTTCTCAAGAAATGAAAGGTGTTACCAGAAACATATCTGAACCAAGAGCAGACTTAACTCCTGTGGATGACTAAACTGGCAAACCCATTCATATTCACATGAGCATTAGCCCTGTGAAAGCACAGAGTGCACCGAAATGTTGTGTAGAAGTTCTGGTCATGCAAGGTAAAGCTTCCCAGAGGCACCCTTTAATTGGTCTCATTTTCTCTGCCAAACATCATCAAAGTTTCAGATGTTCAGGCCAGGTCTTGTCACTTTACTATTTCATCACTTTTTGCATTACTGACTCCCAGCATAAATGTTCTCAAACATATTGCACCCTGTATGTTTTTCTACCTTTCACATGCTGCTTCCTTCCATAAAAGCCTTGATGGATTCCTAAAAAGTAGAAAAGGAAAATGATGGAGTGGGAACTGCTATAAACCCCATAAGGTAAATGGTTGTCCAGATACTTTTTAATTTCAAGGGCAGACAGAGGAAATTTTCATAACCCTTAAGGAACACAGTCCTTTCTACCTAATTTCTGGCCTTTTTAAGAAAAAAGCCCCAAACACAAGAAAGCCCAGCAACCATGCAAGCTATGGATCCCACATGCTGCTCCCTATGCTGGTGTGTAGGAAGTGTACAGAGTGAGGCAAGCAAAAGCATTTCTGGGCAAGTTGTTATTAAAGGGAAGGCAACTACTAGAGCTAGTTTATGAAATGATTGAAATGAGTACTATGCACAATGAATAGGCTGATTTCCATGGTAGGAACACACCGAACGATGCCAGCGTGGGCTGACTCACCACAAATAGGTGGGTTTGACTCTTGGCTCTGACACAGACTTATTGCACGGCCTCAGGCAAATCCCTAAACATTTGTTTTTAGTTCTCCATTTATATCATTTGGATAATATTTACATACCTGAAGGGGATACTTTAAGATACAATATGTTTAAGATACTACAAAGATTTGAAATGCTGTAACATAGCTAAGCCTCATTAACACCGTCAAACTAAAATAAACACCGGATGATTTAGGTAATGCCGTACATGTTCCTGGAACTGGGGAACTTCACTGAACAAAGAGCAAAATCTTCAAAGAGGAAAGGGAAGGTACAACTTATTGTGAAGGTGAAGCACTTTGCAAGGGTGGGTGAATTTGTAGGGGAAGAAGAACAAGTTTGTTAATAGGCAAGAGTTCATTAATTATTGAAGTTGTTGGACAGTGCTGAAAAGCAGCACATGCTCAGGACTGGGTGAAGAAAACAAGAATCATAGCCTCAGTTACCCCCTGTATTGGAGCTAGGGAGGACTTTGCCAAGAAAAGACCTGGGGGTTTATTTTTATTTCCTATATAATATGAAAACACAAATGTCAAAAGAAATCCTTTCCATTCAGACTTTCCTCTCCTGTCAGGAAGGGGAGACGGTTTTCTCCAAAACAGCATGAGATGCTCTGAGAGTTCCCCAGGACTGAATCATGCAGAAGGATGATGCTTATCCTGCTGAACTTTTCAGCAGGGGAGAAGTCCTGGCATGGTGAGAGATGGGTTGGAAATCCCTCTAGAAGAAAAGGACCCAGTAAAGCCACTGGGAAGAGTTCATCCTATGGTGACTGCATTAAACTCATTGCAGTGAGGACAAAGTCAGAGCCCCCAGACCTCTGCTGGAGACTCTGGGCCTGCCACCCATGTCCTGAAATCCTTAATCACAGAATCAGATTAGTTTGTGTTGGAAGGGATGTTAAAGACCACCTGGTTCCAACCTCCCTGCTCCAGGCAGGAACACCTCCCACTAGACCAGGTTGCTCAGAGCTCCATCCAGCCCGACCTTAGTACACTTCCAGGCCAGGACAACTTGTTCCAGTGCCTCACCACCTTCAAAATAAAGGACTTCTTTCCAATATCTAATTTAACCCTACTTTCTTTCAGCTCAAAGCCATTCCCCTTTGTCCTATCTCCACATGCCCTTGCAAAAAACATTCCTCTCCAGCTGTCCTGGTCCTGTAGCTCCCTTTATGGCAGCTGGAAGGTGCTATAAAGTTTCCCTGGAGCCTTCTCTTCTCCTGAAAGGCTCAAAAACCTGAACTCTCTCAGCCTGTCTCTTCATCTTAAACCCCACTTACACCAGAAGGAATGCATTTTTGGGCTCACCCAGAGAGGCAAATCCCACACACAGAATATCAGATAAGATAAAACAGCGGCATTAGCACTTCTGAGGTTTCCTTCCCCCACTGATTTTTTTTCCTTCTCCAAAGTTTTTATCCACACTTAAAGGCCTTAGTGAAAAAACACATTCTTAAAAAAGGGTGGAGGGAAAGCCTGGAAGCATAAAGAGTAGTATAACAGGACGTAAAATCAGCTTAGCTGCTCTAGGAGTAGGAGGGAGAAGTTGGAAGTGAACAAGGAAGAGGAGGAGAAGCTGAAGTGGAGGTCTTGGAGTGAGGGAGATGCAGCCAGAGGTAGGAAAAAGGGGACCACTTGGTCAGTGGTAGGGAGCAGGTGAAGCTGCAGCAGTCAGGTTTCAAGTATTAGGAAATAAGAATTATGACAATTAGTGTCAAGATCTATTCTTTTAAATACATTTGTAGTAAGCCTGAGAAAACAAGTTGAGGGGCCAGTGATTTGAAAGGACCTCCAGCTTTTGGGGATAAACCTTAGTCCTTCTTACTGCTTTGACTGAGAAGAAATAACAGCCAGTCCTGTCTCGAGACCAGCTCTACCATCATCCTGCTCTGAATGCCCACTCCTGGTTGAAAAATGTTGCCCTGTCCTGCAGCTTTCATTGCCCAGGTGAGTCCCACAGAAAGGAGTCCTGACTGTCACCTCCGAGACTGCCCAGCACTGTGAACCAAAGGATGGTAGGTGGAGAAATCTGGGAGATTTTCTTCCAAAGACCACCTCTACTCCTGAAGACAGTGCTCTGCCAGGCACATTCAAACACTGTGGTAGGTATGAGAAGGTAGGCTGGGCTTGTCCTGCATCCCACAGTGACACCAAGGCCATTTTTAAGCTGCTAGCACAGAGCGCCCCACAACTCCTTGGTAGATGTCATTGAATTGGGCAATTTGGGTTCTCCACTCACTACAACTATTTTTGTGTCTTATTTACCACTTGTGGCAACCCTAAAGATGGAGCTGGATCTAGAACACAGTTTGAGACACTGCCACACTGCTGGCTATAAAACTGTTGCCCATACCAGAAAGCAAAAGTATTTTTGCCTTGTAAACTGATAAATTCTTTATAGGTACACATCAGTTGAGAGACACAAAATCAAATTCATATTAAACTAGCAAAGATGATCCATTTTTACTATGTCTACAGACCATAGAACACTTTTCTTCCAAGAAAAGTTGAATAAACCACAGAGCTTTCTTAAGGAGACTTTTCTCCTTGTCTTCAGAAAGTCCTTAACGTGACATCTGTCCCTGCACTGTCACCTCCTTTAAAACTAACAAATGCATGACAGATAGTACAAGATTTATAAATTAAAGAAACCCACCCCTTTTAAGTAATATTCTTTAAATCTCAGTTTCTGACAGTCCTCCTATTTGCTCAGTAACTGTAATAGGCGTATTTTTCAGAAAATAGTGAATAAAAACTGACAAGCTATCGGGGGAATCTGAATGCATAATTGATAGGGGCATAAATTAATACGATTAGGCCTTTATTGGGTGCCACTGCTGCCAAACCTACAAAAGGGGCATGGAATAAAACATGGATATGTTCTCAGGGCTGATAGACATCAATATGTAATGCATATTATCTCAAACCTTCTCATGTAGTCTGCTTATGACAGCACTCAACCTAATTGAAATTTTTATCTTTCTGTTGCATACAGACAGTTTTGACTAGCTGCTTCCAGGGAAAAGAGAGAAATCCAAATGACCCAAACCAAGATTTCTCTGTAGAGGTATATACCCTTCTTGCAAATCACTTTAAAATGGCTTTTTGCTTTCTGGTTTTATAAAGCTGTCTTCAGAAACCTGCATTAAAGTCAACTCGGGATTTGGTTTGCTTCTCTCCCTTTTAACTAAGCTTAACAGTGTATTTCCCTAAAAGAAAGAAAAGAATCAAAAGATTTCTTTGTAAAAATCAATATATTGTATGCTCACATCCACTGAGGCCACATTTTGCCGCAGTTCTTCACACTGAGCACACACACCTTAGGAAACAATCACTTTCCTGTTTACTAAAGAATTTTAAACTCTACCTCCAGGTCTGTGAGGAAACAGCTAAAAATTAGGAGTGATTTCTTGAACTGACATCCCCAGTCCCTCAAAAAAATGTTGGTCAGGTGATACAATTCAATTAAGAGAATTTGAAATTATGTTTCAAGTTCTCCTTTACTTTTTCAGCTCTCTTTTTGACTTACACGGCGTGAAATGAAAAGTCACGGCAAAACAGTGATAGCTATCAGTTCTAAAATGTTTCAAACACTTTTCTGTAAATAAGAATGTAATCAATGTTCACTTTTCATGAAGGATTTATTCATTGACAAGTCAAAGTTGATTAAAAAGTTTCACAATCAATGTTTATCTCTTCATGGAAAAGTTCTGTACTGCATGAGTGTTCCTGAGAATTTGTGCTACTGTTACTAAATATTTTTATTACAATAGTGTTGGAAATTGTACAAATAAGAAAATTAATCAGTTTCTGCTCTGTTGTTTACAGTCTAGAATGGGATTACTCCTGAGTAACACACATTTAACTTATAAAGATAAAAATAAAACTGAGAGGGGCAGAAATGGGTCCAAAAACTTATTTTGGCTTTACTAAAACTAATTTTCTAAGACACAGGAAATAAATATAATCTTTTTTTTATGAAATATGTTTAAAAGCCCAAGCATCTACATTGATAAATAAAAATCATGTTATTAGTTATTTTCATACCATGACATGAAAACAAAAGCAGCAAGCTAAAAAATGACTTTTCTGTGTTAATGGACAATATTTTACTCTTCTGCCTCATCACTCCATTATCACAAGTAGTAAGGCATCCATAAATATAAAGAGGCCATGCATTTTGTAGCTTGAAGAATGACACATTGTGTTCTGAATGATCCATTTTGTTGCAGCTGCTATTTCAAGTAATTTATTTATTTCAGAGGCTATAGAGAAGTCCCACTTTCATTTTACATCTGCCTTTGCTAGTTGCAAGTTCAAGATGGGAAACAGACCTGTCATGATTTCCTTTTTGCTTATATATATGGCAGAGAGGTCAGGGCAGTTGATGGAGAACAGGAGCTCATGAATTTTCCCTCAAGAGCCCTGGAGAAACTCCAGACTTTATTTTACCCTTACTAGAATTTGTCATACAAATAAGTTTTAATGAAACATATGTTGGGAGCCTATTTCAGTGTTGTTTGTTCCTGCTGTGGGGCTCTATTGGAAAGGGATCTCCATCACCTTTTCCAGAAACAAGGCTGATAACCATATCACTGGAACATACACTGTGCACAGACTGTGGCTTTGTGTGGATTGTCAGAGGCACAGGAGTGATGTGAGGGTGTGGGGATTTAAAGGCTGGCTGCTAAAATAATGGATTACAAATACAGCTTTAAGTTAAAAATTACTATTTCTAATCCAATCATAAGGTACATTTAGACATCCCTGTTCATAATGCAGATTCAACCCAAGTCCATGAACAAAATTAGCACTGGCAAACAAGAGAAATATGAAGGTCTGTGGAGCACAGAGGTAGGATCCTGCAGACTGACTTGGGTGCTTCCCTGGGTTTGAATGCAGGTGTGGTTACAGAAGTTGTAGGATCCAGATGTTGCCAACAGAAGCACTAATACCCAAGTGACCTCTCTCAGACACCTGTGAGCTGTCCAGGACTCCTAAAGAAAAGTGATGGTGTGGGGTCTGCTGCTTGCTTTGCATAGGATAGTGCAGACTTTGAAATTTTCACACTGTTTTAGAAAGCTGTGAAGAATGATTGAAGGCTTTTCAATGGGGCAAACTCACATGTTTAATCATAAGAAAACCAGCATGGGTCATGGCACATTTTTGATGACTCTCTGTGAGCCAGGCTTTTTTGGCTGTCCTGCATACTTCAGCATCTACTTGGCCAAATCAAGTGTGTAAAGGAGAGAGTAATGGATGAACCCAGCTTGTGCAGACATGGCATTTCACTTGAACCCATTGCCTCCTATGGGCTTGATGATCCATAACAGAAATCCAGGTTATTACAATGGCCTTGAAACCAGTCAATGAACACAGGGCCAAAAATCACATTAAACATGGGACAGAAGAGAGAAATGAGCATCACTTTCATGGGTATGAAAGCACAGGACCACACAGAAAATAAAAAACACCTGCAGTGCTATTATAATGAATCATAGGTATTAATTAGCTCACAGAACCCTTGTACAGCAGGGATGGGCTCTGCTATCCCTTCATGCAGAGGGGAGAACTAAGACTCAGGAAATAAGAGAGACTTTTCCAGGGAGGTGAATGGCACCTGAGGCCTGCAAGCCTCTTTGTAGTTTTGAGGTCTGTTCCTCCCCTACAAAGTATTTTGCCTGAGGTCAAAGAGAGCTTCTAAACAGAGGCTGTAGAAGTTCCAGTCCTAAACCTCCACTGAACCACCTTGCAGGATATTGGCAGAAATCTTACTGTGCTTACTGCAAACCAGTGAAAGCCCAAATTTGCCAAGTAACTACAGCTCTTTGAGGGGCTGGAACTTGCCTGAAATTAGCAAAATAAAACACATATAAGATTTTAATATCCCCTCCCCTCACTGCAAAGCCATTTGAGGAATTTCATCATTGTGACATTTTCAAATGACCAAATTGAAACCCTTTACATGCTAGTAAAAGACATTTTACCAACCATGTTTTAACAAAGACCATTTATCACCACTGGAAAGTTGCTGAGTAAATCCTTTTGACTTTGTGTTATTCCATTCATCCTCGTTTCAAATAATGTAATTCTAACATTGTATTGATATTCTTTTAGATTCCCCCCCTTGTTTTCAATTTAAAAACTAGTTTCTAAACACATTTGATTTGAAGTTTTATATTTGTGTCCTTAAGGAAGTATGCAGAAGATGTGCTCAGCTATATTGATCTCTGAGAAATGTGGATGAGGTAGATAATGTGAAACCTTTTTGTCATTACTACCAGTTATATAGGTTCTGGAAACTTTCTGTGTTTGGCTGACTAGATAAGTGGATGCACTCACATTTATTTGATTGGAAAAGTATAGGGACTAAACTGTGTCTCCACAGTTTCTGTATGGAATTGATCTTTTGTGTATTAACACTTTTCTATCACAGCAAAGGAATTGCTGATTAGGAGAGCAGAAGCACCCCTTTCTTTCTGCTGCAGTCTTTAGAGACCAGACTTAAAGAAAAGGGAAAGAAAATAAACAAGTTATGGAAGGGACAACAAAAGGGCAAAGTACAAAGTGCAAAACATTTCCACCTCTAACCTTCAGAAAATGAAGGAGAAGGAAATTTCTCTCTTGATTGAATTAGCTCCTTGCATCCCTCACATCTGTGGTAGACCTCTCCTTCCTTCCCCTGGTCTGGAGTAGCTGCAGGTGGCAGGTACTTGCTCAGTTCTGGCTCAGTTGCAGGAGCCAAGGCTGGGGCTGACAGCTGGGGCACCAGGCAGAATGTTTATCACGGGGCACGAGGTTATCAATGTTTACATGCAAACCCCATGACCTGATGTACAGGAGTTTGTCTAAAAGGTGAATGGGTATAAACTGAATCGCACAATCACAGAATAAGCTGAGTTGGAGGGGATCCACAAGGATCATCAAAGTCCAACTTCTGGCTCTGCACAGGACACCCCAAGAGCCACACCATGTGCCTGAGAGCACTGTCCAAACACTCCTTGAACAGTCTTGGTGCTGTGACCACTTCCCCAAGGAACCTGTTCCTGTGCTCAGCCACTCTCTGGGTGAAGAATCTTTTTCTAATGTTTAACCTATGAGGCATTTTCTACTGGGGAACTCTCAAGTAATTGATTCCCTTCCCCCCATTCTAATTCCTCTGATTGTTCAACATGCCTCAACGCCTCCCCCACTTTTCTCTGAGTTTCCAGATTGTGTTCTGTACCTGCTCTGCAGCAGACACCAAGACGCACACAAATTGCTGCAAACAAGTCCAGGCCATGAAATCTTAATTCTGGATCCAGACTAAACTTTCCTTTGTGATAAAGAGATCTTTCAGTCCTCTTGCATCACTTACTCCCACCCCCATATAGGTTACTGCCTTCTTATCTGAACTGATTTAACCCTCTGCTCTGCGGAAACAACGATTAACCAAATTAGAAGGCATTTTTTGGAAAACGTATTGTTTGCTTGACCTGGTGCACAATGTGAGCACAAACCCAGGTTAGATAGTGAGACACAGAGACTTTTTGACAAGGGGGAAAGCAGTTGGGAACAGGGATCATTTAAACTGTCATTGCTGTTATGGTGCAGATAATTCATAATACAGGCTTAAGTGCCAGCACCCAGACTGCAGAGATGAGTAGCAAAAAGATTCTGGTGCTGTTTTCTCAATCTGATGGGTCTCAGGACCAGGACTAACCTGGATCAGATGGTCAGAGACAGCTTCCCTGTAGAGAGTAGGTAAAAGCAAAGTCTCTCACTCTCTGTCCACAGTCCTGAGACCCATCATTACAGGGCACAGCGCACCTCATAGCTCGTGTGAATGTGCTGATTATGGACCTGACATGCTGGGCTTTAGCTTGGTGCTCCTTCAGCTAGTATCTTCTTCCCCTCCTCTGCACCCCAACACACATTTTTTATGACTCCCCTTTTTTTTCTGAGACCTACAAACCAGTGAGCTGGCATCAGATAGTTTATCATGTCTCTTTGTTTTTACGTCAGCCCGTGCTGTTTATTAAAATACAAATCCGTTAGGTTTATGTCCATATGGTCAATCTCCTTTCTAAGTTAGTTGCTGACCCACAATACAATTCCTGATAAGAGTGGTGATTGGCATAAAGTCGACTAATCACAATAAATCCTGCACACACTGAGGTCTCTGTGCTGCCCTTGGTGACCCTCTTACGCATTTCAGCTTTTCATGTAAGTTTAGACTAGCACTTTTTTAATCCAGTTTTAATAAAAATTAAACAAATCTCTGCCATGATCTCTGCCAAAATTAAACAATCTCTGCAACTGACAAATAGAAGCACACAAGATCTCAGGCAAAGCTAAAAGTGACCAACTTGTGCAGATTGCCTAAGTGGTGCATTGTAGACAAGAGACACAGCTCAGAAAACCTGGAATGAAGCCATGCTCTTCAATTAGCTGTACCATTTTATGTTGTCCAAGATTCTGGCCTGTTTTTCTTAAAAAAAAATGTTTTGCATGTGTCAAAAAATTGGGTATAAATTACAGCTGCCCCTGTTACACTTTAACTTGAACAACCAGAGCTTATTCAGTCAACTGCAATGGGTCTCACTGTCCTTGGCAGGATTACAGGGGTAATAATTTCTAACATGGATGAGCAGCTCTTGAACAATTTCTCCAATGTATTAAGCATGAACAGGCTTTCCTTCAACATCAGGTGAGCATGTCTTCGCCTCACATTTATTTTTCTTCACCACACAAATTTACTGTGGCCATTACATGGGAAGAAAACTTCCCTTCCTATAAATGTTTGTCTTCTCCCTCTCTTTCATGGGAATGTTTGTTCATGCCACAAACTGGTGAAGTGATTTTGTTTCAAATGTCTGCCTTGTTTTATTTATTTATATATCAAAGACAATATTCCCCATTGTTATATTGCTAAGGTTTCTTCATTGCTTGCAAAGGAACTTGTGGGCAAAAATAAAGATATGCTGTGATAGATACTTTGTTAAAGACTGATCCTGTAGCTGCTTACTGACAAGAAATCTCATTTCTTTAAAGGGAGTTTATAGTATCAAATAATTTACAAGTTTAGATTAAAAAAAGATTGACTTATTCTGCCTTTATTAAAAGTTTTGGGGGCCTTGACATATCCTCTACTGACAGCTGGACATGAAGGACTTCAAATAGATGAAATAAGAATATGAGTAACTTCTACATAAGAATGATTGCTAGAACAACTGGACTGGCACCTAGATGGCACATATTATCTCAAATTCTGTATGTTAGGGCCTGCATTTGCAGGAGAATTGCTATCATAAAGGGCTCAAAAAGACTATTCAAACACTTCAATAACAAGGGCTTAATTCTTTCATTAATTATCAATCCATTGCCAAAGCAGAGGGTGTTTTTGTTTTTGTCCCTCACCCTGCCCCCTCTTTTTTCCACCCCTTGACCTGCATTTTCTAAAGTGTTTATTGATTTATTGGAATGCATTCTCCCATGTTCATAAAATTTCCTTAGGCAATCTAGTGGTTGTTTTTATAGAAGAGCTGTTAGTATTGGTAACTGGCAATCTAACTCTGAAGATGCAAATAAGTTCCCTGTATAGCATCCAAGCCTACTGAAGACTTACAGAAAACAGTGCAAGTGTGTGCAGGCTGAAGTGAAAATAAAATTATTTATACCTTACACATCCTGGATACAATTGCATAGTTGTAATTTTATTTTTGTTGCCTTTATAACAGAAAAATGTATTCTGAGAAAAATGTACTCTGAGTTTAATCATGTGGCTTTTTTTAAAGTTCAGAAATAAGGTTGAGAATTAAAAGACATTTGGAAAGACTTTGCAAGTCTACATGAAGTAGTATATTGAAAGTAGATGCCTTCATTTGCTTGGCCAAATTCTCATTTTAATTATTTGAGACTCCAAACTTCCTTGTCCTTTAAGCATTATTCCTTAAAGTATGTCTTCTCAGCTCAAGTGTCAGATCAATTAATTTTTTCTCTCTTTGTTTGCTCTAGAGGAGACTTCTTTTATTACAAGAAAAGGAAAAAAATGTACATATGTGATAGTAACTTTAATTATTGAAGGTTTTTGACACCGGCGATGACAACGCTTCCCACAAAGTCAGCTTTGAGCATAGCCAGGGACAAGGCTGTGAAGGTCAGTGTTCAGATTAACATGCTTACTGTAAAAACACATGACAGACTTTTGTACTAATCGAAGGAAGAATGTATGGACTGGTTAGAAGAGAGAAAAACTTAGATCCAGAGTAATTAGAAGCCTCTGACACCAGGCAACTAAACAGGCTTCCTCGTGAAACAAAACTTAAAATTTATGTCCTTGCCTGTTTCACCTAATCTACAGTGATTTTTATTCTGAGAATTTTTTTTCAGTTCCTTCTGAGACACTTGCCTGGCAGAATTTGGATAGATGGAACTATGTATTCAGTATCTCCCTTAATATTAAAGGTATTACACACTGATTCCTGTCCCCTCTCAGGGTATAATTCAGGGAACCTTCATGGGATCAGCTGGTCAAAGGCCCAGGAGTTTTCAGTGAGCAATGGAATTAATTTTTGTCTGGCAGATTCTTATAAAAACTGATTTTTGAAAAAAAAAAAAAAAGGTTCTTTTTGATGACAAGTAAGTCCTTGCACATGAGACAGCAGATGGAGAAACGTGCAGTGTTTTGCACCACAGAAAAATTGTGCCTTGGTAGTATAACCATCCTATACACATTCAAGGCTGATGAGGAGGATGGGTAAAGATAAGAACAACACTTACCCAGGACAGCGGACAATTCACTTAAAGGAACAGAAGCTTCGGAGAAGAAATTAAATATTCTTAGAGAATAAAATTAGTTTCCCTCCAGAACCCCATGAAAATCATATGCATGGGAAAAGCTTGCAAAAAGCATCATAGGTGATAGAAAAAGAAGTCAGCTGATGTTCTGTGAAACAGAGAATTTGGAAACAATTTACAGAAATACAGAGAAGGCTTTTTAGCAGAATCCTTCTCCTTACTGACTTTTGTTCCCTGTCTTTGATGAGGCCTCATGAAAGGAATGATCACTATTCTGAAGAAGACACAGTCATGCAAATGTTTCCCTTCAACACAAATTGCAAACTTCAGGTTACACTAAATAAATAAGAGGAACTCATTAAAACCAGGACAAAATTGAAACAGGACATAAGTTTTTTTTGTTTTGTTTTGTTCTTTTTAACAAACAATTCAATACAAAATCCCAGATACCCTATATCTTGGTCACTGGTTATAGGTGGCTCACAATGAAGTGATACAGGTTGAAGCTTCAGCTGTTTTGCACATCTAGGTTACTCAGAGTGATTTAGTCCTCTGTGCCCAAAAGGCAGAGCATAAGGAAGAAATGGCACTGGCAGAGGGGAAAAAAATCTGTCCTTAAGCAGTAATAATTGGATTTGGGGCTCTCTCCAGCACAAATTAGCATTTATGGCATCTGGCCCAAGGACCAGATGCTGTAGGACTTCAGAGGTGTTTGGAAGCATCCAGTTAATGGCAGCAAGCTGCTGTTAAGGGAAGAACAGGAGACAGAGGCCTGTGAGAAGGACAAAGCTTTCACCCAGCTCCACCTCAGAGTGTGATGGTCCAGAGGGACCTAAGCCATTGCTCAAAATGGATGGAGATAGAGTTTTTTCTCTAGAGGACTCAGGGGAAAAAAATAAGCATCTTCTTCTCTAAATGTTTTCACTTATATAAAGAAAAGCAATTTGACACTCTCTATGTGTGGTTGAATCAATCCCTCTAAGAAGTGGAAGGTTATACTAACTCCTACATTGAATTGGCCCCTTTGAACAGGTCATCCACCTTTCAAACCACCTGCCATTTCCAGAAATTCTAAATATCCCTTCAGCTTGGCAGACTAATTCTAGTATGCAGCTAACCAAGAGAGTCCAAAATGCCTTGAACGTTTTTTGTGTGTCACTGGAGTCTTTGTTTGTATAACATTCTGTAAAATTTAGATGTCAACATTACAGCAAATCAACACAAAGATCCAAGAACAGACCAGAATGGTCTAGAATACATGAGAAAATGAAAGGAGAATTGTAAAGCAGCAAAGAAATACAGAGCCTAATAAATCATAAGCAAGAAAGGTGAGCCAAAGAGATTTAGCAATCATCAGTTTCTCTGTGACACTTATTTTGCCTGCTAGATAGAGGACATACACAAATTCTCATTTCAATTCTAGTTTTCCTTCACTTTTGGATCTGCAAATTCATTTGACCAGTCTGTCACTGTGACACTAAATAACACTGTTCTGGAAATTTCCCAGCAAAATGTTCTTCTGTTTTGAGCTGGAAAGTGAGATGCTGATGCTATCAGAAGTGTTTATGGTGACTTATAAACATTATTGCTGACATTTTACCCAGAAAAATTTTAAAGTTCCTAAATGGCTGACTAGACATTGATGATCCCTTTTTCCTCCTTCAGCTCCTTTTTTTGTAGCTTTGCTATTTCAGAGCTGCCCACACTTGGGAGTATTTTCTGCAATGTGCAAGGCCCCGCTGAGGTGCCTTTGTTGAACTGGTTGGAAGGCTTAACCATCAAACTATGAGCCCAGCTGATCTCTCATGTATGTGCAATTCTTCCTTATAACAAATATTCCAACAAACAAATACTTAAATAGGAGACACATTTTCAACAGTCTGCTCCAAGAAACATTTCTACGCACACACATCTAGATTCTGTGATGTATTTATGTCATGGGACAGCTCCAAAGATGGAAGGGAGAGAAGCTCCAGCACAGCCATCAGCAGCTGTTGCACCACCAGACACATGAGAGCAGGGGCATCCACATGGTTTTTCCTCATTTTAATCCATGACAAGAGCCATGCAAAATAATGATGAAACACTGGTGGGTAAGAAGCAAAAGGCAGAAGATGAGGTAACCCTGTTGGACCTAGATGGAACCTGAAGCAGGTGGGCAGCCAAAATCTGTCTGCTGAGGTAGAAGGGAGGAGTGGGGTAATCTCCTTCAGCTTGGAGGCTGAGCCTTTGTGTCCATGGGAATAGGGTCTTTGGCAGTTTCTCGGTACAAACACCTCAGCTGCTTTTTCTTCTGGCCTACACATTAACAGTGGGGAGCTGAGGGGTTTGAAAAGTGCCTAAATAATATGGCTGAAAAAAATTAAATGGAATTAAAAGCCATGACTTGGCATTTAAAATACTTTAGTAATTAAAAGTCATCACTCCAGCATTTTCAGGGTCACCCTCTTAAAGCAAAAGAATTAATCTTCAGAGGAAGTTTTAGAATCCTACTTAATTTTTCTTGAATAAATCTTGTTCAAAATAGACCTTTCAGAAATACATGACCTAACCATTATATTTTAATCAACAGCCATTTGAAATGAATATTTCAAACCTTCACACTCTACATTCAACATGGATATCTCAGGAGAAAAAAACCCCCACAGAGTGCCTTGAAATTATGACAGTTTGAACACACCATCCATATTTTGAAATGCAACTTCATAATTTCCTCTGAGCCAACCCAATTACTACCAGTGGCCAAGAGTGGCTGTCCACAACACTGATCACACAAATGCCCACTGATCCTGACAAATGTTTCTCAGACAGAAAATTCAGCCATTACTGCCTTCTCTCCTGCACAAATTACAAGACAGTGTAAGAGATACCCAGATTATTCTTATTTACCCCCCTTTAAACTTCATTTTTTTATCCTCTACTAATTTCTGGATTACTGAAGAACATCGCTGGTAATTTCTCAGAGAAATATTTTCAGTTTTGCCCTAAGACTACTCAGAGAAAGTAAAGGGATTCTCTCTGTACTTGAATTAATGTTTCTCTGTTTGCCACAAAATGCTTCTTTGCTTAGCTTTATGAAGAGAAACTGGAATTAACTTTCATGGTCTTACTGCACATTGCTGACACAAACTGTTCCTAACCAGTGACAAGACTAGATCAAACAAACATGTTACGTTTCTTACTTTTCATACCCACACAGGAACTTTGAAAGGGGTAAAAAATTGAAAGGGGTAAAAAAATACATCCTGGTGAAAATCAGATGTCTTTAATAAATTGAAATTAATTTAATCAGATTTTAAAAATTTAAATTTAACACTGAGAAACTGAAGGGAAGTAGCTCAGCCTACTTTTTACTAGACAGTGTGATTTTTAAATGGTTTATAGGAGATAATAGTATCATAAAAACTAAGCTCAGCCACCCAGTGCCCCTACCTCCAAGGCAGGCTCTGGGTTTGTGTAAGTAGTACTTCTACGCTTTCCTAAACTGTTCGTTTGCTGAAACATGTTCTTAAGAAGAGACTGAAAAGAGAGATATCAAGTGTTGGTAACTACTTGTATTTTTTTCCTTGCTGAGACATTCACAAGGTGATTACAGCTGGACAAAATTATGTCAGTTAGACACTACATGATTTTAAGAAAAATGCAGCAGAGCTGGACCTTCCTCTCAATTTCCCCCCTCCTCCCACTTCCCCAGACAGCACAGCATTAATTGCACTTGCCACTCACCTGATTTTTGAGTTTAAGGCATTTCAAGAAGATTGTAATTTACAGCCTGCAATTCAAGTCTGTTATTCCTTTTGCAAAAGCATCAGCTATATTGAACTGGAAATATCACCCTCTAATTATTTATTAATATAGTTTTAAAGGAATTCTCAGATTTTTGTTGCTAACTGCTCACTTGGGTTGAAATGTGATGCACTTGTTGGCAGTGTAGCCCCAGAGGGACTGCAGTGAGACAGACTTACTCAAGCTTCACTTGAACACAGAAATGAAAATCAATAAACAATTTGAACTTCTCAGAAGAGAATTTTTCTCCTCTAATGAATATACAAGCTTGGTTACAGCTTAATTTAAAGATTGAATTTAGTGTGTGTTTTTTCCCTGCACTAGGAGCATGACAAACACAAGCTTCAAGTGACATGTCCCAAAGGGAGACTTATTGTTTAAAAAAAGTGGAGAAAAAAAAGTGAGCAGATACAAAACAAAAAAGATTCAAAATCCCATGAGAGGGAGGTACTTTAAAAATAAGGAAAATAATATGCAGCTGCAAAACAGATCTCCTTTGTGACTGTAGATATAACTAAGCTTCTAGTGGGGCAAATTTCATAATGTATGTATTTTTATTTGCTTTTATAAGTGGCTGCAAATGGGGTCAGACCACAGTGCATAAATGTGGTTGTAAATTCTCCATTAGTTTGAGGGTGCTTGAATGCAGCATGTGTTTCGTGGGTTAGTTTCTCACACACACACAAATCAGATCTATTTATAACTTCTGCTTTCAGGATTGGAGTAGGTTAATATTGTAATTTCTGTAGAAATTAATAATATTAATTAAATAAAGAAGATTACTGTAGAATCAATGTTTCCAAAATAAGACATGCTTGCACGCAATATTAACTATCAGAGGGGAGAGGGCTGGGATGAGCTGCTGCACTTTTGTTTTTCAGAATTTCTGCAGAGTTGTTAAACTAAACAGCTTTTGCCATCTGATAGTCTTGGCTAAGCAATTAGTTGAAAGCCGCAGAAGTGATTGTGTACAGCATTTTATTCTTCAGCTCAACAAGAAACAGATTTGACTTGGAAACTCAGATCTCATCTGTGCAAACTGGAAACCAGATAAATCAGGTCTTATTACAAGTTCATATCAAATAAGTGACAAAATAAAACAAGAGCTCTTTTTCAAAACCAGTTCTAAAAATATAGTGTTTTCTGGGAAAAAAAAAACCAACCCAAACCTGTGGGAATGAAGATGAACAGATTTACCTGATAGTATAAATTTCAATCATTTGTTTGCAGTTTCTATACTGTGTAGAGAATATATTTAGGACATTCACATAGATAACAGGTAGATTTGACTTTCCAAACCAAACCAGTTAGAGCCACATTTTTGTTACTATATTAAAAAATCTGAAATTTCTTTAGCCCCTGAACTCTTTTTCATGTTGGTAATCTTAACACCCCACTCAAAGGGATCTCTAAAGCTTTTCATTTAAACTACAATTATTCTTTTGTCTACTGGGAACCCAGTGCAAAGATGATGTCCTGTGTGCAAGAAGCAAGCAAGCTGAATATTAATTAATGAACACTACTTAATATGCAGAAGAAGAGAAGCAACAATCAGTTGTGAGCCCTTACATATTAACTGGGAGATCATTGTTATTCTGGGAGGCATCATAAGGCCAAATGCAGGTTACAACTAGTTTAGAAAATCTCTTTAATTAAGAAACATGGAAGTTTAAATCTCTCATTTTAAATATCTTATTGTGGCCATAAAAGACATCATTAAATGGTGTGATGGTGCAGCACTTTTAATGCAGTCTGAGGTGGTGAACTGGACTTCAGCTGTTACTCCATTTGCAGTGTTATCAAATAAACAAGCAAACACTGAGTTTTCACTATTTTTCCCAAGATCATAAAATAATTACAGCTGAAAATGACCACTAAGATCATTGAGTCCAACCATTAACCCAGCAACTCCATGTTCACCATCAAAGCATATCCCCAGGCACTACATGAACCCATTTTTTGAACACTTCAGGGATGCTGATCCCACCACTCCCCTGGGCAGCCTGTTCCAATGGCTGAACTACCCTTTCAGTGAAGAAATTATTACATCCAATCTAAACCTCTCTTATGCAACCTGAGGCCATTCCCTCCTGTCCCATCACTTATCATCTGGCAGAAGGGACTGACCTTTCTCACGACACCCTCCTTTCAGGCAGTTGTAGAGGACACTAAGATCCTCCCTGAACCTTCTTTTCTCCAGACCAAACAACTCCAGCTCCCTCAGCAGCTCATCGCATGGCTGACGATCCAGATCCTTCCCCAGCTCTGCTGTCCTTCTCTGGACTCTCTCCAGCCCCTCAGTGTCTTCCTTGCAGTGAGGGGCCCAGAACTAAACACAGGATTTGAGGCGTGGCCTCACCAATGCCCACTACAGGGAGAAAATCCCTCCCCTGGTCCTGCTGCCCACACTATTGCTGGTACAGGCCAGGGAGCCATTGGCCTTCTTGGCCACCTGGGCACACCCTGGCCCATTCAGCTCAGCCAGCTGTCCACCAGCATTCCCAGGTCCTTTCCACTGGGCCATTTCCAGCCACTCTGCCCCAGCCTGAAGCTTTGCAAGGGGTTGGTGTGACCCAAGGCCAGGACCTGGCCCTTGACCTTATTGAACCTCATAAAATTGGCCTTGGTCCATTGATCCAGATCCCTCTGCAGAGCCTTCCTGCCCTTCAGCAGAACAACACTTCCATCCAGCTTGGTGTTATAAACCTGCTGAGAGTGCACTTGATCCTCTCATTCAGGTCATTGTTGCAGAGAAACAATTTTTTCTTTTCTTAAGGACATGTGAAGGCCATGAACAAACAAATCTCCATGGAACACCTCCAAATAGGTGGATCAGGAGTTTTACAAAGCAATAGTCACAGGACTACTCCTGTTTGTCACTTTCTACAACTATTTGCAGCCTTGCAGAAGAGAGGAAAATATGAATGCTACGGTCCAATGTTTTTTACTTTGCTAAATTAACAGAAACAAAAAGAACACTCCCATCAGTAAGTCTCTGGGCCCATTGTTGAAGGAGACTGTCCTCCTTGCTGCCATCTATCAGATCAGATGATCTAAAGCTACTCCTGAGGCCAGCATCAGAGGAAAATAGATATGTCTCTCTAGACATGGTCTCTACACTCATCAATATTGCTTTTCCAGGAAAAATTAACAGGAAAATTTATATTAATGAAACTTTCCCTATATTAATGAAACCTACGAATATTGAAATCACAAGAAGAATACATCTTCATAAGATTCCTACTTCAAATTTTCCATGTGTGATGACAGGGGTTCTGCAGGTTTTTTTACTGCATGGACCCACACAACAAATTAAACTGAAGTCATCCATTGTAGTGCATTAGTTCACTACAAAGTGCATTGTAATGAAAGGAACATCATCTGTTTGCAGATCTATTTCTTGCAATATGCTTGACTGTGAGACAGGAAGAATCAAATTCAGTTCTCAACTGTATGCAAGGTTAAGTACTGATGACAACACTTCTTTTTAGGAAAGGACGCAGCAGTGCACAGTGATTCAGCTTTTTGTCCTGTTCAATGAGTTATATGAGACTTTTCTGCATTTGCTGTACACAAAACATTTTCCTGATACATTACACAAAAATACATTTCTGTTTGCTGATGGCAAAAGGCTTCTCTGCCAAATACACAGTTTCTCTCTGAAGCAGTATTTAAACAGTTTTTACAGGAACAGTTTGGACAAGAACTAAGATGTAGCAACATTTTACTAGGATTTAATGATAAGCCCTTTGCTTTATATTAAATTACATGAATATGTTTTTATGCACTATATATGGAAAAAAATCTTTCTTGTTTTAGACAGTCTGGACAGGTTCAGCAACTTGAATTTAAATATATGGCCATTGATTTGGAAGAAGTATACATTTGCCTCTTGGTCTGAAAAGGTGGTAATTTTTGTGGAATACTTACAGGTCTACTTAACATGCACAAGCAGAGCAATGCCACGGAATCTGACTCAATCAGAGATTTTACAGAGTTATTTATTCTTAGCAGTACCCAACATTATTTACACAGCATTTTCTCTTCCTGGAGATCTCCAAGGCATGATCTGGCCTTGCAGAATCTGAATCAGCCCCTTTCTCAGTTTGTTTGTTATCTACCCATCAAATACAGCCCAGTACACTGATACCACTTGCCAGACTGGAAGCTAAATGATGCAAAAAAGCAAGAATGGGTAAGAGTAGGAGGAGGGATAATGTTTACAAAGTATGAAAAACAAATGAGCCAGTATTTCCAAGAGTCTCCTGCAGCAGTAGAAATCCTTCCATAAAAGTAAATTCCCACCAACAGGGAGGGAGCTGAAATGGGCCAAGAACACTGGAAGTGTTATTTGTGATAGAAAAATCACCAGGTGGCACTGTTTTATACCACCATTAGCACCTGCACAGATTTCTGTTGAGCAGGGGAACCTCTGGGGAGGAAATGTTGGCCTGGAGAAGGGTCCTGTTTGCTGCCTGCCTGTGCTGCCCCAGACTGGAGCTGGTCAGAGGTGCCAGTGGTGCTTTGTGCTGCTATGGACAACTCCTGGCATAATCCACCCATCCCATGCTGGTTCTCATCTTGCATATCATCTATAAAACATCAGTAAAAGGATAAACCTATAAACCAGGAAAGAATGTATTTTTTAATGAAAACAACCCCAAAAGCAGAAAACCTGGATATGACAGGAAACTTTGGGTGGATAGGGGAGCAAGATAAAAGGGAGAAAGTCAGAAGTCATTCTCAGGATTAGAGACATTGTCAGAGTAGTGTATGAACAACAAAAGGAAAGGAATGGACACATGAAAATCACACTTCATTGTAGCTCATAGCTCCCTTTGCAAAGTAGCAGCACTCAGAGAATTGTCTCTCTTTTGGGGCTAGTTGGTAAGTTCTGCTACACTCTTTCTGAAGTGTAGAAGAAGTGCTACACTCATTCTGAAGTGTAGAAGAAAAAGAAACAAAAAGAAAGAAACCCAAACCTTATTATGTTTTAAGACTTTGTTTTTTTCAAGATGTAACTTTGTGGGTGCATAATTATCTTTAAGAATTATTTAAAAATACATTCTTTCCATCTACAGGAGCTCTTAAATAAGAAAAAATTCTCAGATAATTGTGGTCATATGGTTTGAAAACTTGTTAATAAGAGACAACTACTAAGTTAAATTTAAGTGTCCTTTTCTTAAATTAACTTGGTAACAACTTCTAATTTGCTTAATGTCCTGTTCGGAGAGAACATCCTTCCATGCAGCGTGGCTTGTTTGGTTTTCTTTAATGTATTCTTTTTGTAAGAAAAATAGCAGGCCACAAATAAGTAAATCCTTTTTGTCCAGAGATTGGAGACTTTTTCTAAAGATCTGGCGTGCCAAAATACACCCCATTTGGTCTCATTATTTGCCTTGCCCTAAACTCAGTATTGTGCTTGTATTCTGTGCACTCAAATGTTTGCAGACTGTGCAGCTCGTCAGGATGCAGCATATGTTTAACCTGAAATAGCTTCTCTGAACTTAAAGGCAGCACAAGCCATGGGCCACACCAATCACATTAGATTGCCCCTTCCTAATGGGAAAATCTCTTCCTTTCTAGCTTTCCAGGTTAATTAATGTCTGACTGGTCTAAATGATGTCAGGGGCAGAAGAATGAAGGCAGCTTTTTTACCCTGAGACACCATGTGAAATTCAGCATGAGGTAAGGCTACACATTGCAAAGGAAGTGTCACCTCTCTCACCCTCAATGAGATGGCTGTGATGGGAACATTGACTAATATCTCCTGGCTGGAAATAGGCTCCCAAATCCAAAAAGAGAGCATGCCAAGGAGTCACTGTAGGTCTGCATTATGAGACTATATAATGCCTTGCATTATAATTACCTATAGAACCAATATGCCAGTAGAACTTACCACTCTTGAAAGCCAAATATGTGTTACTTTTTAAAAAGTACTAATTTATAATGCTGAAAAGTAATTTTAAAGTAACTCAAGAACTTCCTGCCTGTACTGCCTTAGATTCATCATCTTCAGTAACAGCCAGTCTTTGCCTGCTTTTTTCACATTTCCCTTTCCCCCCTCTTTAGGTGCTTGAACTCCAGAGTGAGAATCCACACTTGATTAAAAGCTCATTGCCAAGAATTGCACTTTAGGCACTTGGTGAAAGAATCATAATGTAGCCAATAACCTGGGTGGCACAGACAGCAGAGGAGCCTAAGATTCACTCCCCTAATAGAAATAGTTACATTCTATTTACTAGGGACCCTTAATTTGCCGTCTGAACAGAATTAATTCATTAGTTAAATCAGTGTGTAGTACCATTTGTTTCCTTTAAGTAACATCACTGAAATGTAAATGAAAGGATCCTGTACACAGTTCATAAGATGAGAAAGTAAGAGTCCTGTGAAAGGAGGGATATGGACTTTGCTACACAGTAAAGGGGAGAAAAAATACTCAGACCTTTCTCAGCAGCTGTGTTTTCCAGCCACGTTTGTGAGGTCTGCTTTTGCCTCACTCTAGCTGTGCTCATCTTCCAAAACATACTTCAGAGGTCTGTCAGAATCTCAACTATAAATAATAGAGGAGGAACCAAAATAAGAAAAGGAAATAAAGAAAATGGAAGAGCAATGTTTTCAATGTTTATATTTCTAAATTGTATGTGTAAAACAATAAAAACATTTGTGAAGGAATAATTTACTTCAAGAAAATTCATTTCAGATTAATTTTAAATCAAATATATGCCTATATCCCATATTTACTTAGCAAGTAATCACTGAAATCCCTACATATTCATGCCAGTTATTACAGAAATTAGACAGAATGCATAGAGAAATTTTCTGAGATACACTTAGGTTTTTCTTGTCTAATAAAATGCACCACAAAGGGAATAAAGAAATTCTTTGCCCAAATTAATGGTGAATTATTTTGTCATGAGAATAGAAGTTTATATTCATTTAAATGAAAGCACATAAATTGTTCTTGACAAGAAAAACAAAGCTAGCCTTAGGCAGTATTTTCATTATAGAAAAAGGCACATGTCCATGAATATCTAGTGTAATATTAACAAAAACTGTTCAATTAGCTATGCATGTGCCATTGTTATGAATATTTATTTGCATCGCAGCTGGGTAACATTGATACCTTTTTCCCAGCCTGTTTAGAGATACAAAATGAAGTGAACATTACTGCTCAGTGGAGAGCAGCAGAACTTCTCCAGAGAGCTGGTCAGACATAACACTTCTTATTAGCAGAACCTTCTTAACTACCAACTATTTCAATCTTTTTCACACTGGAAATCTACTCAAGAAATTTCAATCAATTTTTGAGTAATTTTGATCCAATTGACAGCCTAATCTCGTATTTTCTTTAAAGAAAAGTTATGTATGGAAAGAAAACATAGTGAATGAGCTTTTCTTTTTCCCTGAAGTTGATTCACTTGAATTGCATTCTAATTATATAGAGCTTGCTTTTTCAAAGTGTTTCACTTTCTGGTAGAAAGAACTGAAATATAGCAATATTAAAGCAAAGGAAGATTTACCAATGTATGTGTATAAAAATTACTAAACCTAGTCATCACAGGCTTAAGAATCAGTTAGAGTGGTTATATCAGTAGGAATTTTTATCAGTTTATGGTTAACAATTCAGTATTAACCATCATGTGCTTTACATCTTCCATTATAAAGAAGTGTTGAATAGTAAGCATTTGTAATGAACTACCTGTAAAAAACTGCAGACAAAAGCCTTACTTTGACAAAAACAGATTCATGTGATTAAAAATGTTGTTATGTATATGAAAAAAGTTATTAGCTGAAGAACTTGCTCTAGAAGGAATTACAAATAATGAATCATTAGACTATTACTCACTATTAGAAACTGAAAAAGCTAAATTAATTGAATAAATTTGTCCAATTTATGATTGCCAGAAAAGAAACCTTCTAGAAAATGGTTAAGAAACAATTACACATGGTTTCTTGAAATTTTATTGATCATGGATCTCATTTTCATTTCCCTTCTGCCACTCCAGAAACCTTTTCTGAAATCTATTAAGGTCAGCAGGAATCATTTTATATAGTGGACAAGCAAAGATCACAGAAATATTCAAAATCACTGTTTCTTCATGAAACTATTTCTGAATGATTAAAGCAAGATCAAGTTCTGTAAACTGTTCTGGAATTTGCCTCTGTTCTTCTCTAGGCTTTATATAGACACTAACAATATTTCTTTCTCAGCAGCAAATGCTATGCACTACAAGAACACAAGTATAAAGTAGGAAATCCTTACAATTTTGAAAAGGAGAGAAATAGTAAAAAGCAAAACGTGGCATTAATATATTTTGCATTTTTACCCCCATTAGTAAAGATGAAAGAATCAATTTTACTTTAAAATGGCTTAAAGGAAAGCAAACAGGCTAATATAGAATAATGCAATACGTAAATGGAAGATGCTTTGTGTTGATTTCTAGACAGGTTCACTTGATTCCCTTCCAAAAAAAGGCCCAAGTCAACAGTAAGATACATTTTCTGTAGCTGATCCTGCAAGTATATATAACCCACCCTCCTTGATAAAATATGACACCTAGAATAGCAACACATTGAGAAAGAAAGAATAATAAAATTGTGATAAAGCATTCCTCTCAGAAAGACTTTGTTTGATTTTAACATGTCCAGAATGAAGAGATCAAAAAAAGAACATCTTGCAGCTGATGTGCTGAGCAGGAAAGAAAATAAATTTAAGTGACATGATCTGGATAGCCCTCAAAATTAAAATCTCAACAGATCACAGTTTTGGAGACCACTGCCAAGAAGGATGCATGTCCAAAGTTTTGTTATCTATTAGAACACGAGCTGCTTGCCTCTTGCACTGCTCTCTCTTTGCATGTGTCACACCAAATGCGTAGCTCTGCCATCACACCAGTGATAGGAGTTGTTATTGTAAATGGTACACGTTGCGTGCTAGTGATGAAATAGGAAGTGACAAGCACCAGAGAAATTTTGCTGGTAATTTCTTTTGATGAGATACTTGCAAGTATAAAAGCAAGAAAAAGACAAGATAATAAATGATAGGTTCTGGGAGAGTTAAAAGGAAGAGACTCCTGGTTAAGCTGGACTGGATGCTCTGTCTTGGCAGCCAAGCGATGGCGTGGTAACGAAGTGGTAAAAAACAAAACAGCGGCTGCGAGGTTGTGGCAGCACAGACATGAACTGCCAAGCCCTCTGGGAACCTGGCATGGTGCTGCAGTTGCTGACCCCCAGAGGACCTGTGTCCTTCTTGCCAATACCTGTGCTAACTGAAGTACAGAGAGCCTGTACACCCCTGATCATGTGTCACACCCGTTCGGCCGTGCAACGGGGTAGGTGCGTAGCACTTGAATGATGTGCCTCATGCCATAGGATCAATAAATGTATTCCAAGTGATCAAAATACATCCAGGACAGGAATTCCAAAACAGATTAGACCTGGAGCTCCAGTGCAGGCCCAGCAGGCCCAGGCAACCACCAGTGTGAGCTGTGGTCCTCAGGGGCAGAGGGAGTAGTAGGAATGAAGGAGCATTTAGTTTGAATCAGCAACTAGAGTTTTTCATATAAAGTTACAAAACTTGCTATTTGTAAGGAAAAAAAGCCTATAAAAGGGTGTTTATTTAGTGTGGGAAAGGTTTAAGACTCAATAAAAAAAGGAAAAAGGAGCTGAGCAGGCAAACCTCAAGCTTAACCTCAACCCTTTGCAGCTTGGAGCTCAGGGGATCTCTCAAGCCACTTGAGTTTTATCTCATCTTGTCACTGCAGAACAGCAACTGTGCTACCCTTTGAAGGGAAAATGAGGAAAGGAAGGTTGGAGTAGCTATTTGTTTATCTTTCCAGGTCTCAAACTGTAAAAATCCCTTATAAGTTTATTTTTACAACATCTTAGATAGAAAGCAGGTTCTTGATTTGTCTGTAGTCTGCTGACAGACCCACTCCCTGAGAAAAAAATATCAGCTGCAAGATCCACACCCCGCCCCTTTCTTTTCCTCAGCTGTCTACCACAACTTCAAGAACCTGCCTGGGAATATTTGTCAAGAAGAGAACTATACCTCGACACACTACAATTGAGTAGGAAGAGATGTTCCTACAGGAACCGAATTTAGTGGCACAGAACTTTGAAGAGGCCAGAGGTTTTCTATCCAAAATGTGTTAATTAAGTATTTTGTGGCTAAGAAGGCGTCGGTCTTGTTTAAGTATGCTGAAAAGAAGTTTTCTTAAATTCTTACATTTGGTGGTTGAGAGACTCTGAGTCACCTTCAAAATTTTTCTAATTGAGCACTCTGAACCTGGACATTAATTAGGTACAATGAGGTGGCAAAAGCAGCCTGTGAGCCCTCAAACTGAGTTTAAAAGGTAGAACCCTTCCTGAACTACAGCAGAACCCAGGCTGAAAGGCTTCAACTACAGCTTTCTGGAAGCTTCAAGTGTTCTTCAGCATCTTCAAATTTAGTGCTCAGCTAAATGTGATGATCTGTGCAGTCAGCAGCCAACAAACAGCCGTGGAGTAAGCTGGGTAAAGAAGTTAAGAGACATTTACTATGCATGCTAAAAAAATCAAACAGGACACGAGAGAAATCTAACACACCAATCTGGTTTTTGGTATTCAGCTCTCATACAGGGAACCTTTAATCTGATTGAACCAGTGTGGTGACTGTTTGTTTTTCCTGACTGGGAGAGCACATGTGTATGTGATAGTACCATGGCAGCAGGCCAGGCTATTAAATGGAGCAACTACATTCAATAAGAAGCAAACAATGGCATTAAGCTTTCTATCATTTTTGCTATTAGACTGAACCTAAAGTTTTCAAAAGAATAAAAGTTGGGTGCTTGAACAGGGAAATCCAATACAACTTGAACTTCTAAATAACAGAGTCCTTTTCTTGGGTAGTTTATGAAGTTAAGCTACTTCAGGAGTTCAGGAAAAACTCCTTTTCACTTTCTGCCTTTCATTGTAGCCTGATATGTTGAAATAGAAGGGCAGGTTTGAACAACAGCTTCCCTAGAACCCAAACCACTTAACAATGTCAGCACTTAATGTGAAAGAGGGAATTGTGTCTCAGCTGCTGCCGCTGTATTTTCCAGCAGAATTCTGAGTGGCCTCAATCCTGCTCACTCCACTTGGAAAACAGGAGACCTCCCTGCAGTACTAAAATTATGGCACGTATTTAGATACCACACTCAAGTACAGGAAAACACATTTATATATATACATACAATATATAACATTGCTGGGAGGCGTGTAACCTTCACCTCAGGCTTAAGTAGGAAGTAATCTGTTCCACACTGCTCTGTCCCACCTTTTTTTTCCAAAGGAAAAGGAGAACAAACAAATATTTGGACTTCCACAATAGCATTAATAAACATGAGAATGCAACAGCTAGTGTTATTCTACAGAAATGAATGAATAAATAAATAGACTATAAGCACTTTATTCTTCTCACATAATTTCTTCTCAGTGACATTATTGAACAGACTGTTGAAAACAAACATCGTTAAATGAGAAAAGAAGAGCAGGAGCCTGTCTAATTCCCCACTGCAACATTTTCCAATGACGAATGCTCCCTAAATGGATTTAGCTTTTTGAAAAGAAGTCAGAGAGAAATTTGATGTGGCCCCCTGACCCCTGGTAAGCACATGTATCTTCACCTGTCACATAACACACTGGCACTTGCTTACTTTTCAGCAAAGACTATTGATTTTGCTTATTGGCTGCAGGCTAGTCCATAAAGAACAAATTACAAAGTCAGAGGTCTACAGTTAGCAATTGCTTGCATGATAACAGGGAACTCAGCACTATTCCCACAATGCAGTATTAACATTCTCACAAATGTGTGCAAACCTAAAAGACTCATTCCTACTGTGAAGTCCTCTGGATTTTCAATGTACAGCAAGCAGAACACAGAGTACATCCCATCCCATCCCAAATGATCTAAAAACGACAGAGATTTTGCCCCAGTACATAAGCTACGCTTGTGGTTTAAACAATATCTTTGTAAAGAACAAAGAGAGAGAGGATAAGCAATGGTTACATTCTACTATAAAAAAAAGAAAAATGTTAGACACAACTTACTCTTATTATGAATGCCTTCACAACTATATCTTACACAGAAAAAGCCAACACAGTGTCTTTTAAGAAATGTTTCATTGTGCTACTTCTCTGGAGTCGTAAAGTTTATCTTTACCCCTGCCTTGATAGATGACCTTGGGGAAATATATTTTGATTTGCTGCACCTTGCTTTCATCTCATAGAAAATAGGATACAATACTGTTGTCTGCTGTTCAAGTGCAGTTGAAGCCCACTGCCAAAAAGTTCCTGCAAAAGACACTGTAGCCTGGCTTTTATTACTGAAATGGGACAGGCATAGGAGAAGGAGAGCCGGAGTGAGTTGCCAAAATGTCATTTTAGTTTTTGGAACTTAAATTGTACTTGCCTGATATAATAATTGCAATTGTCTTTTAATATCCAAGCATATAAAAATAGAAATATGTACTGTTCATCTGGCATATATTTTTCAGTAAGAGCCATGAGAATGACACAGAAGGGTCTCATTTTAACACTATTTCAAACTCAAGAAATTTATAATAATTTCAAATATGAGATTATTAGTGACAAAAAAAAATAGGCTATTGTCTTAACTCGCTTCCCTATAAAGAAGTTTTTTTAAATTTTAAAAGATGTCTTCCATAATAAAATGTGATGATTCAACGGGTCTAACACAACAGCTTTCAGGAAAAATTTCCTTTTCCAGAATATTTGACTGGGAGAAAGAGGCTGGAAATTTCAAAGGGGAGTTAGAGCTGAGCATGTATGCAAATCATAACTCAATTCCCCACTGAAATCAAAGTGTCCAGGAAGAAGGAGCAACAAAAAGCTCTTTAGGAATTCATAGTAAGCACTGGCTGAGTGTGTTTCTGTGACAGACTGTTTTGCTTCAGGTTAACTGATTACCAATTAACTAGAACTAGTGAGTGTGTTAGTAAATTCTACTGCTGACACTTCCTAAATGTTTCTGGCTTATCCTAAGACTGAACATCGCAAAAGCCTAGAATAGTAAGCTATAGAGAAAACTGGACAGGACAAAGAAATCTTGTGGAGTAATTTATAGGGCAAACTGAGATCAGTGATTTCTCAGGACATGGCCCTTCCACTGAGAAGGCACAGACACCTGAGTGGTCAAATAACATGCAGGAGCAAGCAGCCACAATGCCTCATCAAACAGTGACAGCCACAACAAAAAGAAAGGCTCCGAACAATAGATGGGAGACACTGTCCCAAGGTGCATTGGACTTCAGAGGTGGTGGCAAATGCCTTCTAATTGTCAAGAAGAAGTTTGTGCCACATGGATAGACACTGTTTTAAATAGCTCCAGGGGTGGTGACACAACTACTTCTTTGGGCAGCCTGCTCCAGTGTTTGAAAATCCTTTCAGTAAAGAATTTTTTATAAAGTCCAATCTAAATTTTACAAGCTTTATTAATATCTCCAAGGTGGAAATTCAGCTTCTCACATTACAAGATTACTGGGTCCCCTTCTCTCTGTTCCAGAGTGAGGTCAACCTAAAAGGTCTTGTGGTGCCTGAACACTTCTACTGTGCCTAGTCCATAGTACTAATGGTGACCATGTTTCTTTAGAATTACAGGTTCTGAGTCTTCCCATTAAAAAAAAAACAAACAACAACAACAACAACAAAAAAAACCAACCAAAAAAACAAACACAAAAAACCTGGGCAAGAAATGCTTCACAGTTTTGGGTGTCTTCATCAAGGTCTACAGCCAAAATTCAGCATTGCTGTGAATGCCCAATAGTAAAAAGCTGTTTCTTAACAGCTAACCATCCCAAAAACTTACAGGTGGAGTCTTCAACTATCAACATAAGCTTACATTTTGCAAGATATAACCTTTCCATTACAAAAAGCTAGGCTTTACTTTCATTTACTAGTTCTCATCTCGCTCACTTTCTATTTTGATACCCCAACAGACACAAATTTCAGTCTCATAATGGGAAACCAGTATGACACTGTGGATTGCATCTCTGTCTCTATTCTGTAAAAAAAAAATAAAATTGAACATAATAGAGAAAGAAGCCTCCCTACTGAAAAATAATGCAGAAACCAAGTAAGAAAGAGCATGCAGATTCCCATGTGAAATTGTTGTGGTATTGCCAGTTACAGGGAGCAAAGAAACCCAGCGAGTTGCCCAAAACCTGGATTTTAAAAGCTTTTGGGTTTTCTGCTGCAGAGCAATTTTATGATTTATGTCTTCAAGGGTTTGTAAAATTAAAATTAAAAAAAAAAAGAGAGAGAAAAAAATTACTTTGCAAATATTGAAGATTATATTATTTTCTCAGATGAATACAGATTCTGGGGCTGTATGAAGACCTCCTTTATCAGCACATGTGTAAAGAAACAGCAACATAATGGCCTTTGATCCAGTCAAAGAAGGGAATATAGCCCAAGAGATCACTTGATGTTTAAAACTTCTGACACTCCTGGCAAGGTTCTATAAGGACCTCTAGCTGCAGAGAAGAGCTCATTGTGCCCAGCTAGGGATACTTGCAATTTGATTAGAGAATTACCATCATGCAGGGTATACCTCGTTATTTCCCCCTTTATAACAAAGCAGAGAATGATTTCTCCAGTTAAGACTATAAAAGACATAAATTTACAGACATTTAGAAATTATTTCTGCTCTTTTAAATTACTTTTCTTAGTTTGGATACCTTCCAGTTATGTTTAATGTTAGCATTTCATTGAAAAATTCTTACTAATAGTCCTAACTAAAGAAGAACACCCCAACCACAAAAGGAGAAATAATAAAAGGTGAAACATCTGGAAATTAGATGTTTCCTCTAATCTTGTCCAAGACAAAGTCCTTGTGAATGGACACAGAGAGAAAACCTGAAGAGTCTCCATGGATTACAATTAACAAACCCACCAGTCATACGAGTCAACCCCAAGAATGTGGGCTGAAATCTGGGCCGAAAAGCAGATCATCTGTGTTCAGCTCAATGTCAATAAGCACATAATTACTTGTTAAGACTGAGATGGACTCCTCCAATTCCTCCTTCTAATTTGTGCAATCAGTACCAAAAACCACTCTAAATTTGACTTTTAAAAACTATTACTATTTGGGCGGGAAGGGGAAGATTCTTAACTGCAAAGAAAAGCTGACACTGTCATTCAAGCAAGGCATCATTGTTTCACTAGTAAAACTGAATTACTTTACTGTCAAATGGCCAAATCTTGATTTCAGTATTCAAGTTCCTTTTCATTTCTCACACGCATTGTCTTTGGAATGAATTAAACTTGCATTGTGTCATTTGTTACCCTCAATGTGACAGAAAAAAAAGAAAGAGATATAGGAATTCAAGGTTTCTGAACCAAGAGCTAACTCATCCATATACAAATGCATTCACTTCCCCTGTCTTCATCGGGTTATGCCAAAACAGAGTGCACTCTTTTTTGCCTCTATGCCACTGCCTTCTATGGAATTTGAGCTTTGGCCACTTCCACTGAGCAACAACCTGCATCCAGTAAGGCCATGATTCAATGAATAAAATATTGAAATATTTAATACTTCTAATATTGTAGAGTTCCTGATTCCATTTCATACTGGTTTCCATAAATCAAGGAAGCAAAATCAATATAAGCAACAGTAAGACACACATTGTTTTTTAAAGCCAAGTCATAAAAAGAATGTCATTGAAAATACATAATTGTTTAGAACATGTGCTAAAGCTCTCACTGTCACACTGGAGAAGAAAAAAATTACTTTCTGAACACTGCTCTTTAGACAGTGCAAACCTTTTAAAAACCCCATTTTTATAAATGAATGCTGGTTTGAGTTGAACATATGGAGAGCAATTCACAGACACTTTTGGATTTGAAGTTAGGTTTGATGGGACAGTGGTGCACTAAAAATCAACAATTCAGTTTAACTATATCCTCTGAAAGAAACTTTGAAAATACCTATTGTTACTATAAAATATATAAAATCCCTTCCCCTAGCTGAGAAATTTTAAGTGGAATTGTTATGTGCAAGATATTTTACTTCATAAAAGCTGTACTTTTAAGGATACTACTAGGAGTTGCAAACAGTGATTGAGCCATTTTTTGTTTCAGGTAGAACAAAACACTTCAAATTTATTTCAAACAGTACAATTCAGTGCTGTTGTTTAAAATTCATCAGAGAACACTTCAGAAAAGACTGCTTATCTATTCAAGCCACACATTTTAAGTGAACTCTTACTAAATTCTCTATGTACAGATCAGGATTACATGTACTCAGAATACGGAGAACTTCATCTGACAAATTAAAGAGCGGGAGTGGGGTGTTCAGCAGAGTCCAAATGCAGAGATCTGCTGTGCCTTGTAAAGGCTGACAGTGTAATATGTCAGGCAAGGAGAGCCTGGGGTAGCAGGGCCAAGCCGTGCTTGTTCCCAGGATGTGATTTAGTGTCTCGGAGCCGGCGGCTTTGCGGCGTGTGGACATCTCGCGGTGCCGAGTGAAGGGGACAGATTTGTCACCGCCCGCTGCCAGGAGCGCTCCCGAGCAGGGACATCTTCGGCCTTGGACAATGATTGCTGTTACTAATTCTACTGTGAAACACACGGAGCATCTGCACGGGGACTGCAGGAAAGTGCTGCCAAAACAGCTCTGGCTTTCTGCTGTTGCTCCTGGTGTCTGGTTGAGGCAGTGATGAGACAGATCATATGACTTCAGCCCTTGCAAGACCTCATCACTTTTCATGGGAGAGTGGAAAAGTGCTGATCCCAAGGCTTTTATGCTGAGGGAAACAGATAAAAATCTGCAGGTGCAACTTAAAAAAATTGGTATGAGAAGCACAAAATAGTGTAAATAAGGCTGAATTTCTAAGGAAAACAAATAAAGATCAAGCATGTGATGGCAAATAAATGAAAAGAAGAATTTAATGATATAAGCACAGAAGTGTGCATTGTTAACCTGAGTGGATAACATTTTGATTTCCAGAGTATCTGTTAGTTTTAAGCTACAAACAGTATTGATACAAAAAAGCACAAAGATGAATGGATGTAACAATTTCTATTTTATTTTTCCAATGAAAAGGAACTAGTTATAATTGACTGTAACTCTGCCTGGCTCCATCTCTGGAGAGCCATAATCATTCTGGATATATGAAAATAGATTGCTCATTCTAATCCACTATTGTTTTATACTCTTTGGGGCCCACTTCTCAGCTGGTGATAATCAATGGTATTAGTCATTGCAATACAGGGAGCTGATTTACTCTATCAAGGGTTCTGGCCTTGAGCAAAACTCACATTACCCATTTAATTCTCTTCCTAGCAGCAGCAAACTTAACAAGGCTTGAACAAGAAGTTGTCTCCTTTCATCCAGTGTGCCAGGAAAAGCTCAGAAATGCTGCCCATATGCTGCTGAATCATACCAAGAGCAGCCACCAGAACCCATGCAGTGGATGTTATGACCCTAGGTCCCCCAAACACTGAAGTTTTCGCTTTGAGAGCTTTTCAGTTGTTCTGCAAAACTGGTGTTTAGAGCCAAAGCAAAAACAGTTTGGTTTTGTGCATGTCCTCAACCATTACCAAGATGTTTAGCTTTTTCTATGCCTGTGTTTTCTTGGCCAGAATTATCACACCTGCCATTTAAGACTGTCATAAAACGATGTGAAATTTACCTGGGCTTTTCTAACTTGGGCAACAAACAAGTCAAACACAGAGAGAAGCCTTCCCCCCCCCCCCCCCCATCATTAACTGGTCACATCTTACTTGAATTATCAGTTTGAAAAAAAACAGGAATTGGCTGCATTTAACAGTTAAAAAGCATTTTCAATCCAATTCCAAATGTCTAAAGTGAGCATGAATTGGCTATGAATTCCATTATTCAGTCACAATATTATTAGCATGGGAGGAGCAAGGTTTATCACTGTTGTCAGCACGATTATGCAGCTTTCCCATTTGCCTTATCTCAGAACATACACAGCATGGTCCTGATCAGGTTTGTCATCTTCCCAATGCCTTGGCCATGATGACAGTCAGAATGAATGAACAGATCGGCACTTTGAAGTGCTCATTGATATCTTGAGGTCAGATGTTCCTTGCATGTTTCTGGACCCTTTCCAGGCACATGGGAAGCAACAGGAGCAACGGTACCACAACTGGCTCTGCCAGTCTTCCCCAACTCTACCCTGCTCCTTCCCTGCATGGCCTGGCTGGTTAACATGTGCCAGAAGTCAGAGAGGAAGATTGCCACCTTTTCTTTTTGGTAAAGAAGAAGTGTTACATCAAAGCAGTTTGGGAGCACTGCTTAAACTGTCTCGCTGAATCTGAGCTAGCTATCAAGTTATTCCTCCCACACAGAGCAGAACAGCTTGGTCCTGCTGTTTAGGGGTCCTTGCCAGCTGCAGAGACAGGAAAGGATTTCTTTGTTTTTTGTCTTCATTTTCACTTGTTCTATTTTCTCCTGTACAAGTTTGTTAACATTTGCAGCTTGGAGAAAATGCAGTTCAAGAGAACACCCAAACAAAGGATCAAAGATTGAAAAAATAGAAAAAAGACAATCAATATGTATTAGTGTGGCAGAACTCTTGTCAATATGAATATTCAAGAAGAACAAGCTCTGAATTCCCTAATTTATTTCAAAAAAATTTTTTTTTTTCTAATTCCTGTTTTTATTCAAGCAAATATATCCCAAAACACACAGAAGAGCTGCAATTGCAAAGGTGTCACAGTTCTTGTTTGGAGTAACTCACATTGTTAAGTCAATGAGAAACTGCCCAAGGGAAAACCTAAGGAATGTGCTGTGTTGAGATGAAAATAATTTATAAAATAGTAGCAGCTCTAGGACACATGAATTTAACTGAAGGCTTTGTTTCCCTCTCTGCCTTAAAAGTAAATGACACTGGAAGAAACCTTTTTCAACTTTAGAGTTGGCAGTTACCATTTTCTGGAATGCATTTTTTAAAAACATCCCTGTCATCACCATCACCTCAGAGCAATACATAAGACTTCCTTGAACAGCCAGTGAAATGAATGTTTGGCACACTCTGGAGCAGTCCCTGGGAAGCAGCATGGCTGCAGCAAGACGCCAGACAGCAATTCCTCAAGAGAAGAAAGGTGTGCCACCAGCAAATAAACACACCCAAAGAATGCCACTGATCAGCAAATATTTTCTGCTATTTCCATAATGAAACTCCACAGCTGTGGAGAACTTTTCATCCTCAAAGCCTAGGGCTAGAATAGGTAAATTATAAATCAGCTCCTGGAGAAGCACTGCCGCATGCACACCATGTGGGTGTTCTTGACATTGCTCCTCTTCAGAGACTTCCAGTCCCTGGACAGAGGAATCATCTTCTGTGACATGCATGAGCTTTTCAGCTTTTAGCCAACAGTAAATTGGCTCATCTCAGCAACTCAGGCAACTGAAAATATCTGTGCACCACCATCATGTGTAATGCTGCTTGGTTTCATAGAACAATCTAACACCTACTGCTGGCAGTGCCCTGTTCCAATGGTGCATGAGAAAAGTTCATGTTTAAATGTCCAGGTAAAGACTTCAGGTGACATTACAAAGAGATTTCAAAACTCCAACAAACACTATGAGCCAGTGTACTGCTACCTACAACATGACTACTCCTATTGACTTGATTAGTCCACTTACTCCTATTTACTTAATGAGTCACATGGAATGTTTAAGAATGTGTTTACAATAAAATGCAAAAACCTAACCAAAGCAGCTGCCTGAATTCATCTAATGTGAAGGCAGTCTTCAGGTTAATCAAAGAAAATAAAACACAACTCCTCTGTTCATCTATTTTGCTTTACAGGAAAAAAAGAAAATGTATCCAGAAGGGCAACAGAGACTGAGGAAAGGTATTACACAGCTAATGTAACCTACCATCAGCATCTTATGGTGTAGGGCTTAAGGCACCCTAACTCAAAAATTTCTAGGTAACTTGAACTCTTGAAGCAAAATACAAAAGACAGGTAATTTCAGAGATATACAGGATCCAATCAAAAAAGAGCTTTGTACATCAAAACCAGCACTTTGAAATAAACACGTAAATAAAATGCAAGTCTGGAGCAGGTCAAGATACCACTAAGAAAGCAGGAAGTCACTAACCCATTCCAGGGGGGTCAAGGGTACCTCCAAATTAAGTGCAGTAGCAGGTTCAAAACATGGAAGCTGTGGGCTGCAATTGTCACATCCAATAGTTGCATTAAAGAATGAAAGAAATTCTATTTTCCTGCCCCTTCCCTCATCATGAGTGACACTGGTACCAGGACAGAAACGTGACTGTAAAGGTACAACCAGTATTTTGTACAGGCTTATTGCATACTTGAATTATCCACAATACTGGTCTCCATGCAGCCTAATTGCATCTTATTCTGTGCATGTGCCTGCCATGTCACTGTTTCAACCCCCTTCTTGACCCTATTTCCTGGATTAGAACAAATCAAGATCTTCCCAAAAGATCACTTTGTCCATTCCCTCATCTCAAAGCACAATCAGCTGCTGCTGACAGAATGTCCAAAAATCTTGGTAACAGCACTCAATGATGGAGATGCCACAGCTTGTTCATCCCACTGCCCAACTGCCTGAAACAAGAGGCAGCTTTTCTGAAGTCTTATTGCACTTTAACCGCTGCCTCTCACCTGTTGCAGACCTGAAACAAAGCCCAGGTAATTTACAGACTCAGCCCTCTGCTGCAGGCCTTCAAAGATTTGAAGGCTGCTACCACATCCTGGCCTTGAACCTCCATTTCCCATTTTCTTTGCCACACTAAACCACACAACTCTTCCACTCCTCTCATTTAGTTAAAATCTAACATCTAAAATCACGTATTTTGTTAAAATAATTTTGACAATCTTACTGTTCTCCTTTGGACTGTTTCCATGTGGTCTCAGAGGGACAGAAGGAGGCAGAGGAAAGCCGTGGGAAGGGAAGAAGTGGGCACAGAAGCCTGGGTTTGCATCTCTCTGCAGGCTGACCAAAAGGCCCAGCATGACAGGAGCAGAGAAATTCACAGGAGATGAGAAAGGTCCTGCCCCAGAGCAAAGGAGGAAATGGAAGTCTGATGTATAAGCCAATTTCTTGTCCACTCACGTGCACGGGCCATCATAATGCCATGACTAAGAGTGGTCTGTCGGGTTGCAAATTCATCCTATGTAGTAAAGGAACATAGAAACATTTCTAATAGTTGTCTCAAAAGGCTAATAACCAAAGTTATCTGCCTGGCCACTCAAGTATGGTCCTTTCAATATGTGTGGGGTGCCAGGGGGACATGGCAAAACAAACTTTCTGTTGTTTGCACACTGTGGTTTGGAAGGCACGTGAATTCTGGACAGCTGGTGAGGTGTTTTCATGGAGAAATAACAAATCGGGACAAATCCTTTTGAAACTTCAGCTCAGTCTAGAAGCTATCACAACCTTTGCACAAATCTAAGGGTCTATATTCTATCTAATCTACAGATGAATCAGTGGCTCAGCAGGTTGCTGCTGTCTACTTATTTTACCTGTATGTGGGTTTACAGACAGGTGAGATTGTCACAGCCACTAGGTTGATGTACCCTGGATTCTTGGTCCCAACAACAGACTGGTTTGCACATACAATCCTCCCCCAACACACACTTTTTTCTTTTAGACAATATCCCTCATGACATTTGAACATCTACTTTTGCAAATTTTCTCTGAATTCCTTTCTGCTGGAAGAAAAATTTTCATGACCATAGGAAGAACTTGGCAAAATAAAGTTTCTGGTCTTCCATGAAAAGATACTTTCTTCCGACATTTCATTTTCCCCACCAAAATGTAAATGAGATTCTTCCACCAGAATATTTCTAGCACTTACAAGAAATTACAAAGTAGTAATTTCTTGATATGATCAAGAGTTTGAACACATGCCTGTTGCCCTGTTTTTTTTCCCATAATATGAATGTTTCCTGCTCTCTGAGATCTTTATTTTAAGCAGTTTTTCAACTGTATTTTTTGTCTGTTTTACACTCCAGCATACAAATACTGAGCAGAACACAATAAATATTCACAAAAGGGTAGCAAAGTAATCCAGGCTCTGAGTCTCAACTTGTATGGCACTGGATGCACTTGGTAGAGAAGTTGTTATGCTCAGAAAGCTCCTCAGACACCACTTCTAAGCCTGACAGAGACTGTGAATCAGAGCCCTCAGCTGCAGCAGTTCACAGCCAGGGATATCCATGTAAACTGAAATCAATAATGATTTAAACCATGGTACCAGGCCCTCAGCTCTGGCCATGCCACAGAGTCAGTTGCCAGGACAGAGGAGGGATGAATTACTGGGACAGGAACATCTGACCCCACCTCTCCATGAATCATCAGATCTCTGGAGCCTGCAGCCCTTGGACATCTGGTTCTTCCTGAGCTGCTCCAGTGTAAACATTTTTAAATAAAACCTGAAAGAACCTGCACCATACCCAAGTCACAGGTCTGCATCTTTTTAAAAGCAAAAGCTAAACGAACAAAAAAACCCAACCCCAAATTTCTACATATGAAGCTGTAGTTCTAAAGGGACTGCTTCTGTGTACCCAACACTTAGGATTAGGAAGTGTGACTCAAAGTTCTGAAAACACTGTCCTGGAAATACATTAAAAATTCATTCCTCCAACCCATTTTCATGTTTGGAAAATTGTTCCAAATATTTTTTAAAAGGCTCACTTCTACTAAAATGCATCATAATACTATAATTACTCCACATACAAAGTTTAGCAAGAGACCAAAGATAGCAGCATGGAAATCTTGGTGTGTTCATACTTGTTTCCATTCTCATCCCTGTCAGAAGAATACTTTGCACACACATATGTGTAAGACCTAGTGCATCCTGCTGAACTTGTCATTATTAGCAATTACCTTTCTCATTTTGTAGTTGTGAAGGCAGTTGAAAAGCATGTTATTGTTCTAGAAACATTTTTCTCAGAGTTGTAGACCCTCGCCCCTGGGCAAAAATAAAGAAATGTCTGATTTGATGAAACCAACCATCTGCAACAGCCCCTCAGCTAAGAAATCCAGAGTGAGATAAAGTGGAAGTTCTAACTTCTATCTGGTTTTGGAAGACAAAATAATTATCTTAGACAAAATGTCAAATTAATCTTTTACTCATGTGTTTGTCAAAGCTCTAATCAGTAGCAACAAAGTCAGATTTAACTTCTCTTTAAGTTTTATTACATTTACCATGGTGTTACTTTCAACACAAATATTTCTGCACAACCCAAAGCTCATAGTAACTATTCCAGACCTGATTCTGAGGTCAGATGGAGGCAATTAATCATTTATTTCACTGGACTTGTTGGAATTACAGCGAGACAAATGGGTTCATCAGAATTACAGCCCCTTAGCTGCAATAAATAAAAGATATATTCAAATCTGTGAGCAATTTTCTATTACTTAATCTTTCATTTTCATTTCCCCACAAACTTTACCCAAATAGAAATTAAAGCACTGTGGCTGAAACTGAGAGCTTCATGAGCCCATAAAAGGCACAAGACTAATGTTCTCTACGTGATGGCAAATTACACTTTTTTGTGTGCATTACAATACTTTTACAAGAGTTGCTACGTAAAAAGAAAATACTGATGATCATTTAACACAGTAAGAATTCACTTAAATGAACTGCCAGAAGAACAGAACTCTTAAAATAATTGATTTTTCCCCACATCAGATGAAAAATGCATAACACTGTACAATGAAGTCCGTTTGAGCAAAAGTCATTTTCTGTCCATTAAAAGAAACATAAAATACATTGGGGTACTTAATTAAAAGTCTTAGAACCGATTTGCACATCATAAATTTACCAAACACACACAAATTTAAGAAAAATACCTTAATTAATGCTTTTACTAAATCTGTGGGTCCTCCCAAATATAAGTGTAGAAAATTTACACTCACTACAGTTCGAAGAATAGCACCGTCGCTAAGAAATAAATTCATAACAGTTGCTGCCTCAGTGTTTCTGCCAGCATGCTGATGCCTTACATTTATGGAATGTATGGAGTGATTTGGAAATGACAGCTATCTCATGACAGGCACTACCAGCAGACAGCCTTTGAAAAAAATCTATACTGACCTCACCTCCATCCAACACCTATTGACAGTTGTCACTCAAACTGTGATATCACATAAACACTTTCCGATCTGAGGCTTAAGTTTCCATAGTAGGGCAAAATCCTGTTAACTTCTGACCCACCTCTCAGACACCCTTTCTGTTGTATTCATGTTTGCAAACCGCTGACAGGTTTTTCAAGGCAGAGCATGTATGGCTGGTGCAACACTGCACTCCCTGCCCTCTAAGTTTCTTCCCTTAAAACCCAGTCAGAAACTTGTTGCTAATCAAAGGCAAAGAAATCTGCATCTGAAAAAGACACAGAGCAATCCAGAGGAAGAAATAGAATATTGTTTGAATGTATTCTCCAAAATACATTTGGCACTTTTTCTATGTGGTTCCTTCCACCTTCTGTTATAGGTGGATCAGTTTTCCCTGTTACCTGTTCCTTTTTATTTCAAAACTTTGGGTAGCTCCAAAATGCTGTGATAAAATAATGACTAACCACAAAACCACACTGTAGATATCATCCAGATTATAGAGATCAGGAAACAAAATCCTCTTCAATTAGAAAACTTGGGACCTCCATAAGAAGGCAGCAGGGAATGAAGTGTTCTCAGTGTTATAAAAAGAATGATTTATAGCTGCAGCAAAGAAATTAATGTCCATCAATCACAGCTGTTGATACAATATTGTAATGAGAGGTTTAGAAACATGGAGCATGGATGAGTGCTTATAACCACATCTATCTGCCCTCTGCAAAATTTCTGGTCATTTACAACAAACCAAGGGATGCTCCAAACTAAGGGATGCTCCAAACACTGTCAAGCAATTAAAGAAAAGAGGATCAGTTTCTCTCCCTCTTCAGCACTTCAGTAAAGTGCTAAAGCACTCCGCAACTGTTAAAGGCTCGATATTCCAGTAAGTCTGGTAATAACACAGCAAGTTTATACTGAAATATTATAATGCCTCAATCTAACCTTTCTTGTACATCTTCTCCACGCTAAAAAAGGACATCTTATTTGAACAAAACACATGGATCTCTTGGGCTACATACAAAACACATCCCTAGATGGGTATTTTCTTTGCCTTTTGCTCTCTGACAAAAATTATGGATATATTTCCAAGTTACATTTTGCATTCTGAAATGAAATACAAAATACAGAGGAATGGCTAGGAACTTCAGCCAGGTTTTTGAAGTAAACAGAAACTTAGTTTTGTAACTGAACTTTTGTAATGCTTGTAATTCACAGGAACTGAGAAATAAGATCTAGTCTTTGTGAAACTGCACTAGATATGGATCTAGAATGAAAGGCTGTCCCAGAAAATTAGAGAGAGTTTGGAGATATGGATTTATTCTTAAGGATATATTCCTTCCTGGATGTCAGGTGCCATTTGTCACACCCTGGATTTTGCTGTCCATCAGGATATAGGTGAAAAAAAAAATAAACTGCTTCATAGCTCAAGGAATTTAGTCAAGAGACATTTTTATACAATAGAGAAAGAAGTCACTATCCATTAACAAAGAATAAAAGATCCAGGCAAATCTATATTAGTGTGCATGTGTACAGTGGCAGGATGCACAACACCACATTTCTGAAGAAGTACAGTTGCAGAGTATGCTGCAGCCCCACTAAAAATATCACATTATTTCGGTCTGCCTAGTTTGATGCAAGGGTGCAAAAATGCTTTTTGACTGAGGGCTAGAGAGACACATAGCAACTTCTGAATCCCCAGGTACCTTTAGCTGATTAATTCATTTACTCTGCTTTACTTGCAGATTTGAAATTGCATTAAAGATGTAAAAAAATCTCTTTCCAGGCTCTTGTCCTGAAATTATATACTCCATGGCCAGGCTGCTTTGTCCACACTGAGCCCCATGGACTTCTCCATGGCTCCAGGCAGAGCATCATCTGTTTGCCTACACACTGTTGGCTGCAAGAGAAGATCTCACAATCACTGATACTTCCAAGAGGTGCCACTAAATAACATGCACCCTAAAAAAAAAAAGCAAGCCTTTTCCCCCTTTTCTCTTTGTATAGATTAGAAAGAGGGAGAGCAGCTGCACAAGGAGACTGTCATAACATCCACCAGCCCATTGCTGAGGATCACTCCTGACCTTGGGCCACCACCCACTGCTGGGCCCAGACAGAAATTTCTCTCTTCTCCCTTCACCCTGTGGGCCTCCCACAGCTGGAAGTGAGGAGCTGGTGCCAGTGCACTGCTGTGTTATTGGATACCTTCATGTACAATGGAGGACCAAGGTCATCCAAACTCATTTCACCTGGGAGCTTTTGCATTCACTGTGTCAGACTGGTTTGCACTCCCCTGAATCCAGCTGGTCTGAGATGCAAGTACCTGTGTGACTGAAAACACCAACCCATGGAAGTGCAGTGGCCCTTAAAGTTCAGCAAGAAAGATAAGCTTGACATTTTTTCCATTTTCAGGATACTCTGGAGCTCTGTGCTGGTTCATTGGTGCAACCTTCTGGAAACTGAGCCATAAAAAAATTGAAAAAGTATGGCTGTAATGACAATTGTCCTCTGTATGATGTCTGTTGGTCCAACAGGAGCACTTGTGGATTCTCTGGGATGATGTCACTACCACATGGCATGTGCCAAAAATTTACAGGGAAAACAGGGATAAACTGAGGTTGTCTAGTGCTGTTCAGTCTCTGTGACAGAAAATCATCTAATTCTCATTCATCTACTATGAACTACATGTGGTAAGGTACTGATGCCAGCAAGATAACTTCTAATTCCCTCTATACATATACACACATCTCTTTTATATATATAAAATAAGAAAAATACACACACATATGTAAATAGGTATAAAAATTACATAAAATATGGGATGGTCTCCAGAAGTGTCACCACAATCTGAGTGATTAATTACAAGAAAGTAGAAGCCAACTGAAAAGAGACATAGAACATATCCTATTCCTATTTTCCCTTCCCACACAGTCTGGTGCTGTTAATTTAATTTTCTTAATTTAGTGACAATTACAGATGCAAATCTGACAGTGTGTAAAAACCAAAATTAGGAAGCAAATAGTAATGGTTGGGTTGGTACCAACATCAAATGGTGCCTTTAGCATCACATCTGGTTTGTGATATGAGAGGACTACCTCTGCAGGGAGAGGCATTCACAATCACCTTTGAAAGTAGGATGAAGATTCTCATTATCAGGGAATTTATCTGCTAGCAGTAAATGATGAGCTGAAGGAGCACCTTCCTCAGTACTGCAGGAGCCAGACATGAAAGTAGAAGGATGTGGTGATGTTAGGCCAGGTGCTGCATGACTCCACAAACTTCTTACTCAGTTTTATACAGCAGGGACACTTTGTGGGAATTAAAGGTCTTGGTATGTCTATTAGAAAAAGAGAGCAAGGGTGGGAATAAATGATGTTTCCTAACATGTCATTTTAGTAGACACCAGGGAGACAAAAGAGTTGCTTAAGCTGGAGGACAGTGTTCATATATTAAGAAATGGGTGATGGGCCAAATAACTTTACTCTGCAAACTGGAGCTAAGTTTCTGAGACTCCGAAATCGAGGAATCCTGAGCTGTCTCCCAGTAAGAGAGCAAGCAACCCAATTTTCATTCCACCTTATAATGCAGTTTTATAATATTTTTAAAGAGAACAATATGAAATAGATACCTATGAGAGTATAGACTGTTTCAGAAGCCAAGAGCTTTCTTCTAGCCCTGTATCCCTACACAGGGGGAAGGAGAAAGAGTGTAAAATAGTGCATGGGTACAATTTACCCTGAGAAAACATGATTCTTGTTAAACAGCCTGACAGGAATATTGTGGTTTGGGAGACAGAAGGGCAGCAAAGGGCAGGGTTCTTGAGGGTCACATTGCTTTGCAGCCCAGGGCATGTGGTGGCCTCAAGCTTTATGAACACTCACTACCCCGGGGTCTATTATCTGCCAGGCGCCACTGATGCCTGAATTATTGTATTTCAATAAAAATTGCAGCTTTGGTACTTAACCCAATAACTAGATTGGAGCATTCCCTTCCCACACTGAATTGGCATCAGCGAAGAAGTGGAAAGCAGGCTAGCTGCCCCCGTGCTCCCCCCTCAGCAGACACACACATGTGGCAGCTCTGGGCTCACACAGGCCAGGGACAGAGGGAGTTCTCTTGGTGATGGACGCTAAGAATGCTCCACCACAAAGCACAGACACATCCCTGCCAGGAACAAAGTATAAAATATAGCCTGACTGGGGGCAGAGTGGAGACATTGTATCAGGGGAAAGCAGAGATAAGCTAATGAACACCCAGACATTTTAAAAAAACCCAAAAAATTATATTTAAAAAAATTCTCTGTAACAGTTTGCTGTAAAAACCCAGAAGAAAAAAAAAACCAAAAAAAACCCCACCAAATCATGCAGCTTACAAATGCCTCTATGGATGTAAACTCATTACTCATTTATATATGAAGTGAAAAGTATTAAGATAAATGATGCTATTTGCTGCCATGATGCACCTAACATCAAAACAGATGTGTATTTTCAATGTTGGGTGCATTAAACGCATTATCCAACTTTCAAAATAGAATAAGTGATTTATGCTAGAGGTTTAATATGCCCAAGCAGCAACTAAATATAATAGAAAAAAACCCCAAACAACCCAGAGCAGAGCAGCACAACTAAAATACAAAGTCAGGCAGAAAGCTCAGATTAACCACAAAACTGGAAGGTAAAAATTAAATAAATCCTTGCTTTTGGGTATCTTGGGCAAAATAATTTTTTTTTCTTCTAATAGTTCACAATGTTTTCCAGGATTTAATCCATGGTCCTGCTACTTAGGACAAATACACAAACATGTTTGCCAGCCGAGAAAAAACATTTACATTATTTGTATTTTGTCAGAGAATCCAGCACAAAAGTATATTTTCTGATAAAATCATAAGCTAAAACTTCTGGAGTCAAGCATAATGTTTTCCAACCTTGGATTTTCCAAGGTTTAAAACCACAGCAAAATATCCATCCCCTCACAACATCTCCCAAAGGGGACACGCATTTCTCCCTTAACAGGGGAAGCAAAGGAAACAACCAAGATTTTTAAATAGGCATCCCAAAAACTGACTACAAAATAAAGAAAAAGAAAAATTTCCAGCCATTCTGCTTACCTTAATAACCTTGTCAAAATACAAACTTGTAACAACTCAGTTAACCAGACTGAGCACAAGGGTTTGTCTTTGGTGTGGTGGCTTGCTCTGAGGAGGCTGAAAGAACATTTTCAGGAGAGACTTTACCTGCTGGCAGCAGAGGAGTTCCCTGGATGAGCTTAATCAGAAGGGCTTTCCTTCCTTGTTAAACAACACCTGATCAGGATGGAGAAAAGCAGGCTGAAGCTTACATACATTTACCTCCCAATCAGTGTTGAAACATCTGAAATCATTTTAGCCCTGATTTGCAGCCACTTCTCAGCCAGAGCAGTTAGCTGGTGCTGAGGCTGCATGTAAAAAGTAAAAATGGCCAGAGCAGGCATTTCATATGTGGGCAGCAAGCACCCTCCAGGCTGAGCTCCCTCAGGAGAAGCAGTGGCTCTGCCATGGGGGTTCGCTGGTTGGTGTGGGGACAATGGCTGCAGGGTGGGAGGTCTTCAGGTCTGTTTTTTGAAAACTGGCAAAGAATTACCTTGGAAAGGGCTTAGCCACTGTTTAGATACTTTGTTAAGGGCATTGAGACAAAAAGAAGGGGTTTTAAAGCAAACTAGGGAATTCCAGTATATTGTGGGGATTTGAGAAAAAATCATTGTGTCATACAGTAGTAGCATGACCATCTTTGACATGCAAGAGTTGTCCTGAGTTCGCAAACTGTGCTCAGTGATATTAAAAATCTGGGTTTGTTTTTAAGTTGCAAAAGAACAAGGCTGCCAATATTCAGGAAATAGTTCCAAGAACAATTTGCTTCATTAGCCACGGGTCTGAGGCCCCCTCTGAGAACATGTCATCACCTCGGGGGTAAGGAGAGGCCGATGGGGTGAAAGCCCGGGAATGCTCCCCAGCTGGACCACCAAAACGGGCAGCAGGTGGCCGGGAAGCAGCTTGCTGAAGGTGCAGCTGCTTGGCTCTGCCTAACAGGAAGAGCTGTCCTGGGAAGGCACGCTGGAAAAGAGCTCCTGAAGCAGGGAAGTGCTGTGGGAGAGAGTTTAGGGGGACTGGCCAGGCCTGGGCAGTGAGGACAGCTTGTCTGAGCCTTCCCAGAGCCACTGAAGGGCTGTGCAGTCACCCAGGAGGGCACTGCCCACCAGGCAGATGTAGTCCAAGAAAAGCTGCCTGGTCCTGCTTCCAGTAACAAATTACTTTAGAAGGGGCTCCCTATGCAGGAATGTCCTTCCTGCTGAGAGTCCAAGCGCCAGCACCCAGTGGGAGGCAGGGTGTGAGCTAACTCCCCTCACACTCTCGATTTGCCTCACTGGCTCCTGAAGTGTCACAGTCCCCCTGTGCTGCATTACATTGCTGCACTCTCTGGTGCCAGAGGCTGTAAGACATGTATGTTTGTTGGATAGGGCATGAGACATTTGTTTGCAGTACTGTTTCACTGTTGCTATCCCTGGTCTGGTTTTGAAACTGCATTTATATTTTGCTGATACAGCATAAGAGCTATGATAAACTAGTGTTCAGAAATTCAAATTATCCAGTAGGACCTACTAGCATAGAAAGTCTTGCTTTGTAAAAGTTTTCAAAGTAAGGAAATCGATGAAAGAAAAACCTGGAAAACCTGAAGATCCAAGTGACCTCTCTCTGGCATGGTTCAGATACTCACAAGTATTTGCTTCTTGGAAGCAGAAATTCCTCTTCTCCTCATGGTATACCTAATGCTGCAGCACACAGACCTTTGTTGTCTCGCAGAACAAGAAATGGATTCAGTTTTATTTTTTCTTCAGGGAACAAATAAAATCTACATGTAAGCTGGAGAGATCTGCAGCTCCTGAGACTGCTCTTGGCTTAAAGAAAGAGTCTCAGCCGCTGTTTTCATAAACCTGCTGACCAGTTTAGGACCCAGAATCAGAGCTGGGCTGGTGAAAGACTGATCAGTAGTTTGGGCACAACTTTTTTACAATTTAGAAAAAAAGATTTCTGATCACTTCTTCAAGGCTGTGTTTATGCATGCTCCCAGCTGCCCCTTGCAGCTCATTTCTCACACAAAAGCATGAGGAGAAAAAACAAATCAAAATTATTCTAGCTACTCTCCCTTCAGATTTTTAAAGACAGTTTTATGAGTGTCCTTTCTAACTGTAAACACCTGGAGTGCAATCAGATGGGGTAGTGTTGGAGACCATGTGAAATATTTGGTGGTTACACAGCACCAAGGAAGTCTGAGATAAACATACAAGAGCCAAGACTAGCTAAAGACTAGCTGGTGTTATTTGTGGATAGAGTCAGTTGAACAGAACCATAGAATCATTTAGGTTGGACAAGACCTGTAAGAGCGTTGTGCCCAACCAGTAACCCAGCACTGCCAAGCCCAGCACTAAACCATGTCCCAAAGTGCCACATCTCCGTGTCTTTTAAATACCTCCAGGGCTGGTGATTCAACCACATCCCTGGGCAGCCTTTCCAGTGCTTGACAACTCTTTCAGTTGAGAAGTTTTCCAGTCAGCGTAGAGGAACATACTCCATCTCTATGGCCAGCTCCTAATAGCAGCCATTCACTCTGCTGGGCTCAGTAGAGACAGTGTGCTATCAAAGTGTGTTAACATCCAGCTGAAACTTTTCTGTCCAAATCTGTATAAAGCTCATTTTTCTCATTTTAAACTCACTGTTTTGTCTCTAAGATCAGGCTAAGGGATATACTGCTTTTGTCAGACCTTGGGGTCAGCCAAGGTGTTATTAGCAGGGTATTCTGAAATCCCATCAATGCAGGGGAGAAAAACTGAACAAATGCTTAAAATTAATTGATGGTGTTCAGAAAACAGTATGTGATGCATCTCTATGAGCACAACTTTCAAAACCTGTCTATTATTCCTTGATATTTGGGCTGGGCCTTGCAGAGCGGGTGAAGCCGTGAAGAATTCACTTTCCATGGAGGAAGATTTGTCAGACTTATGAGTCAGGGCCTTTTCATTGAGAAGCACAGTGATGCAGGTCATGCAGAAACCTGCAATGGATGATAGGTGTAATAGAAGTAACACGTGGTCTATAAAATTTGGTGTACAACTGGCTTTTGACTTGTTCTGTGTTAAGTTCCATTCTCCTGCAATTTTGCAACAGACACGAATAAAATTTTAAAATGGGTTCATTTTTTCATTCTTCTCTATACTGTTCACAAATAAGTTTTCCTCTTTTCAGATTTCACCTCTTATTTTACCCTCAGTCCAACAAAAAAGACTGTAGACACAAGCGTAATGGAATAAATCCCAACCCTATCGTTACTAACATTTTAACAGCATTATCTGGGTGTGCAAGTTCACACCTCAGTGAGGAATAGGGTGAAACATGGAGAATTGCCATCTTTGCAGCTGCTGCTAGCTGACATGGCAGCAAGGCAGATTGCTGTGAGGACAGTGCTACATCTGCTGCCCTGTTCATGGCAATGAACCAGACTCTCCACAGCCAGCTTCCTTGTGTTGCTCACATAGTGCAAAGGGATGCTAATAAGGCTACAAATAGCTTATAAAGAATTAAGATCTTGAGGAGAAAAAAGGAAATCACACTCACCTAAGTGTGCCAGACTTGAGTTTCTTTCATGTGGGTCCTTTTCTTATTCACCTTGTGTGATGAAGGGTAAATTGTAGAAATGGTGGTGGACTGCTACTGCCATCCACTAATGGTCTATTCTAAAATTACAGTTCAGCACAACTCGGTAATTACTGCTATCCACGGGAGGAAGCAAAATGCCTTTAAAACAGCCCTTAAGAATATATTGAAGGGAGTCCTCACACAGGAAAGAGTTTAACCCCAGAGCTTTGAAAAGGAAAAAAAAAAAAGCAAAACCTTTGATCTTGATCATTTGCTATGGCCTGAGTGCACAGCTCAGGGCAGAAGCATTGGCCTCTGCTATCTTCAGAGCCTGGAGTGGCTGCTTGCCAAGCAAGTGCTCTGCAGTCCAAGCAGAAGGACAGCTCTAAATAACACCGGCTACCAACAGCCCAGAGGGCAGCAGTGCAAGAACTGCGCGTGAACTGGGGCAGGCAGCACCACTGCCATGCATCCTGTTTTGGCAGCAAAGTGAGGTGTTGATTTTGAGAATGCCATCTCTAAGTTGTCTCTCAAAATAATATAATCCTCTTATTTCCTGCTTCACCAGTTTTAAGGTCGCTTTGGTCTTCTGGGGCAGTGTAAAGCTGTTGTAGCTCCACAGGGGAAAATCTTGGCTATTCCTCTTAGAGCAAAGCTTGACTGTCTGAGATGTTGTGGAGAGGAACATGAATCTCAGTAGCCCTCTGAAAGTGCAGTATACACAAATAATCTTTGTGCCTGCAATTCTCTCCTGGCCTGGATGCTAAGGCAGTTTTTAATGAGGATTTGGCTCTGAGTGCATGTTTCCATGAAATGCTTACAATCTTCTTTTCCAGCCTCCACAATAATACCTACATGCACAAAAATAATAAAGTCTCGTGTAAAAAATATGCAGAACCACATGCCAGTTCTTCAGCTTTCCAGCTCTTCCAAGGACTCCAACAGAGTGGCGTTAGAGAGGGGGCAGGAGGACAGCTAAGATGCTGACACCCAGAACAAAAAGCAAAGAACATATTGAAATGCTTTGTCGGGTCAGATCTTTATTCTGGCACTGAAGACGGAGCTATATAGACTGACAGAAAGTGTTTATGACCTGAGCAGAAAGAAGACAACAGTGAAAGGATCAAGGCCTGTTAAACCAGGATACAGCTGTCCCCAGAGAACTTGATCCTGACCAACGGGCTTTGGCAAGGAACAGTTCACATGCAATAGCTGTGTTTTGCTGTGGATGATTGCCTAAATCCCAGCTTAAAGTGGTTAAGAGTTCTACTCCCCCCACACGATGATCTCTCAATCTGATAAGTCGAGGAGAAAGGGATGCAAAAATAACTAAAAATTAGGTTTTATATATTTTTTGAAACATCTATTTTCATTATGAAAAGAAATATAGAGGGAATAGATGTACATCACCTTTTTGCTTCTGTGAGGGTAAACAAAATTATGGGAGATGGCAGGAAGACAAAAAAACATGCTTGGAAGAGAAAAAGAGGAAAACTACAAAATCTAGTTCATTCATCATAAAATTAAGAACTCTAATGATGACAAGAGTACCAAGAGATGCAACACAGAGTCACAGAATATGCTGCATTGGAAGAGACCCATCAGAATCATTGAGTCCAACTCCTGGCCCTGCACAGGACATCCCAGGAGTCACACCATGGGCCTCAGAGCACTGTCCAAATGCTTCTTGAATTCTGTCGGGCTGCCTGGTGCTGTGACCACTGCCCTGGGGAGCAGGCTCCAGTGCCCAACCACCTTTTGGGTGAAGAACATTTTCCTGATATGCAACATAAACCTGCACTGATTCAGCTTCATGCCATTAATAAATAATAAATTAACAAATAAATGCTGTTCACTGACTTCTGAAAAATTGTCATTATCCTTAAGAAATTAGTAATAACAAATCATTAAAGTAATGCTACAAGATTTTTCTGTACTTTCAAGAAAAATAAAAAGACTGAATGTTTCTATGCAGGAAAAGACAACCTTCAAAAACTAGTATTTTTGTTTCAGGGATATGCAAAACATGAATGAAGAGGACCAGAAAGTAGAAATGTCCACATCGACAAAATGGACTGTCACAGGGGTAGAGCTACCTGGAAGGGTCCAAAAGGTGGCTGTCTGTGCAGCTCAGTCACTTATTGGTACAAAGTCTTTGTGACCAGAAAACCCTTTGACATTAGCAATTCTACTGGGCAGTGACAGTGACATCAAGTGGATACATTAGTGAATTAAACAACTGAGTTACTCTGATACACGAGAAGCTGTATTTTAGTAATGATTCATCTGAAAAGTGCTTCTACCATATGACAGATTGAGAAGTGATTTGCCCTTTGAGGGACTCTTTGTGTTCATGTGTACATCATCCTCTCCCTGCATCTTCATATGAAGGGTAACTCCCACTTCATTTATTTGAACAGAAGAAATGGGGAAATTTTCCAAAGAGGCTGAGAAAAGGGTAAAAAATTGGAAGCTTCATCCTTCCAGATACAAATAGCAACAGTTCATGAATGCAGAATTAGTTTGGGAAAACTCAGATGCATAAAATAGGGCTGCCCCAGGCTGTTTTAGCTTCTTCACAACAATGCTGTAGTACCTATTTAGTTATCCAGTAATGCCAAGCAACTGCTGATGACTTCATTATCCACAAAGTATGCATGCACGCATCCCAAGTGAGTCCACTGCAAATGTACTCGCATCATTAAATTTAGAGTAAGGTACCAAAACACTTTTCAAATACATGGGGACTCTTTAATGAAAAGACTTATTTTCCTCTACCTGGGTGAAAATATTCAAATGCAAAACCTTCATAGTAGCCTTATTCTGAGATGAAAACACACCATTTTCACCATGAGAGTGGCGGCAGAGTCTCTTTTATCTTCATCTGCCAACACCCTTGTTTTAACCGTATACTCCCATGTGACCAATACTCCTATTTCAGCCTAAGTGCCTGCCACTCACTGGAACTTTTCTTTATTAGGACATTTTATTAGAGGGTTTGTATTGCTTGCTCAGCACTGCTGGAGTAATGCCTTGCAAGTGAAATCAACAACAATGCTCAAGTGTGTAGCGGACTTGGTGGAATACCCATGCTGTCTTTTGGTAGTTAAAAACAGGCTTGCATTTTGTCTTGATTTCTGTTAGCACCTGCCTGCTCACTAAAAAGGAAAACTAAGTGTTTTAAACCTAGATTGGCTGGTGACACAACCTTTGGTGGGGACACAACCTTTGATGCCGTGGCCCAATAAAACATAGTCCAGATGTCAGCAAAAGTGTTTTGAACATCTTTGCTGCCTCCAGCTTGCACCACACAGGCAGTGTGTGAATATCTCTTTGATTTACGTGGATGGAAGTCTACAGAAATGCAAACTCTTGCATTAGAGCAAAGCATCCTCATGTTTCTCTCATGGAAGGTGTGGCAATGAGGAGCTGCACTGCCGGCCACCAGCATCCTCCAGGTTTTAAGCAAACATCTCCATACTTGTCTTGCCCAGGTTGCACAGAGGTGCCAGGGTGATTTCCCACTATCTCCTAGGAGAAGGTTAATTCTATTGCCTGTGAGAAGTTTGGATCTTTTCCATTATGATGAATCCTTCTCCCTGGTCTTCTCCAAGGTACCAGTCAAGGTCCCCTGGGAGACTCACAGGACAAGAGATTTTCTTCACTTCAGGTTGCCCTGTGCAGCTAGGGTGGCTCCCAACCTTGCTCCCTTTTGGGATGAGTACACACAAAAGCAGAGGAGAATGCCAACAAAGGTCAGATTTTATGTTTTGACTGGTGCCATGATGGCTCTTTTATTCAGCTTTTATCCTTAGAAACAGCATTGCCTTAAGACTGCACATCTGCTGCAAAAGAACAAATATCTGTCTTTGCCCACTTCTGTACATACATCCTCTGTCTCCTCAGAGGCTTCTGCTCCTCACCACAGAGGTGCCCAACCTTTGCTGAAGCAAAGTAACTACACTGAAAATCAATAGTAGAGCTAAGCACACTAATACCCTCTGTGTGCTTCAGTTTCCAAGACCAATCATCTGCTCTTGAGGAAATGCTGAGAGGAAATTAGAAATATTTAAAAAAACCCCACACCTTTATAAATTATTGTGACTGTATCACTGCTGCAGATGTATGAGTGAAAGTAGGAGCTCATATTCTTTGTCACTTCAGAAAAAGCTTTAGACAAGTGCACTGTACGTCTTACATTAGTGTTGGTGAGTACCTTGTAAAGGATTTCTTTATGAAAGGGTATGGAGAAAAATAGAATGCAAATCCTGCAGTAAGTAAACCTCAGATTACTTCCTTTATGAACAATTTAGATTTCTGGGGAAAAAAAATTTAAGAGGAGAAACAATTTTCTATTGTAGACTGCAAAGCTTTTGCATGAATGCTTTCAAGACCAGGGCTAGCATTCCCTATTCAAACCTGAATGAACAGACTTTCTTCCCTACAAAACCATTGTCATGTGCCTAGGCCAGGAAAACACTGAGAAGCCAAAACATTTGTGTAAGTTTGTGTAACTGAAGAATAATTAGTACATAGATAAATAATAGAGTGTGCTAATGCAATGTAAACCTGCATGAGATCTGTGTTCTGTGGTACAGATTTCACGTCAATGTCAAAGAAAGAATAATGCCTAACAATTAGAGTTTGTGATGCTGTCACTGGAGGAAAGGATTTCATTGCATGTCTACAGGGATTGTCTTATCAGGCCATTTGGATGCAAGATCGTGATGGCAAAACTATTCCACTGTATGCCTAGCCCCTCTGACTATTGCATTACAATGCTGTCAGGGTGCTGGGGCATAAAGATTTTACTGCAATCATTCTGAAGCTAATACATCCAGGTACGATGATCTCGGTGTAGCTTGTTTTCCCAATAAATTTAAAAGAAAAAACAGATAAAAAGAACTGAAAAATCCAAAAACAATACTGAAGGTTGTTAAGGTTTGGGAAAGGCAGTCTAATTTAGTGAGGCACATAAGCTCAGAATCTTCCGTATTATTATAGCACCAGTTGGGTCATGAGACTCTGGGATATGATGCATGCAGTTGGAATGGAGAACTCTAATTTATCAGATTAGGGTTTTTGAGATACTGTGGCGTTTGAACATAGGTAGCTCTAGTATTCCTAGAGGTCCTGAAGGGAACACCATACATAGTCCTGAAATCTTCCTCAGATGTCAAATGTTTAATTGTTTCTATTAGCCGCTTTAATGCTCTACTCAAACAGGGTTAAAGTTGACCGATGGGGTTGCATACCCTTTTGGAATCACCAATACATCTGTATCCCCATTTTTAAAGATAAAAAATGTGAATTTAAAGTATGTACCATCCGTGCCTGAAAGCCTTAGCTCTGCCCCCAGACTCGAGAGCAGTGCAGCTCAGGGGGGTGCGTACGCTTGCTGCAGCCACGGCACGTGTCTGACACACCATCCCCTTGGCAACCCCTTGTCTCATTTATCTTCCTGAATGCTCGGCTAACCTTCTCTATCTTATAGGCAGCTGCTCTGATTGGCACAGATGTTAATTAAACTAGGTAGTAACAGAGCACACGCTGGAAAGGCGGCCCTTGGAGCTGAAAGGGATCCTCGTCTGCGCCACTGCCCCACTGCCGTTCTCAGTTATGTGCAGTGAGGAAGAAGGGAAGAAAAAATAGCCTTATCCATGTTCCTGAGGTCTGTAACAGTCTCATGATGGCAGAAGAAGGGACAGGGCAAGCACCAGCTGGTGGCAACAGGCAGCAAATGGTGGTTACTGGTGAGCCGGAGACATGGACAAAACACTGCTAATCAGCAACACTGACCTAAGTTAAATTTCTGTTTTCTCTGCCCATGGGTAGCAATTTTCTTTTTCCTCATTTGTGATCTTCCATGTTGCCCAGAGTATTCTTTCAGGCTGAAATGTGCCATGAGGATACGAAACAGAGTTAAAATTATAAGAAGCAGGCTAATGCACCCTTCAACCCTATTTGCTTTTCTTAAATTTTTCATCCAATATTCTGGAAATTTTCCCCCTAGAAATTTTCACAGTGACTTTCCTAGTTATTATAGAAAATCACACTTATAAGGTGGTCCTAACTGTGAGGAAGACAAATCAGGAAGTTTCCCCTGAAAATCCCCTGAAAAACCACTCTACTGTAACACCCATTCACAGAACACTGCAAAGGGCAAGGTGAACTCCCAGGACATGCTGATACATCAATTTTGTTGGACATAGTACATTTTAAGACCCTATGCTTACTCCAACTTTAATAAATCCCTATCCAATTCTCTGATCTGTAGCAGAGCACTGGTCTTCCTGCACCTGTTTATTTTGCATCACGCTGTGCTGCAGAAACAACCAAAACTTTAAATTTTGAAAGTTTTGGCTGCTGCAAAAAGTTGATGAAAATTAGATACTGAATAAGAGTGATTGAAACCAGGTATGTCACACACTCAGCTTGGATCTATCACTGAACATTCATGCAAAGTAAAAAAAAAAACTTCTTGAATGCCACCTGTTTCTTTGAGGTGTCATGAGAATTCCTCCCTCAAATGGTTGAGTTTTTACTTCAGATCTGAATAATCACAGAGATTTTTCGGAACTGAGAAAATCTGTGGAATGTGCATTTAAATAGAAATGGTTTGCTATGAGAAAGGAAATGTATTTGATACAATTTTTACTAAGTGCTTTAGATTCACTTAGGTTCCAGATAAGATTAAAAGACCAGAAACTAGCCTGTTTAAACAAGGAGTTTGAGAGTGTCTGGACCCTCTGCAATCAAAGCTGTGAGCAATGAGCAGAGATTCTCTGTACTCCCAGGTAAGAAACTACCTGCTGACAACTCTGCAGCCACTGGTCAGTCCTCCCGCTCCATCCTGTGGGGCACTGCAGCTCCAGAAGTGCTCTCTTTCCCATGGTGTGTAACCTGAATGCTTAAGGCTGTAAAAGGTCTCGGAGGATGTAACCAGGCTCAAGTCATTACCCCTCTCCCCAGCCCATGCTGCTTAAGGACTTTATGCTCTGTTTGCCTTAATCCTCGCCGGTGCTGTTTGATGTGCCGTGCCTCCCCTTGCCTTCTCCTACCAGTTGTGATTTAAAATACACCAGAATATGACCCAGTTTTATAGTCACGGCGGGCTGTTTGCAGCACACAGAGCAGGTAGGAAGCTTCTCTGAGCTCCCTATCTTTCTGAATCAAAAAATCATATGGTTGGTCTCACACATCCTGTGCCAAGCTCATATGAACTGAACTTCAGACAAAGCAGAGAAACACTGCTACCATTACTGTATTAAGAGTACAGTCCTGGCTCTGTGTGCCTGCACTTGAAGTGCAAACATCATATAGGTAGCACTGAATATCAGTTTATTCTATTTCCAAAATTTAATTAAATAATAAAAAAAATTCCCTCTATCTACTTAAACCACTGCTTTTGCAAGACATTCCTAATTAATAGCCATGCTCCTATACTATTCCCCTGTTTGGTGCCATCATCATACAGTTCTTGTAGCTGGTGAAACTGTTCAGTTTAATTCCATGGTTTCATATTTTTCAAGCAGAATGCAGAAGAAAAAAGGAAGACACTACCTAGGACCTGAAACAACACTAATGCCCAGTCAGTATATATCAGAACTTTGTAATTAATAGGTTTCAGCTCTCTTGTAAAGGGCTTAAATAATTTATTCCTACATCATTGCCAGAAAAATCTCAATGTTCTTGTATTAAATATAATATATATTCATATATATTTTTTCCTGAGTGTGTTCCAAAAACAGCCCATCAGCTTTAAGAAGCACTTGTTAATGCCTCCACCATATGACAGCATTTGTTTGAAATATTTGCATGCTATATAGTTCAGAGTACCTTCTTTTTTCCAGGCAACAGCTAAAAATTTTACTACAGCATTAAGAAATTTTAATGACTGTTAAAAGGTTCCCTAATGACTATAATAAAGGACAATATTTTATTGATGTCAGCAACTAGCAGTTGACTTATGCAGTACTACTTTTTAATCTTCTGGTTTGCTGTGTTCTTATATATATATCTCTGTTCCAATTCTTAGAGCAAAACCTGATGCAGCTCAGCTGTGATTTAATGAATTTACTCATAGAGCTAAAGAAGTCAATGCTGAAGTTACTTAATGAAATAAGTGCTGTCTCTCCAGTGCATATTCAATTTTTCATGCTCATCGTCATTTTCGTTTGGACAGTTGTCTGTGAACCTGTACAATGCCTCCCCTAGGCTGGAAATCCAAAGCCTCATTGTTTATACCACAGTTAGTTTGCCAAGACATGAGCAGAAGGTCCAAAATCTAATTCCTGGGTAAAGAAGACATTTAAGACTTGAGTGCCCAGTCCATTTTGTTGCCATCTACTTTGGTAACAGAAATTCAAGCACGAGTGTGTTACCACCTGATGCTCTTTCCTTAGTCTATGGAAGTGCCCGTGTTGGTCTATCAGGACATCCTGGAAGCCTACAAAGAGAAAGGTAGAAAGCCTTTGAAAGACTGCAAAAGATCATGGAATCAAGTCAGCTATTTTCTCCTGAACATACCCACACCGTAAGGAAATGAGATGTGGCTGAGGTTCTGGTATATTTACACTTCTGATTTACTGTATGACCTTGGGCAAGTCACTCATCCCTTTTGTGTCTTTGTTTCTCTATCTGCATTACAGAAATAGTAATTACATTTTCTGCTTCACACGGTTCTTCTGAGGCTTATTTAGTGTTATCAATACACAATGCTTGACAAAATAGAGGAATAATTTTAAGAAATATGTCAATCTGGAATGACTATTGAGAGCAACAAATTCAGAACCAGTTCTCACAGCAGTTCTTAGATCTGCCCGCACAATCCCAGGCATCTATCTGAGGAAAAAAGCTCTTTAAGAGTTGTATTATCAATGAAAGGCAGTAGTATCAAAGCCCCAGGGTTGCTCTGGCTTCTAAATGCTAGTGCAAGAATATAAAGGTAACACAGATGCATGGCTGGAGCAACCCCTATTAACTGAGTGAGAGGAAGCTAGCAGGAGAAAAGCCTAACATGCTGACTGGCTCCGAGCCCTGGCTGGGCTGGTGGGGGCACAGCAGAGCACAGCCCTCTCTTGTTAATCCTTGCAGAATACTGAAACCACGCCACCTCTGATCACTTCATTCATTTGATTACTCCAACTGGTCAAAACAGGGTTTGGACATACCTTGCACACAGAAGATGAAGGATGGAAAGGGTGTAGGCACGAAGGTTTCCTGCATAGACGTCTGGCAGTTCCTTACAACTTATCAGCGGACCTCCCTGGTCCTCGCAGAGACTAGGAGAGTGCAAATTAACAGAAGCAATTAATTACTCACATGTAAGCTGCTGGACTCAATCCGGGGGAATGGGGAGGACGACAATCCACGAGGTCAGAATGGAGCCTTAATGAGCCCTTCTGGCCCTGGACCCTGTGACTATTCAATTAGGCACGAGACCTCGCTGCGTGCCAAAGGCCTTTCACCCCAGCCTCCGGAGTGGCAGCACCTCGTGCCAAGCCACAGACCTTGCCCTGGAAGTCTGGGCCAGCGTTAAACGCCGGGTAGTTGGGCTGCTCTGGATCTCAGCCCTGAAACGAGGGCAAGCGAGTGACAGCCCAGCACAACTGCAGCTGCTCTTCACTTCAGCCTTGCCTTTAAGCACATTGTATTTTGTCGTCTTAAATTACAGTAAAATTGCAGTCAGCTGGGTGAACCCAAAGGCCCATGTTGTTCTTTGCTGGGTTCTGCTGTTCACAGAGTTTTCTCTCATGCACACCTATAGCTACTCAAACAGTACAATGTTCGTCTGAAGGCAGGGAATTTTCTGTTTAAATAAAAACCCAGCTGATTTTTTAATATCCATTTTATCTTTCACCCACCTCACAAGTCTCCTTCAAAATGATCCCTCTCTAAGTGATTAATTTTCCATGAGAAGATGCTAGCACCAGGACAGTGCAAAAATAAATATCAGAAAAGAGCAAGCAAAAGGGAATGTGTCACATACTGACTACGGGGAAACAGTGCAAAACATCTAATCACAGCAGTGCCAGGAAACTTGAACCTGTCCAAAAGGATCCAGTGCTCTCAATGTTTAATTGCTGTTGATGGCTGCTGGTCAGTCATGCATGACAATGTGTGTGTCACGCTGCTTCCTGCCTATGTTCATTCCTGTCAGCCTTCACTCCAGGTGATGAGTACAGCTTCTCTGACCAGGGGAGAGAGAGAGAGAGAGAGAGAGAGGGAGAGAGGAAAAAAAGAGCCCTCAGAGACACAAAGCAACATGTACCCAAATAACCCAAGCCACAGAAACAGAGTGCCAAAAATGGACAGCAAAGGCTAGCTTTTATCAACTTCTCTACCCCTCATGCTTAGAACAAACAAAACAAAGCCAAAACCAACCAAACAAAAAACAACAACAACAACAACAACAACAACAAAACCCAACAAAAAACAAAAACAACCAAAAAAAGTGTGGCATCTGTGACTGACAGTATTCCAACTGGCAAGTCTCAGGTCTCCTGTTTGCTTGATTATATGTTTGAACACATGCTTGGGGCTGCATGAAGCAATTTGAATTACAATTGGGTAGCAATGAACATTATCATTTTTGGGGAACTGGAGCTTTATAAACCTCTTCCTTGAGCTAATAAGAGAAAGGTAGGGGGAAATATAGGAGAAGTAACTTAAAAGGTCTAGAAATTGTATAACAGCTTTCCACTGCTTTCTTAAAGTGATTGTTTAATGGTTTATGTATCTGGGCCCAGATTCAGCAAAGCACTTAAGCATACATTTAACTTTAAGTATGTGAATGATCTCATCCTTATTCAGCAAAACCCTTAAATAAATGCTTAATTTTTAGCCTGTGCTTAGCTGCATTGCTGTGGCAGGGCCTCATCACACACTTCTGCATCCTGCTATGTCTGTCATGTAATTAGAAAGAGAGCTGCTCTTTTACCTCACCCATTGTTCTCTTCTTTTCAAAACAACAATCATTATTTTGCCATTATCTTACTTTTGCTTTGTGCAAAACTGATGCCTGGGAGTCAATACATTCCTTAAACATCCAGAACGTATCTGCTCATTCTCATTCCACTTTGGATCCATCTGCAGTGGAAGTCAGGCCGAGTCCTGCTGTGGTCTCCAGTGGGAGCCGGGTCAGGACCACGCTCCAGATGTGGTGCAGAAGTACAGGGAGTGAGTTGTCTAAGAATGGGAAAGGCAGTGCAGTAGGAAGGTTCTTCTGCAAGAAAAGCTCAGTAACAAGGCTTTAGCTGATTCAAAATTGATTCAACTTCAGCTGCAGTTCGGGATACTTTGAGGAAGGAACTAAACATCATTTCTGGACTATGACATTTTAAGCTATTATGAGATAGCATATGACGTTAGTTTTGATGATGTAATTGTTTTACAATTATCTTGTTATTCTCTCTGTGTACTGCTTTCATTCATCTCTCCAGTAAGTGGGAAATGAAGGTAGAATACAAAGCAGGGAGAAGAGTTTGTTTCACATGATGTTTCTGGCTCATTTGAGGATGTTCCTTATTGCAATTGCCACCCTTTCCATATGCACACCCAACCGCCAGTGAGAGTTAGGAAGGCTGTTCAATTTCATTTCTGTTAAGGATGATGATGAGAATCATGTTTAAGTGCTAATACGCAGATCCAAATTGAGAAATGCTGTGTGGGGAGGACACTCCACTTTATTTTTCTTGAATTGTCTTTTTTTAGCTTTAATTTGGAACAACTTGACTTCCTCTGGCATCACAGAGGAGAGTCTATGGGTTTTTAAATTACTGTTATTATTACTACTACTATTAAAGAGGTGGTATAGACAAAGAGAGCAAGAGGTGCACATCTACTCAATTTATGTTATTTAATGTATGTGCTCATTCTTTTTTACCACAGATTGAAAAGTGGTAGCAAAATAACTTGCTAAAGAAGTCCTGGGGTACATTCAATTGTCACAATTTCTATGTCCAGAAGTGCCATGGAAGGAAAATAAAAACATAAATAAGTAGTTTTGCAAGAGCAGAACTAATGAAGCCCTGTTCCTGCAGCTTTGTGCCTCATAATTAATTGTGAGCTACAGTTGAAGCTTTTCCCAGGGGTGGGGCACATATGGTCCATCTCTCACACTCTCTGAGAAATATATAGATAGATATACTGTGTGGATTCTTTATGGTTAATAATGCATGAACTCACTCTGCAGTCTTGTTGTTAGGCAGGCTCCTTAACTGGTGTCTTTTCTTCACCATCCTCCTCCTTCTATCCTTCCACAACAAGTACAGAATTTTATTTTAGTCTTAAAGGTTACCTCTCTGCCAAATTTCTCTGAAACCACCAAAGAGATTAAAACCTGAGTAGGTTAAGCTATACACATGCTAAAATGTATGTTAAATACACTACATACACAAACATGCAAACTGTGTGACTGAATGAGCCTTACCCCTTTATGAAAGGTGGCTCCCAATTGCATACGACACCAGTAGATATTTATTTTCATGACATGTAAAAGCAAAGGGAAAATACTATCACTTAATCCTTGCCCTTTTTTGGCATCATCTCTTGTAAAGCAGAAGTCACCAACACTCATGAGAACTGCAACAGAGATAAGCCAAATGAACTCAACAAGAAATGACAAACTCATTGCCAGCCTGGGAACAGGCCATGAAGTCAAGTCTGTGAAGTTCAGGTTTGGAATGCATTATGGATTCTGAAGAAAAGCTCGGACTGCACTGAAGTGCATGCTGGCACTGAAGAACTTTGTCATGTATGGCCCTTTCTGTTCTGCAGGAATGTTAATGATTTGAAGCATTAAAACGCATTGTTCCTACTTGTGGTGATTTTCAGAAAATGGGAACTCTGAAAACAGGATTATCAAACCATTGGAAACTTAGAACCACTTTTGAAGTTCAGGCCACATAATGACCGTATGTAGGGGAGGATGCAGCAAATCACTTGGAACTTGGCCTTGAATAAGATAGCCAAAAAAGCTCATGTAAAATTAATAAGCAGCCTTCCTTTTCATTTTAAATGCAACCAAAGCCCAAATGCTGGAATAAATACATTCAGTATACAGACAGAATTTTCATAAATCAGCCATGCTTATCCATATCCTTTGTACTTTGTAACCATTAGCCATACACTCTATTGAACATAATGTTTCCTGAGATCCCTGGTGGCTTCAGTAATAATCTGAATTCTGTGATTCTACTGTCAAGTTTAAATTACAGATCTGACCACAAACTCATTAGAAAATATGCTGCTCTATTCTGTGCTTCTCTTGTCTGATTTCATATTTTTTGAAAAAAAAAAAAGAAAAAGAAAAAAAAGAAAAAGGAAAAAAAGAAAAAAGAAATAAAAAAGGAGAAAAATGCCATTGCTCTTGCAAAAAGACTGATCTCTATGATGTGGCAATGAGCCAAATTTATTTTAGGAAATGTTGAAAAAAGAAAAAGGATTCATCTTCATCTAATCCATAACTAACATAAATAGGATATTTGATGATAGATATTTATAACAATTACGCAGCACATTTATTTATTTATATTTTATGTAAAGGATGAAAGCTTAATTCTCTTAACTACCAGGGGGCAAGTGTAATCTGTCCAGAGGAAAGCACAGTATGGCCAGATGAAATGATAGCTCTCTCACACTGCTCTGTCATTGCAACTAAGCCCTGACATGAAAGCCTTAAGGGTGTGGTAAAAAGGACTGCCCTCCAGTGTGCTGAAAGGAAACTTCAGCATCCTTGCTCATTCGTTTTTTGTATAAAAACTGACAGATGTGTCAAAGGTGTGATAGTTTTGTGAATAAGTAATAAGTCCTGACAAGTTGGACCTTATCATTCCCTTCAGCCTAAGGTGGGGAAGGAGCCTGGGGTTATAGCAGGGGCAACAGAAAAGCCCTGGATGGGACTTGCGGGATGGCTTGCCTCGCTCGTCTGTGCTCCTGCTGGTACAAAATAGATTTGATGACAAATCTGATCAAATTCATGCCTGGTGTAATTTCAGAGAGGTCAGTGGTGTTATACCAGGGGAAGCATCAGTCCTTGGTGTTTATTTAGGGAAGATGGCAGAGGCTTTGGAATAAGAGCAACGCACTGAGCCATGAGCTCCCTTCCCCTCAGCAGCGCGGTGTGGATGCTTCACTGGAAGGGCAGCTGGTTATCAGAGTCATGTAGAAGTACTTTGTCAAAACCTGTGTTCCAGCATGGCTCACAGAGAAGGGGCAATTACTGCACTCGGCCAGTGTAATCCTGAGATGCCTTTCCCAACACTGCCAGATCCACCTGAAATCTCTTTTCAAACAAAAGCAAACCAAGATTCTTCTCATTGCAATATCTAGGTCATATTACAGGAGATTTACATTCAAGTGGAAGAAAAAGAAAGGAGATTGTAATATATTTATTTGTGGAGCAAAAGGCTTGCCTTTCTGCAGGGATAGCAAAACTCATATTTACAATGCATAGACTTGCAAAGATCACTAGTGCAATGAGAAACATACATGAGGTAGTTTGAAAAGCAGGAATTCCAGATGGAAGGCAGCATATCCGAATGAGGATGCAAAAATATTTTTACAAGTAAATACTCATGGTCTCAGTATGTAATTTTCATAAGCTTTCATCAGAAGGAAATAAACCAATATGGAAATGATAGCAGCTGAGATACTTAAGAACATGATTAACTCTCCAGCTTGGAAAAAAAAAGAGTTTGGCAAATTGTAATGCTACTTAGATTTCCTTATCTATGTATTTTTTCACTCAGGTGTGTAATAAACCAGGAAAATCTAGTATGACATTTCAGATGATGGGAAAAAGGAAAAAAAATCAGATCAGGTTAACATATTGCTATATAAATACAACAAATATAGGCCAAATAGACAAAGAATGAGAGAACAGGATATGGTGTAAGAGTGTGCTGTGCAATGGCATTGACTTTGCAGGTGATGGATGGTAGTAAGACACACAACCTCAGGGATAGAGGAAACTGGGACATGTGGAAAGCAAAAATCCCAGAAGCATGAGAGGGCACTGCAGGAATAGCATGGCAGTGAAGGACATTTGTTGAAGAAGTCGGGAGAAGGTCAGAGCCAAGAGCCAGACATTGTAGGGAAGAACACAGAGCGCAATTTCCTGCGTAGCAATAGTGGATGTAGCAATGTAGCAGGAAACGGGTTCTGGAAAGGGTTTGGGGGCACCAAATATATGTGATGGACACAGAGACCTGAAATACTGCACAATGAAGCCAGACAAGTGCTGGCAGATGGGATTGGACTGGGGGTAAGAGTCTGTTCCACATTTCACAGACTTGTTCTAACTACTACAGCACCCCCCTGCTTCTTTATGTTTAAATTGCTTCATTGCTGTCTTCCCTCATTTTTTTTTCTCCTAAGGCCTGAAATGCGATGCCTGCTATGAACACTGTCTTCTTTTGACATTTTCACTCCCTGATAATGCTGCAAGCTAGCCTTGAATTTTAAAAAGTGGCACGCATGCACACACTCAAGCACTCCCACTCTGAGGCTGTCATTCTCATCAAACATCTGGAAATCTGTTTGCCAGAGCGCTACTGCCAAATGCTCCTGCCTCATCCAGGCAGAATTGTGCTTCCCCTACAGGGTAAGCAAGAAGTGCTTGAGAGCAGATTTACAGCTGTTGATGTGGCAGCACTGAAGTCTTGTGCAGCAGCTCAGAGCTCCTTATTTATGGTTTTAAACCTCAGAGGAGTTTGGTTAGAGAGCGGATTGGATGTGGACATCCAAAGCCTTCTTGCAGCCTGAAGATTCCTTCCTTTTCCTTTTATTTCCAGCATCTTTCCCGTCCAGCCCTTGATAACTCTGGCCAAACACAGATGGTTGTAATTCCCTCAGATTCTGAGGACAGCATCAGCCTCAGTACTGAGACCTCACTGGGCAAAGTACCACAAGATTTCAACTCTTAGCCCAGGGGAAGAAGGAATGGAGGATCAGACTTCAAGGCATCTAAGTGCCTAAGTCCCATCCCCTTTCTAAAGCAGTCCCTGGGCTGAAGAAAATTCTGTTTCAGGCAGGACACATGAAACTGGTAACAAATACTGCCTTGTCTTAGGTCATAGGAATAAGTCCTCTTATCCTGACCTATCCCTGCCAAAAAAATAATTAGGGAAAAGAGAGGGGGGGAAGGCAGGGGGGTGGCATTAAGGCTGTGAGGTAAAAGAGTTGGAAAGATACACACGGAGAAATGAGAGAAAGGGATTGTATCCAGTCCAAAAAGATCCAATTCTGGATAGTGAGTGGAAAAGCAGAGGAAGAGCAATGGGAAATGAACAGAACCGAGACAAGATGACAACAAGCCACCTGCAGAGACATAGCAGAACAGTAAACAAAAGGAAAAAAGCCTTTCTTGTACTTTCCATAACATCAGGACTAGCATCCAGGATTCCCAATGCAAAGCCGAGACACAGCTGTTTCCTTACTAGCCTAAATAACTTAACAGAAATTTTACATCTTGGCTAAGACATTCAGCATGCTGGTGTGCAGACCAGAAATACTCAATTTCTAAAGGATTTTCCCCAAAAGGAGCAAAGCTTGCACAACAGGACACAGGGAGGCATTTGATAGCACAGCACGGAAGGAGAAACTGACTATTCCATCCCTATTAGGACAGCTGGAAGTTACAGTAAATGGGCTATTGAGAACAATGGGTTGGAGCCAATGGAAAGGCAACTTCCAAACATTTCAATTTAAAGGTCTCTCAGCTATGGAAAATGATTGCCATGGGGCTTTGTTTCAGGTCGAGGCACCAGGGAAAGTGCATTTAGAAAGCATGACAGTCCATTTAGCAGGCATCCCTCAGCCATAGGCACAGATTCCCTCCACAAACGCTCGGTTGTGGGCGCACCTGATCTTTATCCAACTTGGAGGAAAAACACTACTAAAAGGCAAGGAGTTTTTAGTGAAGTTTCAGTGCTAAAGCTCCACACAGGCATCTCCTTGTACCAAAAAAAAAAAAAAACAAAAAAACCCAAAAAAACAAACCCAAAACCAAACCAAACCAAACAAAAATCCCTGAATATGTAAGAGCTGTTAGTTACTGCTGTGCTGTTTAGTAGCTGTCAGGCCAGCCTCAGGAAACATGACTGAGGACTATTGTGCCTTTGGTCCTGATGATGGAAAGAACAAAACGTGTATTTATTAACAGTGTTATTTTAACTGCTGAACAGCTAGAATAAAATTAAGGCATTTAGACCTTTTTTTCTCTAAGCATTTATAAACTGCTTTAGTGCTCCAGCTATGTGTTTATCTTTCAGAAAGAGCATGAACAAAACCAGCCAGACAAATAACCCTAAAGATGTTGAAAAAGCAAAGCGTCAATAAATTGTTTGAATTTGGACAGTCCACTGGTCTGACTTAGAAATGAACATCTGAACTAAAGGAGGCTAAAGCTATGAATTCTATAAGGCCCAAGGAGAGATGCAGCCCTGTTAAGTGGTCACTATGGCCCACTAGAATGGAGGCACCATGTCCAGGAAGGTTGGATTACTCATTGCAGGCACAGAGAACCACTGACAGAAAGAAAAGTTGCCCCTGTGCTCATGACATACCTCATGTTTTTGAAAGGGTCCAAAGTAAAACTCTAGAAAAAGAAGCAAAGGGAAATATTGCCACAATTTGCCTTTTCAACCTTATCTACCATTGCTTACTTGTGCTCTTAGAAAGAGGATGAGTGAGGTTGGAAAATACTCTTTAATGGGCAGATTTAGCCCATTCTTGAGTTTACATTTGTTGTCTGGCATCATCCTGCCTTTTATGTCTCTCTTTCTATGGCCACATATCCCATCATGTATGTCAAGTTTCACATGTGTGTCTGCATCTGGAGTTCCAGGGTAGTGGCCCAAGAGTCAAAATGCCAATTCCCTTTAAGGTCTAGAATGAATCACTTTGGATGCTTGATTACCCAAGAGCAGGGAGACTTATATGGGAATTAGTTGCCATCAGTAGATGATCGGCTTATTCTATAAGTCTTATAATTTTATCTTGCTTGGGAAGAATAGGATTTAGAGGGAATCTGAGTCATTCCAATAGAACAGATAATTGTGCCCATTTTATATTTGTGAGAGTGGGCTTGTTACATTCATTAGCTATCTCAGCTGCCAGGAACACTGTTTACAAAGAAGTTTGAAGACTACCTGAGGCAGCTTAACCCTCTGAACACAAAAGAACTGCTGTTTTGAGGCACTACAGAATTAGTGGCTTATTTCCCACTCTTCTTTCCATGTATCAAACACATCCTATTGTAATGTGTGAATGTACCATGTATGAAGTATAGCACTCCTAAGAAGAGAGGGGATGAAAGATTCACCAACACAGAGGTTCAGAGGTACAGCAGTCAGGGATGGAAAAGAAAGTTTGGCCAAGTGTAAAAAATCAAATCTGCAAATACAGTAAAGAGTCAACAGAGGTTTTGAGCAAAGTAAGTATCATTTATGTCCTCAAATTAGTCTTTGCAGAGTAAATAAAATAGGATGATGCATGGCTTCACTCACAAATAGAAACAATTACGCATTAACCCATCTTTTAGCTCTTCCTTTTAGGCAGAGATCTAATGGGTACAAAGACATGAGTAGTACATTAAAAAGATTTTTATTGCATCTTTCAGTGGTTCTATTACAAACTATTCAGTTGTTTCACTGTTACCTGGGGTAGATAAAAGTCTCATTCATTCCTTATGAAAAAGATTTCCCACAATCTACAGACAGAGGTGATTCGGGTCTATTACACCTTGCTATGGACACCTACCTGCTCTTGTTTGGGAATCCTCCCACGCAATCATAAAACAATTCATGTGCCAAAACTTGAACTGCATTAGCAAGAGAGTGCAGGTTCACATCTTGCAGGTTAGAATCCTTTGTACCTCTTCTCTTTTACAGGTTTAGGTTTTTTCCCCTGGAATAGCATTTTTAAAAAGACCCCACCATTTGTTATCTCTACTTTTTTTCAATCTATCTAGCCTCATTATTTTTAAGTGGTTATGGACTAAGGTGGTGATAGCTGATCTGGTTTTTATTATACTTGCTTTTTTTCTGTTTCACACCCTATGCCTACTTTAATAGAAATAAGACACCAAGGAACAAAATGATCAAAACAGTGACAAAAAGGAGGAAAAGATTGAATGCAACAAAATTTTACTTTTAATCAGCTTTGTTCTAATTTCAGCTTGCCCAACAGTTTTTAATATGCAAAAGAACTGTCCTTCATACTGATTTAATGAAAATGGTCATTTTGCTGAGGGTGTGCTATGCATCATCCAGTCAAGATGTGAATATGCTCAACTGAGGGTTTTTATTTTTGAGCTCAGTATGCCCTCTGGTTTGTTTCTGGTTTGTTTTCACTTAAAAAAATTATAGCAGCTAAATCTGGTGTTTTTGCCAATTCAAACATTTTTCATTCTTTCTCAAAGCCAAGTAATTTGTTTCAGCTCAAAGTTACTTCACTTAAGGCATCTGTCTGAGGTTACTTCTTTTTCTCTCTCCAGCCTGTCCCCACATCTATTCTTTCCATATATCATACAAACTAGTCTGCTTTGAACCTCCCCTTTTGTCAGCCTCAACGCTGTGGAGGGCGGTGATTTGTAGGCTTGGAGCAGTGAAGACAATGTATGCCTGGGTCAGTAGTAATTAAGGAATGTCAGTGGTCAAGAGGGAGAAAATTCAGCTCAAGCCAAACTGAAGCATTTAGATATTTTACTGCTGCATCCTTTTAGGCCTCTCTCAGCTTATAAATATTAATTTAAAGACTACCAACAAGGACAGTAAACGGATTTAGGCATAAAACTTCCTGTCAGCGGTGATTTGTGCCCAATAAAAGGAGAGCTGGATAGAGAAAGCCTGCTTCACTAAGTTTATGATAGACAGTGAAAGGCTGCCATCAAAATAAAAAGGCTTTCACTCTGTCCTGTGCTGTATTGGCATCTCCTACCCTGACGAGCATCGTGCTGGGGCTGTGTTGCTCCTTTCACATCCAGCTCACTGAGGGAAAGGTCTAGGGCAGGACCAGAACTGGCACTGGGCTCTGCACAGTCAGCAGGAGGAAAAGGCAACTTTTACAGCTGTGGTTCCTTGTAGTGAACACTGAGATGGAAAAAGCTGACAAAAGGCCATTCCTTTCCTACTGTTGTCCAACCTGAAAGTAGGAAAGAAGTCAGCAGGCACTGTGAGAATGTGCCTTTAAAATATGACTATATTAATTATAATAATATATTAATTATCTGCCCTGACCTCATTTCTACGCAGGAAACAATCACTCTAAACTATAATCTGGTTTATTTTTTGATAGAAAACAGAACAAATTTTATCCCTTTTCTTTGTTTCTCTGAACAGCCTAATTTCTTTTTCTTTGAGTGGTAAGCCATGCTGTTGCTGAGTAGCATGACCATGAGAACCTGAATATCAGCTAAATATCAACTAAAGATTAATTAAAGAATAACTCTTTAATTAATCTTAACACTTTATCCATACTTAGGTAAGTGAGCCTGGATAGAACAGTTCATGTTTCCACATGTTTAAGTCTCTGTAGCACCCACCTGGCTCATGCTCTCTCTCCAGCTAGACCCACAAGCCAACACACACCTTGTGTCTGACCTGTGTACAATGTTTGGCCAATTTATTTATCTATCTCCACTTGGCCAATTTATTTATCTATCTCCACTCTCCACTTACTGCTTGTACTGCAGGGGATGTTGTTACATGGTTCCACAACCTTTCTAGTTTGCCTTGCTCATCTGAGGCTTGCAACTTTATTATTTTAGGGTGGCGAATAAAAAGGTATCAACTCTGTAACCTCTACAAATATCTAGCGGTCTCAGTAGGTCATGGTGATTGTTTCCCTGCCTGGAGACTGTCCACAGTCATGCACAGGATGGCTGGCTTCATTTTGGAGAAAAGGTTTGTCTACCTCCCTCCTACAGAAGCTGCTCTCTGTGGCTCTTCGGTTCATTGTGAAGGCTTGGCCCATGGAGGATCACTGGGGAAAAAGGGTTGTTTGGGAAAACCTTCTGAGTGGAGGGTAGTGGGAGGAGGAAAAAGGAACATGCATGTGGGGAAATACCCTTGTGAAAAAAGCTGGGAGACAGAGCTACGCTTGTTGATGGAATTAACATGAACCAGAGGCTCTTAGAGAAGATCATTCTGAAAAGAAATGAAAAATACATAAAACTTTGTTTAATTTATGGAGTTTATAGGCTGCTGACCAGTAAGTATAAAGTTCTGTTCCCATGGTCCTCACTATCACTCATGTATTACTTGTCAGTAAATGTGGTGCACTCAGAACATAACAGCTACTGCAATATTTCTGTTCCCACTGCAGCTTTACTACACCCATGAAACTCTGTAATCTTTAAATTCCCTCACCGTTAACATCTGCTGAAACATTATTGGTCCCAGCATAGCCAAGCTGCTCTGAAATTACATTTAGCAGAGTAGTTAATGCTATGAGTATAATTCTAGAAGCAACCATGTTTTAAAAAGGCTTTACAACTGGTGTGGTATCTCTGCTTCCCTTTGCTTTCACTCCTTCTCCACTTCCCTGCTTTTTGCAATTATCTCATCTGCAGGCCAGAATTCATGTTTATACAACATTTTCAGTTTTCTTTTGAATAACATAGTCATTTTGTTTCCCAGCCTTTGACTGTCAAGGCAAACTTCTGAAAACACATTTGTCTCACCTAGTTACAGCATCAAAATTTAAGAGTCCGAGGGGCTGATGGAGGAAATTTCTAAAGCTTTAATAAAAAGAATATCTTTTATCACCAATATAGACTGCTTTTTGTTACCCAATATATAAGCAAAATAAACTGGTTGTCATTATTAATGATGATTGCTCAAAATATTAATTTGCAGCTCATAAAGAGCTCAAGAGTTCAGCCTTGCTTTTATAAGGAAATGTCGGATAGAGGGCATTTAACTAAATCAGGCAGTGTTGCAAACATATAATTACTCTTAAAAAAAAAAAAATGCAAGCACCCTATAGTATTTGAAATTATGCTATGCATTTTTTTAGTACTATGTAACGTAATATATTTTAAAAACCTATGTATGGCTATATAATGCCTTATAAAAAGCTTTATTCACAGATACTTGGCAAAATAGCTACATTTCTTGGAAAAAAAAATTACATGAGTTTTTCTAAAAAAATTAAGCCCAAAATTTTCATTTTTAATGCAGTAAATCAAAACCCTGCCTATTCAGCAGTTCCTCCTTCAGCTAGAAATCCTGATAGCTATCTTTCAAAAAGTAGCCTTGAAACACTCACATTCTAGAGGTGAAAGATTAGTGTTAAATGTTTATGTTATGTTGCTGTTAGATTTTGTATGTTGTGTATTTAGAATATTACTCTAAAAACTATTAAAAACTATGTTAATTAAAAAACCTCCAGATTTTCTGTTCACAAAATAATGAACTGTACAATTTGCGATTTCAAAGAATAATTATTGTATTACCCAGTATTGCACAAGGATAGATGGACTGCTAAATCAGTTAAATTTAACTGGTTCCTGATTCATGAACAGCAGTAAATGACATCTGTGCCAGATGGCAGTCGGCATTTGTGCATTGATACTCTGATTTTCCCTTCTCACCACCCATCTCGTCTCCATTAGTATTTGCTGCTTAAGTGGCAGTGTCCATCATGAGATCATTTAATGCAGGTTAAAGCCATGCCAGTGAAGGAATTTCCTAGGAACACCTTACAGGATTTTAATGCTACCACAGCACTTATCTTGAATGCAGCAGTGCTACATTCAAGATAATTAATTAAATACTCTGCAGTCTAGTTTTATACTTCTGCCCCACATCTGTCTTATAGTGATGCATTTTTTAAGATGATTTTTATTGGTTATTATCTTGTTTAAAAAGTGATAACCTGTTTTCAGCAAGTGACTAAATTAGTGATTTCTTCATGAAGTCATTGCTATGAAAGCATATATATCACAGTATGATGCTATTTCAAGTAATGTGGAATGATTTCTTTTGAAACTTTGCATCAGAGTGATGTTCAAGGCAATTCTGTTTGAGGTGTGGATCCCTTCCCTTCAGTCTATCATGTCCATGTCTGAAAGCAGCTGCTACTACTGCTTGCCAGGAGGGACTCCAATCGGTATCAGTGACATCGTTCTCCCAGAAAGAGGCAACCACAGAGCCTTTGAGAGAAAAAGTGAGGAGCTGTTCTATGCATCATTACCATCACACCTCAATCTCTGAGCATGTCATGGGACATTATTTTAGAAAAAATTTAATATGGCTTTTTGTAATCAGAACTTGAATGTACTTTCCCCCCATCTTCTCCTCTCATGACAGAAACTGACACAAAAGTGGGTAGGAAAAACCATTTCAATGCAACCACTTGGAAATTCCTACCCCCTCATCTGGAAATCTGAAAAAGCTGCAGAATTTCTGAGAAGCACCTATGCTGGCTAATTAACTTCTAGCATTCTTGTTTTGATTAAAGCAGGACTTGGGACAAATGTGCTTTGCCTGGAAAGTTGCTTTTGGAATGTTAAAACTCAATTCTAGCTCAGGGTAGGAATCCAAATTATTTTTCAGAACTGCCTTTATATATTAAAAACCCCAACATTATTTTGAACAGTGCCACATTTTAGATATTACTACTTTTGTAAAACAGACATTATTTGAATATTAGCCTCAGTCTCAATGCTGTGGTGCATTGAGTGTGGGACCATTTTGGAGGAAGCCATGTGCCTCATGGGTGAAATGCCATCTGAAGTGGTGGCACAGCATCTATAAGGGCAGCTGTATCTTCTGTGTCATACTGTACAAAAGGCTTCTCTTTCCTGACATGCCTAGAAAACCCTACAAAAGTAATCCTCAAACAGCTCTAGAGATAACTGGTACTTGCTGAGGGGTGTGGTACCTGCATCATTTATGATAACACTAAACCCAGTACTTACTTATCTGTACAGAGCACTTTCACGAGTCTTGATTTTTTTCAAACTGCTGAACAAATATTTGTTTATTCCATTACTTACTGATTATAATAATTATGACCTGACTTTATGATGACCAATAAATGCACAATATTCTTCTCATTTATTTTATGTGTAATTCCAAATATCTTAAAAGCTGACACTTGCACAAGCTGCCTTTCAGGAAGGGAACAGTAGTCTCCGAAAAGTCACATATTGGAAGCAGCATTACTGTGCTAGTTATGGTAAAACCACATTGTACATACTTTTCAGGCTGTAAGGAGTAAATTAAGGTTGTATAAGCTATAAATCACTGATGGATCCTGGAGTCTTGACTATAAATAGTAATGACCCTCTTTTAAGTAATGCATGAGATTAAAATAATAATAGAATATGAAATTATACAATAAATATACAATTCAAGATATAACTATATAAAACATAAAAGATATAAGAATATAAAATAAAAGGTAAAAATCCAGGCCCTTGTGGGCAGAGGAGGAAAGCAGGCAGTAATAGATCCATGCTTCTGCATGTCTTCCCTATGCTTGAAAAGTCTCAGTCTGTTCCCTCTTAGACTCTCCTTTTCCCTATTCTGCTCTTCTCTGTTTAGGTTCCTTTTCTCAGTCCTATTCTCCTCACATAATCAGGTTTAGCATTGCATCCTAGTCCTTCTTTCACACTCATGAAGAGCCCTAAAGCAAATGTGTCATAAATTTAGAGACAGCTCTTTGCTTACTGATTAAATCTACTGGATTTCTCACTCCAGGCTCTCACTTTCTGGATTACAGTTTGACAGCATATGACCTAAATTATCGAGGAAGATGAGGTGTTTAGCTGCTGAATTAGATTAAATCCTGGCAGCCACAGCCTTCAAAGTTAAAAACTGCAGTGCCTATCCAGGACTATCTCTAGTTCCTGGTCCAAATCATAGAACTTGCTCTAATTGGATCAAATAATTTAAAGGCATTTGGAGATGATATGTATATATGATTTCAACCTCAAAGAAAACATGCAATATGGTTCATTTCAGCACTTGTGTAGTTTTGAGGGATTCCTTTACAACTGGAAAATCTAATTACAAGAAAGGCTACAAGCAATATTGGAAAGCAATAGTCAACAACAACACTGCCATGGCTGTTGAGCACCACAAGAAGACACTGACCCTATCAGCTCTGGTAAGAGCTAAATCATCATCACTGGGCTATGAACATACAGGGTATGGCCACAGGCAGAGATATCAATAAGAGCTTCCTTTCTTTGTATTTGCAGACACAGGAACTTGGCAGCGCATCCAGTCAAATCCCCCTAATCCCCAAAACCCAAACACAAGTGCCCTCTCATCCCTTCTTCCTCCTTTCAAAAAGAGCTTCTTAAAAAATTCTTTCTGTCTCCAAAGTTGAAATCAGTGTAGTGGACGAAATAAGGAAGAACAGAGGAAAAGCTCTCAAATCCTACTGGTTGTTATAGTACTCTAAATTATTAAATGAGTCACATTGAGCAGATCCTCCTGCTCTGAGGCTGACAGAGACCACAGCTCTCCTAGAAAAATAGCAGGAAGAGTCCCAGATGACTCCACTGTCCTACCAGCCATGTATCCTTCCAGACCTTCCACCCATGCGCGGATCAGCAGCCGGGACTTACGGCTGAGCACCTGATGCTCTGAGCTGGTGCTGCTGCACCTACACCTGGCATTATTCTGGTGCTCCTCCTGCAGCACTGCAAACGAGAAGTGCAGCTGAAGCAGTGCTTGTATTTACAAATTGCAGCTCACTGTACCGTCTACACTTCAGAGGAGGAGTAATATGTAATAACAGCGGAATGCTGTTATTATGATAATGATGATTAATACACAGCCCTGAGCAATGCTAGTCTGAATGCTGAGCTTCACTGCCGTGTTTTCTATCAGAAAACTAACTCAGAAAGAGGCAAAGAATTTCCTTAAATGGTTTTTAGAAAGAAAGAGAGAAAAATAAGGCTTTGAAACCTAATTACAATCTCTTTTGAACAATGTGTGGCAGTGTTCCATTTCAGAATGACTGCTACCTTCAGCTAAGTGTAATGGCACAGAGTAATCAATAGATAAATAAATAAAGTCAAAAACAAAATACAGTTTTTTAATTAACCTGAGACAGCATTTTATTTTGGGGCAGACGGTAAGTTTTTTGAAGTGTGGTTTGGGCCTTCTTTCAAAGTACTATTATTAAAGACATCTTCTCTTGTCAGGCTCAAGTATTTCCAAGCTCTTTATGCTGTTCCTGACTTTTAAATGACAGGCTGACATAGAAGGATAAGTTTTCTTTTACATCTTACTGTATGTGCTCACACAGGGTTTAGTATGAAATCATGGATGATTGTTTGCTGTACTAGCGTAGCAAAATCTTTTGTATTATTGGTATACAACTGCAATAAATTACAATACTGAATGATAACATTATTTTACAGAGTTAATTAAATTGAGGGTTAGTGGTGACACTGATGTAGTCAGTTACAAAGTTTTACTAAGGGTATAGAGAATAGGACCACCTGTGACAGACCCAGTTTTTCCTTCCCTAGTTCTAGCCTTCCAGCGCAGAACTCACTTGGCAAACTGCTTGGATTTCTAGTTTTGCTTCTTCAACAAAAGCCCAAAGCTGCTTAAATGTCTTACTCACCTGGAAACCTAGAAATGTCTGTTGATATTAAGAACCAAGCTAAGTAGTATGGGGGTGTGATTTACATTTATGGCACTCTAAGACTCCTTTACTCTTCCTGAGCAGTGGAAAGGTAGGTCAGGGAAAAAAAGAGAATCAGGCCTTAGGAGTATGCTATTTATAAAACAATATAAAATCAAAAGAGAATGTATTAAAATGGTGGCAAATAAAAAGCTATTTAAATCCATGTCCTCCCGTATTATGTCACAAAATCTTTTTTTTTCTTTCCTTAATAGATTTCACAGTATAGCAAAAAAGAAAAGAATTGTTGAAAAGAATTGTTGAAAAGAATTTTGAAAAGAATTGTTTTATATAGAAGTTGAATTAAAATTTGTAGAGCCATACTGTAATAGCATTAAGACACTCCTGGGCATGTTTTAATGGTCCATTGATACTCCCTCTGGTGACTGGATGCATGAGGCTGCACATCCACAGTATGTATTAGTGGACCTCTGAAACATGTCCTGTCACCTGTTAATACCATATTACAATGGTGCACTACCTGGGAAGCCTCAGAAATCACTTCCAAAAATTGAGAAGAATGTTTTTGAGCTTTGTAAAATATTATGTTTAATTGCCTGTCTGTGCTTATTGTATGGTTCAAATATTCAATAAATAAGACAATGGTATTAGAGCAAATAAACTCTATAAAGCCCATAGAAAATTATCTGGTTTTAAATATTAAATTGCACCCTGAACAACATGAGCAACCTCTCAAGTACCTGCAGATTGATGAATCCTTGCCTTAAAGAGATAATTGGTAAATAGAGTGTAGCTTAGGAAAGGTTATGAAAGAAGTAGTTCAGTAAGAGATGCCTACACATTTCTGCTCTACTATTTCCCACCTCCATTTTTATCTTTCACTCTAACCTGTGCTTATTTTATCTACTGCAACTCTTTATTCTTTCATAATAAGGACTTTGAAATACAAGACATGAGTCTTGATTACCTAGAGCAGAATGCTATAGATCCTCATTAGAAAGAACTTCAGGTATTTTTAACTCAGAAGGGCCTTTCAAGAAGTCTTATGCATAGATAAGCCTCTTGAGAAAAATACTTGAGCATAAACTAAAATGCACTCCCACTCTGCAAAGCATTACAGTTTCTCCATGTGCTTAAGTCCCACTGAGCTCCAGCAGAAGTTACATGTTCCTAAAGATAAGCACACGTGTGGGCTTCTTGCTGGAAGGAAATGCACCAATGCTGCAAAGCCTGTAAAGTCTGTAAAGCTGCCTTCTACATGATGCCAAGGAATGCTACACATTAAAGAGCTGGGAAAAACACGTTGTTGACAAGTAAGAAAGAAGATGTTTCTAAAATACAGTTTGCTTACCTTAATAGAAGCAAAAAATAGGAATATTCCATATGCTGTAAGTTGTTTCTTCACTTGGCATCTCATCTAAAAATATAATTGAGGAGAAAGGGAACTTACTGCACAGCTTATGTTCCTCCTCTCCTGCATTTTGTGACTAGGCTATTTTATATCCCTCAGAGGCCTCCTAGACAACTGGACCAAACAAATTGCTTATTAAGAATAAGTAAAATGCATCTTGCAAGAGACATAAGTAACTACTTACTAGGAAGATTTCTTTCTTAGTCCTTTAATGGCTGATCTTACAATTGCAGCATCATGTTCATCCGAAGGTGGCTGGGTCTTGAAACATTTTGTGTCAAACTTATACATTAAAAAAGACTCTTCCAGTGCTACCTGTAATATAACTATGTCTGTTGGGGTTTCGGATGCTCTGGGAGAGATGATTTTCCAAACACGATTGCCTGCAAAAAATGCCTTTCATGTAGACTCCAAATGTTAGCAAAAAACGAATAGACAAAATTTTCAGGATCCATATTCCGGCATTTATCATACAATTAATTAGACATACAGATGTCCAGACAGAGTCTGAATTTTTCAAGCATGTGATAAGTCAAAATCTGGACTGCATTTCTCCTCTTGCCATATCTGGAAGATGCAGGTCTATGTTCACAAGGACCATGGCAATAAACCTCTACCTTTCCTGCCAGTGGTTTAATGGAAAGGCTCCAACTGCTGAGCAAATTCCTCAGCCCCACAGATTGGCCCCTAGCTGCTTGCTGTGATCCCAGTTTGTAAGAGGGTGTACACTGAACATCCTCTGCTCAAAGCACAGGAGTGCTGACAGCCCCTCTGATCTCCTGGATGGGTGGGTGCACACAAGGTGTGATGTAACCCTTTCAGAATGGGGCCAGGAAAACTTCTATTGCTCCTTGACTACAAAATCTTCACAATCCCCAGGCAGACCACAGATTTCTGTACCAGAGGCCATCACTCACCTGCTTTCTACTGGAAAACCTCTCCCTTTCATCCTTGACCTCTTAATTTTTTACAATTTTTAATTTTTCTTTGCTTCTACAGTTTTGCTCTCCATTATTTTTTTCTCAGTCTACTTGTAATTTTTCTCTTTGGAAGCCCTTTCCTGATTCCAAAACTCACGTTGGCCCCTTACCAAAAATAGCAGATGTCAGGGTCTTGTGATTTGGTTACCCGTTAAAATAAAAGAACAGTGATAGTGAGCCTGGTCATATGATAAACTCTCCTACTGTAAATGCCAAGCAGACATTAAGAAAACTTTACTGATTCATTAAACTCTAAGCCAAGAATGAAAAATAATTGTGGATATGGAATATTTGTTGCAGGGTAATGAAATGGTGATAGAGAAAACACCAAAACAGCACCGACCAGAAGATTCAAAGAATATATGTAATTATAGGGATATCCCAAGACCAATAAGAAGAAATACAGATAAGAAAATCAAAGTTGCCAAGAAAAATTTCCTGACATTGAAATGCACTAAGCTTTCAGCTCATCTCTCAGGGGAACAGGGAGGCCCATCACTTAAAATGTTTAACACCAGACTGGAGGAATCACTAGAAAAATATACTACAGGGAACAACTTGTTATTGGCAGAAAGATGGACTGAATGCTGTAAAAGGGATTTTCTATCTCTAATGTTTACTTTTTATGATAGTCATTTATGTTTTTCCTTCATTACAGGTAGAGAAAAATCTATACAAGTTATTGGCTCTGGCACAGCATACTTAATTTCTGTAGAGCCACGTATCTGGGGCACTCAAGCAAGCTCAACACTACTTCTTGCCTCTCCTTGTGCATTTTTCCACATGCACTGTGAGGTTCTTTTTAGTAAAAATGGTAAAATCTTCACAGCATGTTCCCAACACCAATGCAAAACCTGTCTAAGCTCTCGAAGTCTTGATTTAGTTCAAACTAAAGGTGGACTAAAGTGAAGAAGAAAATCATGTCACAGGGAGAAGTAAACCAGCAGAAGCATAAATGAAACACTCATAACATGAGAAAGAGAAGGAGGGGGTAGGGGAAAGATTTGGAAAAGTGGGAACTGCACATATCCATGACAGAAGATGGCTTGCAGGATTTTGGAAATCACCTAGAGCTATGAGGGCTGGGAGAGGTTTCTGGGAAATGTTGGGTAAGGTGATTCTCTTCCTTAGCAATTCCAGCTCTTGAAGGACATAATTTTCCTTATCCCTAGGTGATGAGCTACAGGGTGCAAACACCATTATTATTTGTATAGGAGAATCAAAGAGGGAAAAGTAAGGGTGAAACTACATCTGGTGATGGCTTCTGTTTGCCCTAGCAGGGTGTAGGTGGTCAGAGTTAAAATTATGGGTGTTAATCAAATGAAAGCAAAAAAATAAAAATCCTTCTATTTCTGTATGCAAAACCCAAGTTCTGTCATTAAACCCAAATCCTTTTCCTCACAGCAACAAAGTCAAAACACCAACTTCAAACTTTAAGCAGCAGAACAACACTGAGTATGCTAAAGGTTATTTCTCCCCATCCCTCCCTGTCCTCTCACAGCCCTCCCTGAAGAGCCCCAGGAGCCTGGGCTGGCTTTAGTGCAGCAGGGCTGAGGGATGCCCTGAGGACAGAGGTGATTCCGTGTTGTCCCTCTGGGGACACTGCAACGGCCTGGCCTGGCCAAAAGGCATCTCTTTTCCTCTGGAGAGAGGTGGGATGAGAAAAGGTTTCCAAAGACACAGGCCTCTTGTTCCTGCCAAGCAGCTGAATGTCCTGTCTGGCTGCTGAGCAAAGGGTGTGATTAATGAAAAGATGTCAGAATGATAATCTTTACCATCAGGAAATAGTGGACAGGATTTTTTTTTTCTTCACATATTAGGGGGTGATGGGAAGAGTGAGAACAAAATAAGAAAGCGAAAAGGGAAATAAGGAAAAGGGAGGTGTTTTGAAGAGAGAAAACAGTAATATTATATATATACACATATATATAAAATACAGCTTCCCCTCTGCCCACCTCTTTTAATGTTTCTCTGGTGGAGCAATAAGATACCTTCGGCGTTATAAATAGCAGCACAGATGTTGACAGAAAAATGCTCCCTTAATTACCATACAAACTGCTTTACTTGAGTGAACCGTTTAAAGCGGCCTCCAAAGGAAGTTCACTCAAGCAATTCCACAGATTACAGCTAATGAACAATATTTCCTCGCTCCTATTTAGTGCTCATTAAAATGTAAAAGCCTTTCATTTTCAACAGGCACACAATAAATAATTCCTCTCTCCCTCTGCCGGGGAGCAGCCAGGATGGGAGCGGAGAGGGAGGAGACTGGCAGAGGGAGGCGGGGGGCTGCAGGAGGCAAATAAGTGGATTGGAGAAAAGCGGCCAATTCATTAAAATCCTTGAAATAGTGGTGACTGCTGCTTGTTGGGAAAGGCCATAGGTGTGTTTGGAGCTCAGCAGGCAGGTTGGGAGCTGAGCAGGCATTTCCCATCCATCCTGGACAGGCAACACACCACTCTGCTCCCAGGAGGCAGCCCCCACTGCCAGGGCAAGTGGGGGCACAAATTGCCCCTGTACTCTCATAAAAATAATGTGGACACTGGGAGGGGACAAAAGACGAAAATGCTGTTATGAAAACTGACACTCCAGCTCTGGTTGATGCTTGTTTGGACCCAGTTTAAAATTTCTCCCTGGCTTCAACCTTGCAACCCACTGCAGACCATTCCTTTTATGCTTTGTTTGAAGCCACCAAAGCTGAATTGGATATATGCAACATTGGAAATTGGCTGCATTTTTAGTTCCTGAGATGGAACAGGTACAGGGCTGAACTTCAGGGCACTGGCAGGTTGGAGAGCAGAGGGGTGTGTGTGCATTAGGGCACTTAGTGAGATGAAGGAGCCCGTGGGAGACTTTATAGCATCTTCCAGTGCCTAAAGAGGCCACAACAAAAGTGGAGAGGGACTTTTTGCAAAGTGATAGGACAAGGGGGAATGGCTTTAAAGTGAAGAATGGTAGGAAGAAATTGTTTACTGTGGGGGTGGTGAGGCCCTGGAACAGATTGCCCAAAGAAGCTGTAGATGTCCCATCTCTGGACACGTTCAAGGCCAGGCTGGATGAGGCTCTGAGCAACCTGGTCTAGTGGAAGGTGTCCCAGCCCATACCAAGGGGAGCTGGAACAAGATGATTCTTAAGGTCCCTCCCAATTCAAACCATTCAATACCTCCATGAGTCTATGATTATCTATTCCCTTACTACCAACCTACTTAGGATTTTATATTAATTTACAAAACAAAAAAATTTAGAAGCCAGTTAAACCATGAACCAAAGCCTTAACAAGAACCAATCTTAACCAACCTATCTGAAATTATTATTTTAAGTAGAATTCCAGTTAAGTGGATGAATGGGAAATGCAGAGGTACCAGCTGAATTGAAGTTAGTGTGCTCACAAATAGATGGCACACAGAAACATTCTCCATTAGTTTACATAAGAATTTTTGAAGCAGAAGCTATGAAGCAAAAAGTTAGCAAGCCACTGAGATGCTGTGCAGATAATAATTGGAAAGCCTACTTCACCCTCTTTTAAGATGAATGGGTAAACCAAAACCCTAATGCAATATAACACTGGTGTTAAGCTGGGATATGCAGCAGAACTCAGCTGAAAGGATACAGAAACAGAGGTTTACAGGCTGCAGTTATAGGTGAAAACATGACAGAAACATGACTCCTGCTTCTCTCATCTGCCAAAAACCTCATACACCCCTCCCACTATTTTGGTTTTCTTAATTTACTTTTAACTTTTTTTTTGTTCCTTCACACTTCTAAGTGTCTGAGGGGCTTCACAATCCCTTCCTGCAGCCCAGCTTTTTTTCTACCCCTGTTGCTGGTGCTGTGCTCCTTTCTGTCCCCATGAGCCAAGCCACCCCTGCACAGGGAAGTGAATTAGCAGCAGAGGTAGCTGCTCCATCAAAGGCAATGTATTCCTGGGGGGGTTGTGTATCTCAACCTTGGCAGGGACTGCCAGAACAAAATCCCTCATATTAGCCTCCCTGAACGGAGGCTACAATCTGAGTAGGATAAAAACCATCAGAGCTTTGTCCTGTCTTTAATTTCAAGGCTTAAAAAATTGACAAGTGTATTTCCTGTGGTGATGCTAGTATACCCTATACCTGAGCCATAAATAAGACTGTGGTGGTATTCAATCATCAGAAAAGAAAAAAGAAAGCAGAGAACTAAGATCTTATATTGACCTAAGCCTCAGACTTAGATAAACTTCTCAGCAATATCACTTTGTGGTGACTTTATCTTTGTTAAATTTGTGCATGGGGAAGATGCATTCTCACAGCTTGCAGGAACCACTGTGGCCCCACTTGCTGCATTGCCAGTGTGCCACCCTCATGCAGCAGAATTGAACCTTGGCCCAAGGATGCAGTGACATTTCTACATTAGGATAACTACTACAACAATATATTTTTTCTGAGAAAAATATTTGCAAATAATAATTGCAAGTGGAGTGCAGAAGAACTGGAAACCAGATCCCCATCCTGCCCATGTCCTTTCAGCAGAGGTGATGCCCATCCTTACTGTGGTCCCAATGACCAAAATGTGTCTGGGCTTGTGCAATCTTGAATGGTGCAATTTATAATCTCACCCTGCCATGACTCCTGTAAGCAGGCAGCTCTGGTAAAGAGGGAACTTTACCAGCAGTGCAGTATTATTGATGCTTTCAACACTCTGTACTTGGTTTTTAACTAAGGTCATTTGAAATCGGTCTTTAACACCCATCTCATTTGCTCTTTTATACTTGCCAATTTAGTGTTGTATTCACAGTGATTAATTAGTTTGTGGTGAAGGTTTATTAGGTAATCTTTCTGTCAATCAAAAATCACAGAGGTTTCTGAGCAAAGAAAAACCAGAGATTTTATAAACACAAGGAACTGATGTTGTTACCTTTGTGTATGAGAAGTAGGAGCTTTGTCTTGACATGTGGCCATGTACAAAAGACTTTAAAGATTGCTTTTTATTCATGTTCCACCACAAAAGCCCCTTGATTCCCTCAGAGTTTATTTTTTTAAACAAGAATCTAGAAATACTTTTGTTTTCTCTGTCTGCTTACTGTCTGATGAATTTGTAGGGCTGCTTTAGAAAACCAATCAGTAGACTTCAACAAATTACAAAATGCTGTAGCTCACCATTTGTGAAATCCACTATGTAGTTCATTCATCTCAATATGACTGAAAGCAAGACCAAATTTAATGAATTTAAAAGCATGTTCACCTGGAAACTCTTTCCAATGCTCATATTTGGAACAAAACTTGTATACATTTATATATAATATAGATATATTATATATTAAAAATTATATGTTTACATATAGATTTTTATATTTTCAGATATATATATGACAATTTTAAGAGATTTCAGATTTTACACCTTTCTGTGTGGAACAATAACTGAGATTCTTTTAAGGAAGAGAAGAAAGATTACATGAAATTAACTAATTCTAAAAATGAAGAATCAACAGGACACCATATAAGAAATACAGATTATTGTCCACCTGCCTTCTTTATGCATGTTTTTACTTACTTTTTATATTGTTCTGAGTATTGTGTGAAAATTTACTGCAATCTGTACTACACGATTTTCTACATACAAGTTTTCTTGTTGACAGCCATACTTCAAAAACAAAAGTGGCAAAAAAATGCAAGATTCTTTCCCTTTTAGACAGATGACTTTACTAATCTTCACAAACTTGGTGTTTTCCAGAAGATCTTGAACCTTGCTGTGAAGAAGACACTGAAGGTAAATGGCTGTCTTGACCAGAAAAGGTATTACACTGAAGAGGTCGGGAAGAGCACTTGGAGAGCTTAGCTGATTAAATGACACACTATGTATATGTACGTCACATTCTGATTTTTACAGCACTGAAGAAATAAGTAAAGAGACATAGATTAATGGTAAGAATTCAACTAAGGACTTTTCAGAGCCATTGCTGTGTTAAATTACATCAGTGCTTGTCTAAAAATGTAAAATTGTCTATACCACTGTGAGAATAAGCAGCAAGTTAACTGGAGTCCTTCCTCTGTCACCTCTTAGAGAAAGCTGTGGGTTATTTCTATCACTCAGAGGTGATGAACAGGCAGCAGCAAAATCAGATGACGAATTCAGATGAAACTCTACTGATGTAGCAGTTTTTCCCCCCTAGCTAAATTCAGGAGTTCTTTTTGTGGGCTCTGGGATTACAGGTCTGGAGCTGGAACAGGAGAAGGGCACGCAGGGCCACAAAATGGGTAACTGACATAAGGGCAGATAATATAAAACTATAATCTGTTGAATATATAATCAGCATATTTAAAAGCAGCTTTTCCAAATTAAAAAAGAAAAAGGCAAGTATAGGTCTGTGATAAAATTATTACAGCACATGTTCTACAGTTTTGATAAACACCCCTTCCTCACACCCACTCCTTCACACAAAGCCAATAGAGATTAACTTCAACTGATTAACATGAATTGAGAGACAGAAGACAGACAGGTTTTAGCCCAGAGTTCACCCACAGACTAGGCCTGACTGTGAGAATGAAACAGTTCTGGAGTTTGTATTATTTAAGTCTTACAAATCTAGCAGCTGTATGAAAATATGTTAAATATTAGTCTGGAAGCTAGAACAATGAAATTTCAGTGTATCTTTATTAATCACCATTTTCAGTTTTATTATTTCTGGTTTAGTTAGACTGCATTTTATTAAATTGGCTTTTGAAAAAGCTTTCATGGCTTTATCAAAAGTGGGAAGGCTCCATTCAGAGGTTTCCTTTCATGCCTGAGACATGAAATTGGAGCAACCAACAATTTGCACACGTAATTCCAGCATACCAAATGAGGGAACAAAGAGAGAGGCAAAAATTGAATCTGCTGCCTTCCTGGCCTTATTGCAGGAGACCACTGCAAGGAAAAAAAAAAAAGAAAAAAGAAAAATAAAAAGGGGTAATTATGTTTTCTTGAGGTTCCCCAGAAAGCTGAATCACCAGCATTTGGTCTGTGGGTATGCGGGAGACGCCGGCGCGCCTCGCACGCCTGTGGTAGATGGATGATACTGATGGCAATCTAACTGGAACATCCTGCCTGAATATGAACAACAGATTTGTCAGTGTGTGACAGGCTGACAGCCCAGCTCCCAGCTGCTTGTCCACTGTTGTTAAATCAGTACCTTGTCTAAGTGTTCAGCAAAGAGGCAATCTGCTTCCTCCATTCGTACAGGCAGGTTGCCAGTTAAAAAACAAGCACTGGCTTTAGGCTGCGGTGCCATAATGCATTGAAAAGATGCAATCTAAACCTTTGTATGCTCCTAAGGCAACAGAGAGCAGGACTTGGAAGTACAGGCTCAGACTTGAGACTATCCTTTTCAAAACCACAAGGATAACTCCACAGGGGAATCATGAAAGCAATGCATGAGGATTTGAAAACTGTGGATGACTTAACAGAACTTATTTAAGGAGAAGAATATGGCTTATTTTAGTACCAGGGAAGCAAGATCATGCTACTGTACTCAAGAATGTGGTAGAAGTTCTTTATAATCTATTTTAAAGCAGTTTATAATTCATCAACAGTAACAATTAGCTCTAGGCTGAAATTTCATATGCAAAGATGCAATCCAGAAGCACTACAGGGGGAAAAACATACAAAAAAAAAAAAAAAAAGGAAAAAATAAAGAGGAAAACAAACAAACAAAAAAAGCAGCTTGTGTACACAGAAACTCTAAATTACAGAACACACCTTACTGGTTTCTGAAGCTTTTCTTTTTCCTGTGACAAAAAAATCTCCAGCTGGTTTCAGTTCTTTAATTTGGTAGCTGCTGGTTGACCATATTAAAAAAGAGGTTTAAAAAGTGTGACAATAATGACATGAACTAAGGAAATCACAAACCCTAGCACTAACACTAATGTTTTCAGCTCTTGGGTGTGGTGTGTGAGGCAGTCTCTGAGGTGATGCTCAGCTATCTGAGAACTATGAATTTTCACCACCAACTGCTACATCACTTTGGAAGCAGTTTTAGTCTGTCACGTGATTCACAGAGTTTATTTAAGGGTCCCCAATTCCAGATCTATACATCAGATCTCTGCTGGCTCAGAAAGAGCCATTATAGCCCATGGGATCAATAATCTTTGTAGTCTTGTTCGTGTCCCCCGTGCGAGAGAGGCTCCCCAGCAGTGTCCCTGTGCACCCTTGTCCCAGCTCAGCACCCAGGAGCTCTCACCAAGCCTCATGTTTTATTCCCATTCCAGGCTGCCAGCCTTGCCCAGCCCTTCCCAGCACTGCCCTACCTTGGGCAGAAATTGCACGGGTGGTTTCACGGGCAGCCAGCTCCACCTTCTCAGCATGGCACATTCCAAGGCCCTACCTTGGGCGAAGGATTCAAATCCAAGTCCCAAGAATGCAGGTGCATAAACATGTCAGATTATGTGCCTTTATCTTCTAAAGCACCTTTTCCACACAGTCCTAGGTCAGGTAAGTATTCCTGCTCAGGACAATGTTAATGGGCACACATTTTAGCTGAAGTCACTGAGATTTAAATATAGGCTTGTTACCATCTCTCCCAATGACAGCCCATCACAGCTTAAAAATTTCTCTAGAAATCAAGATAAGAAGAATTATATTCATATGCACATTTACATATAGTCTTGAGAATTACCCATTCCAAAGTAATCACAGAGACTTCTAAAATACATTAGTTATCAATTTATCTTCTTGAAAATCCATAATATAGCCTTTAGAAAATAAGGCAAACTGGAGTATGAAGAGACATGTAAAAAAAGCCAATGCAACAGAATAATTTGTTTGCAGAATAATATTTTACAACCCGTGTGGCCTACGTGGAATACATAATGGTTCAGAAAAAAAAGACATAGGTGGCAGGTTTAAGTCTGAATTCTCCTCTTGGTAAGAAAACCATGTGTAATGAATGCTGAAAGAAACTTTAGGTCACATCACACTATCAAGCATGCTGGTACTTAATAAAACAACCACATCTTATGAATAAAATAAGAAAAAAATTAAGCTAATATTCTATTATTGTGCCCTTCTTGATTCCCTTATAATTACCAAGTATCAAATCAATTTGTATGAAGATGTTTCCCCCTTCTCTAGCAGATATGTAAGATCTAGCAGAAGAGAAAGTTAATCAAACTACAAGGTTTAAAGTGAGAGCACAATCTGTGGCTTCCAAGTGTGCTGTAGCAGGAATTATTTTTGCTGTTTGTCACAATCTAAAGGGAAAGGGGGCAAAATATTTATGTAAGAAATGCCTGCTCTGCAGCTCATGTCACTGTTGTTAGGATATGTCATAAAATTCAAACATAATTCTGTGACAATTAGCTTCATAATAATATATTCAGAAATACAATGCTGCGTCCTATGCCAGAAACTATTTTCTGCTTCAGTGTTTTATTGTGGCTGTATATTTTAAAGGAGCCAACTATTTTAAACCAAAGCTGCTTTTAAAAATTTTCCCCTATGGAAAAGTACAACATCAATATACTCAGTTGCTATCCACTAGTGTTTTCCCATTTGGGGAAAAATAGTTGTATTGAAAAAACCCAAAATGCCAAAAGCATTGCCAAAATGTTCAGTCTTTTCATACATTTCATGTTGGGACATTTATAAAATACTATACTTGTTTGTTTTACCAGCCTCCTCGATGGTAATCTTGAATTAAATCTGCAATTTAATTATCTTTTTTTCTCATTTTGTCCAGCTTTGTAACCTGACTAGTAGCAGTGAACATCAAGACTGCACCTTTATTTACAGCTACTTTCATGTTTCTTTCTCAAGGATAATGAAATGAAGCGCCTTCAGCAGCTCGGCTTGCACAAGAGTTTTTAAAGACGCTTTGTAAAAATGATAATTAATATGATAATTAATATGGAGGCATTATCTTACTTCTTTACTATGATCCTGATGCCAATGAAAAAGTTACTGAGATGTTACTCTCTGGGCCAAAAAATAATAATGACAAAAAGTTGTTGACTGAATATTAACCTGATACATTTACACAAATCAAAGGAAACTGTTTCCTGAATCCTCTGGGCTTTAGCTGTATTTTTAGGCAGCCTGTAAGTTAAGAGGATAAAAAATACTTGCATTATTTCATGGATTGTTTTTCCAATTGCTAATCACACACTAAAGCATTAAATACAACAGCCTGAGACCTGGGAAAGGGACAGGATGCCAGTGGCTCTGACCTGCACCTCCAGTAAACCCGTGTCTTGGACCCTGGAGTTTCCTCTCCACTACATCCACTACCAGGAGCAGCAATGTACAACCAGAACAAACACTCTGCCCCTACCTCTCATTTTAAAATTCAGAGGGAAGAGGACTTTATATGCGGATAACTTTTTGCCTTCATAGTTCCCACTTCATGATGATTTTCAGTCAGCATGATATTATGAATCCTATTTAACTATGCTTAAGATCTCTCATTTAGAGTTAAGTGGAAGAAGAAAAGGCAAAATTGTCTTTGCAGATGTTAAGAAGAAATTCATTGCAAGCAATCATCATTTAATATCCAGTGCTGACTTTTTGAACAAATGCTTGCTCTAAATAATAAATCAAGTGAGTTGGCACTAACAATAATACCTTGGAATATGAATGAGGAAAACAAGAATATTAAAACAATAGAAACATTAACATACAAGGCCCTGCTATTTACAGGAGAGAATGGCAGAGGACACTATGAAAAATAGCTGTTGCTTACACTCAGTTTTGTGATCTGTCACTAGCAGAGATGACTGCTATTATGGAAAGAGAACTGGGTTCTTCCAGGCACCAGGTCCCTTAAAAATGAGCCTGCAGCATTTATTCTTTAAATAGTATGTGATGCTGCTGAGCTGTCTCCATCAGTGAGTGCTCACCCAGGTGGCAGGTAGGCTGACAGCAGCCCCCCACTACCAGCACCCTCTTTCCCTCTGCCACAGGAGTCTCCCCGAGCTCTGCCAGGGCTTACCATGAGGACATGCCCCCCAGCTGCACAGCAGTGGAGATAAAAATCTGCAACTGCAGCAGCTCCACAGACCCCAGGAGTGTTGTTTGTTATTTGTCTCTAAGGCATGCCATTGAGATCACCTGGCAAGTTCTGGGATCTCTGAAGGTTTATTTTATCTTTCCTTCTGAGGCTGAAGGGTATTAGGTCTCACATTCAATAGCAGGTCACACTGTTAACCAAAATATTTCACATAAAGAGCAAGAGTAGCATGCAGGGTAACCAAACTAATGCCAGCTATGGATGTGAAGTCCACACCTTGGGGGAAAATAGCTGTCTGTGTTCAAAGCTGATGACAGTGCTTTTCAAGGCTCTGGGTGTTGGTACAAGGCACACAGGACTTGGGAACCAGGCAGCACAATGATCTACTCTAGTTTAACAGCCCTTCTATTTCTTTGGTGTGTTCTGTATTTCACGTGTATGTTATTATATATTACACTGGAATAACCACGTAATTTATGAAAATGTCTTTGCATTAAAAACTGCCCTATTGACTAACTGTGTAAGTAAAATATCAGAGGAAATGAAGAGCAATTGGCAGGTTGAAGACACGAGTTCCAAACAAAACAAGCTGTGACTTCAGGACTAGCCATTAACCCCTTACCTGGCAGAAGCATCTGCTATGAACAGTGTAGCCAGTTCCTTTAGACCACCATGCTCCTGACTTTTGCAAGATACATCTTCTCCTAACATCTTGATGTTGACATATATAAAGGAAAATACTAAGGGGAGAATGGACTTCAGGATTGACCTAAACCCATGGATTGCTCTTGTATTCGGGCTGGATTAAGGTTACACCTTGAAGCTGTCACAGAAAATGAGACACAAATGGCTACACAGACAAATAACACAGAGGAATAATCTGGGTTTTCTCTGGAAGAATAGTATCAGAGACTAAATGCCTTTGCTAAGGTGCCAGGGAAAGCCTGGTGTGATCTCTAACTAAATCTCAAGAACAGTCCCTTAAACACAATGATAGCCATGCAAAAATGAGGTGGCTTAGAGAACAGGAATGCAAATCCTTATATGCTGTGAGCTTGGCTACTCCTCAGGCTTTATATAAACTATTCTGTAGACATGTGCCTTTTACCTGTCCATATAGACATATTCCCAACCTGCTCCAAGCATGCTGATGCAGGAGAAGGGCTGGAGGGCATAGCAGCACCCCTGTCCTGCTGCACAGGTTGAGGAGCAGCAGCAGAATCAATGTTTCCCAGCTTTGAGGACTGTGCCAGCCTTGGATTTCCTTCTGCCTACTCCAGACCTCTCTCTGCAGGACCTGGCAGAGGTTGGAAAGCTGACTACTGTCTGTTCTCCTACTAACATGAAGATGGTATAGTTTTAACTCCTGCCGCTGCATCTCATTTTAGTGACCTTACACCAGTTCCCAGTAAAAGAGCTTTTTTTTTTTTTTAATCAACAAGTGGTTTGAAGTACTCTTGAGATAACTGCACTTCATCGTAATTATAAATGAAGTACATCCACATCCTTACAGTGCTTTATTGGAATTTGGTGTGGCTTTCTCCTTGACTTCTTGGGGTATCACCTGCACAATCCCACCTATTTTGAATATGTCTAAGATATAAAAATCCAGGGTTTTTGAATAAACTGCAACATCCTACATTTGTTTCACATCAGACAATAAGGGAAGATGCTTTTAGCAGCATATTCCTACAGGCTGATGTTCCAGACACTACGATCAAATGTAAGGCTGAAGCAATTGTTCCAAATGGCTGCATATCATGGAAGGTTCAGGCACACTACAGAATTCAAGATTATAATAATAATGAAGAAGGATTTCTTCATATTTTTGCTTATGGAACAACTATAGTCTTTTCACAGGTGATGACCAACCATCCAGGCTTTTTATATATTCCCTCTCCCACTATCAGAAAGTCTGACCCACATTAAAGTTACCTTTTGAAATCTTCCATTGGTACCAGCCTTGTCAGTAGCTATATATAGATAAGGACTTGCCAAGAAAAAGGAAAAGTTATTACAAATACTGTGTGAGATTGAGGAAGACAACAATACCAGTCATTTAAGTCACATTTACCTGTGATAACATCAGGCTTATTTCAGTCATAAACTGAACTGTAACAACTGATCCCAAACTAGAAACCTTTAAATGATTACATGTTCAGGCAGATAAATTTTAATCATTTGAGACCAGATCCAGTTGAGGTCTCTTTCCTCAGACTGCTAGAACCTACTTACACTTCTGATGTATTTGAATAAAAAGAGCTGAAAAAATTCTGGCTAGATTTTGCTACATGTAAACATTTAGTAGGGACCTAATTACATTCCTTTTGATTAACCATCTTCATTAACTCTCTGCTGCAGAACATAACCTCTAACATGAAGACTGGCCTGGCACCAAATGGCACTGTACTTAGACATGTCCAAACCTGAAGCTTTCAAATATTTACTCTCTTGGAAGCACTTGCAAGCTGTAGTAGCCATTCCTGCAAGGGAGGTCACTGCAGGTGGCTCAGGAATCCTGTGCCACATCTGTCAGGATGCGCCGAGTCTGGCTGCCCTTCAGGGACAGAGGTGTCTTTTGTGGGCAGAAAGAACCCTGGGACCTGCCATCCCTGCTCTTGAAGCAGTAATAAACCCTCCCTAAAGTTGGGAAAACAAAGTCTCATCTCATGAAGATAATTTGGACACCAATGGTCTATGAAGCAGATAGCTTTACAAAGCAGATTCTTTTCTTTAATGATCAGGAATCAATTGCACAGGTTTCCACTAATCTTTGTATGTATTTTCACACCACTCCCTTCCTTGTGCCTTTCCACTGGGGAAAATGGAGCTTCCTGCACTTTATTTCAAGTGTAAAAGCCACTGCCAAAATTGCAGCTGCCTCATGTTTTGTCAAAACTTGCTTTTTAAAATTCATAATTTGCCTGGAAACTTTCTTTAAAACAATTATGAAGGTCTAACAGTTGCCATTCCCTATAAATGCCCAATACTGACCATCTTTTGCTTTGTTGCACTTGATACCTGAGAAGCAAAACTGCTTCTATTTGTCATAAATGTACAGCTTGCAACAGGGTACAGCTGTGAGATATCTTTCTCAGCAGTATTGGTGGATTGATGTCTTTTTACAAACAAGTACTTCAGAAAAGACTTAGCTGAATAGTCCTAAATTATTATATTTAAAATATAGAAATTATTGAACTATATACTTCATATATTTTAGTGGAAAACCTGCTTATTTAAATACCCTGCACACACTGAATTTCCTGGTTATGAAAAAAGTGAAGAAAAATACTATTTGCTTTTAGGTAATCAGATTCTGTGAGATCTAATCCTATATCCTATTTATGGCTGTGCTAGCTATTCAAAATTAAAATGAACCTTTCATCCGTGTGTATCATAAATGGGCATTTATCAGGATTATATGATTTTGCAATCCATCTGAATATGTAACCAGAATTTGTTTTCTTTCCGTTTCACTATGTAATTACCATGCAACAATAACAAAAGTGACATGTTTGAAGAACAGATAAAATGCTGTAAATTGGCCAGTAATGGTGATATTTCCTCATCTTCTGAAAAACCCATTTATTCTCTCTCTCAACAAATCAAGGCATTGTCAGCCCATACTCATCTTGTGGCCAGAGGGGCCCTACCAATTTCTGGATGTAAGTGAATACTGGAATGCAGATGAGGGCTACTAACTAAGGCTTTCAACCCAGGCAGCTGGTCTTAGCTTGCCTCAATTTCTAAATCATCCATAATGGGGCCAAGACCTCCGAAGCACTAAAAAGAGCGAGCTGACATGCTGGACAAACTGTTAATTTTTTCCTGAAGAAGCTGCTATATTGCACATCTGTCACTGCTGTGCAGACAATTACTTGTGGAGTAGAAAAAAAAATCTGCTGCTTGTTTCTTTCGTGTAGTTGTTAACGGGCGTGATGGAGAAACACAAGCGGCATGAGAGCCGCTACAGGAAAGCCTCTCAGCCTTCCCCCACCTTTTTTATTGAGGTCTTCCAGAAATTAAAGTGTTCAAAAGCATCCAGGCTCTGTGGTGTGCACTCTGAGCTGTTGCAATTAAGCCCACATGTTCAGACATTTGATATCCTATGTGTGCAATAGAGGTGCAGGTTGCAAAGATTTGTGTACTTCAGCTACGAGCTGCCCTGAAAGCCTTCCTCTCTGAACTGCCTCACTGCTCTGTAACACATGGGGGAAGGCTTTCAGACACCATCACTGAAAGATGATAAACACAACAAGAGACTGATGAGAATAAAACTGCTGAAAGCATTACTTCTCATGCTACATTTCTCAAATATCTATTAAAATATGAAAAAATGTTTAATTGTGAAGTACCCACAAATTTTACACCAAGAGGTGCTCAAACTATCATTAATAACTGTTCTGAGGAAAAATGATTACCAGAGGTGTCCAACAAGTCTGTGCTTGGTGCTGGAGGGAAGAAAAAGCAGGATGTGGGATGGCTCAAAATGGATATGGAAACCACCCAGGAAGGACCTCATAATAACATGAATCAAAGTTGGCCACACACCCTGAAAGTCACACCCTTCAACCACACCAGCTATTAAACACTTAATGTGAACTTGTATAAAATACTGTCCAAAGACAGGCTTAGCTAGGGAATGAATTTAGTATATTAATCATTAAAGCAGCATACAGAATGATGAAAACAGCATTGAGTGCTGTTCCAAACATTTCTGATGGCAGGAAAACCTTGGCACAGTAATCTGCTGCTGGCCTACAAGCATTTCCCCCATTTTAAGAGGTTACATGACTGACATGCGAACCAAAGGATGAACCTGGTTCACAGGTTCAATTTTGTCTACACTAAAGTTTTGGAAGTCTTGACTCAGAACCTGTCTTTCATCAATCAATAATTCCAATTTAAAATAATTAAATAAATCAACAAAATAAAACATTACCTTCACCGTTCTTTTCCCTTTCCTCCAGTACAGGAGCACCAGACACAATTGGACCATGTTTTCCAAGTAAAAATTTTGCAGTATAATACACAAACAGAAGTGGTGGCTTTCAGCAATACATCTGGTATTACAGGAAATTTCCAGATTATACAGGGCATGACCACAAGGCCTTGTCTGAGGTCTAAACCAACACAAAAATTGAAATCCATTTCTAAGGAAGATGGGCTGATACCAGTTCAACATTAAAAAAGCAGTGGTGGACAGTCCTGAAGAAAAAGTTCACAGTGGGGGAAGAACAAACATCTGAGAGCAGGATGACAAAAACCACTCTGTGTTTTGTTGGAAAATTTAAGAACTGTCAAGGAATGCTCTCCTGTGGCAGTGTGATTGGTGTCTGGAAGAAGACGACTCTAATGTATAGAGAAAAAGTAAAAAATCGTTAAGAATAGGCCAAACCGCTGGCAGGTGGTGATATCATCCTGCTGAAGAGAAATCGGGATTCACTGAAAAACACCAGGTGCATAATGTGTGTGTTTAATAAGACACAATCAGGATCCTCTGTGATTCACTTGCCAGCTGATTATATATAATCCTGCTAAATAAAATAGTATTTATTGCCAGTTGACTCCAAAAAAATCCTACCACCAAAACCTGAACACTTTCAGGAAAACTTGTGATAAAAAGAAAGTTTTTGTTGCATTAAACTGGCATACCAAAACACAGTAAAGTTTACAAAGTTAGGATAAAAATCAGGGCACAGTAAGAGTATATTTCATTTATCAAGATTAGCAATCACAAGAGTGGCCACTTGTGCCACCACAGAACAGATTTTAATGGTGTCTTGGACTGTGAAAAATGCCACAGAATGGAACAAAACTTAGTGCCTGCAGTGGCTCCTGCCTGATCAGCAGGCAATGCCTGTGGCACCAGGCTGGGCACCTAAAAGGACACTGACAATTCAATGCTTCCTTTGAAAACTCCTGCTTCAAGTAGCATCCTAAGGGAAGAAATTTGGGAAGAACCAACATCTTGATATCTGGGGGACTGTGATCTCACATGCCACATGCTGCCACACAAGGTCAGACTCAGTTCTCTATTTGGTTTCTGCATTCCTTTAACACATATATGACCTAAAAGCAGTTGAGAATTTTGTGTTCACTTCTTACCATCTTGTCTTGTGAAGGATCCAAAAGATCTCAGCCCACTGGGGCCACATTTATGGTATCTACATCAGCCAAAGAGAACAATGACTTATTTGGAGCAGCCAGGAGGGTTTCCCCAACACCCACATAATTTCCTCTTCCACCTGACTTTGGAACCCTTAATTTTTCCTTCACTTCATCAGTGCTTACAGGGAGAAATAGCTGCTGAATGCGGCCCTACATGAACCAATGGAGAGCTCTCATTCATTGTGCACTTCAGAATACGCCTTTTATCCAGGGAAATTTCTTCAGACTATTTATCTCTAAAGGTATTTTTCAGAAACAATTAAGATCACAAAGGTAGTATATAAAATGTCACAGGATTTTTCTATGGCTTGAAAAATAATTATCAGCTTATTTGCATTGTTAAACGTTAATTAGCTATGAATGGTAATTTTTTTTCAACACTGCAATACTTCAATTTCTCATTACAAAATAATTTCAGCTCTATTAATTAGTTCTAACAGTAACTCATAGTAATGGATGACACCTTAAGTGAGCTATTAAATGCACTTTACCACTGATTAGGAAGAAGACAACTAAAAAACCTGGCTAGGTTTACATAAAGGCAGAATATGAAACAATACATTACAGATTTATCGACTTTTGTGCAAGCAACACACCCCCTCTAAGACAGGCAGGTTCAGCAGAACGAGAGGTTTTGTCACACTTCTGTGAGGTTCACGGGGCGGCCACATACCAAATGGCTCAGTATTTAACCATGGTTTCCATTATTTTATGTATGACATTGTTCTTTGCAGAGAGCTACACCTCTATGCATACACATGTGTTTGTTTGTGTAAACTCATGCAGGCAAATAATTTTCTCAATTACACAGTAAACTCCATTTTTTTTTTTTAAATTTTGCTTCTTTTTATTTACATGGTCCAAACACAGCAAAGGGATGTGGTTCTGGCCAAAAATATTCAAAGATCCACTATCTTGGATGATGACAAAAATAATAACAGAATACTTCTCTTGCCAATACTTCTCTTACAACCTTTTTGTCATGGGCCAGTATAATTAAGTCATGTAGTGATTTCTTTCTCAAACCACTGCCTAAAAATCTGCGTGTATAACCAATCCTGCACTGAAGTGCATGAACCTCTCAGATGGCTGGTGAGATGGCAGCCCAGCCTGGAACAAAATCTCACAGCAGTGGCTGCAAACTCCACAATCACCACATTTGACCCTTCCGGGAAGTCCAAACCTGTACTTACATTGATTTACTGGGACAATACTGCTAACTCAGAATCTCTCAGAAACTGAGATGTGCCAGCCCTTCCTTAAACCTGCAGTGAAATTTGCCTTGGATGTTGTTCTTCATAGGACATTTCAACAATTCCAAAAGGTGAGGAGTAAGAATGTGTTGTCCAAAGCACACATTATTGAGCTGGTGCTCCTTGCTGTGTACTTGGAGCCTCTAGACCTGCCCAGTTAGAGCTCCCCCGCAGGAAGCCTGGCCATCCCTGCCTCCCCAGCCTCCCAAAACACATCCTCCTGAGCTGGAAGCATGGAAACTGCTCTAAGGGCAGCCTCCAATGATTGACCCACACTAGAACTACAAAAGTCACAAGGTGATTTCAGGTTTTTCAGCTCTTTGCTCTCTGGTAGGGAGCATTCAAGTTTGGAGAGACACTGGAAGACCTTCTCAGCAGGGCCTGAAGCCCGATGATTTCAGGCGCCTCAAACTGTCAAGGCTTCCAGGCTCTTTCATTTTCCAGAAGGGAGGCTGTACCTGAGCCTATGGAGAAGGACTTGTAACCCAGAACTGAACACTGGGGTAATTCAGTTTCTGACTAACCCATGGAATACATTGTGTCTTGGCTGCAGTTTATTAGAAAATTTCACAAACCACTAGATTTTGCTGAATAAACATTATCTGACACAAAAAAGTTTTACTTTTTTGGGGAATATAGATGTAGATCTCATATGAAAATACCCTTATCCTAAGGAGCAGATCTTTTTCCTCTGAAGTCACAGATTTCGCTGACCATAGTGCAAATTCAGGATTTATTCTATTAAAGGAAAGCCCAAGAGGAAGTCAGCACCTGAGGCACCCCACCCACTGCAAACTACTTCTACCAGCAGCTCTCCTGGAGTGGGGTCCATTCACAGCCCTGGATGTTCAAGAGGGAACCCAGCTGTGGGAGGAACACTTCTAATGTTAGCAATAACAGTGAAACAGGTATCAAATCCTGGGACTCCAGGTTGCAGGTCTGATTCCTGACACCATTTCTCTGTGAATCTTTACTAAGGAAGATCCAATGGTTACTGGGAAAACTGCAGGTAGGTACAACATAGAGGTTGAAAGGTGATCTTCTCTATTCCAACACTTTTGCCAGTGCTATCATTCCTGTCCATATCTCTGTTCTATAAAATTCCTGGTTAAAAGCTACTGTTTAGCAGCTGACCTGTCTTCATGAGCAATGGATAGAAATTGCCCAAATTCAGTTAGTAAGAACTGTAACTCACATGCTCACTGACAAAAGAAGATGAAAAATAAATCAGCTTACACACCACAGTAAGTATAAAGGCAACTAGGTAATTGTGTTACTTATTATTTACATCACATTATGAAAACCCTTAAAATCATTACAGGCTCACTCTCAAAATCTCTTATTTCAGTAATAAGGCATATAAAAAAAAGAAATCTGTAAACTGTTCTTCCAGATAGTGGAACTGTTTGAGTTTAATCCAAATTAACATACTGAGTATCACTAGCATTTTCATTCAAGTTTTTTGCATCTTGTATTTACATATGTATGGTTCAGGTTGCAGATCATATTTGATACTAGAGGAAGAGTGAGCCAGCCACATTTACTGAGAATCTGGCATCTAGAAAATTTTAGATAAACATTCCACTTCAATAGGTAGAACATCTGGATAACCTGGAACTTTTGGGGGAAAAAAACCGCAGAATTCAAACTCAGTTCTGAGGGCTTGAAACCAAAGGCATGAAATTGAAAATCTGCACACTTGCAAATGTAATCAGAAAAATTCTTGTACTCTCCACCACAATATTCTGTAAGAAAACAATCAAGTTTGTACAAGAGAGAAAGCAATGGGGAATAGCAGTAGGGGTCTTCAACAACATAAAAAAAAAAGTAGAAACATTTTATGAGAGGAAAAACTACAACCCCCATTTGTGCTGATTCTTCAAAGAATCTCCTTGAATTACTCAAATCTACCTTGTAGGATAATAAGTTAAAACAACATTATAGGCAACTTCCAAGGAAGTGGATTAAAAAAATCATACCTCATTAAAAAAGAAAACAAAACTCATGGGAATGGACACGCAGGGAGCAATCTGAGGTCCAGCACAAATAATAAAGCGCTTGAGAAGAAAATGGAGAAAGATTTAGTGTGGACAGGTGTAGAATAAGCTGAATTGCAGAGAAAGTTTGTAGGATTCAAAATAGCAGATGCATGAGAAGTTTAGCTTACCTCAGGCATTAAAACCTCCAGCATTCTTCAGTGGTGGGTCAAAATGTTGAGCCTGTTTTGCCAAACACTAACACCTTGTTTGTAAATTAAAGAAAATATTACTTGGAAATTAATGTTTTCTTTCTCTGTGTATCTGATGCATGACTTCCTTTACTCATCTGCCCCCAAATTTAAGAAATTTCAAACTTCTCACCGTATCACAGCTTCAGAAGTGATTTTTGTTCCCTTCTATTATCTTCAACTCTTACTTTTCTGCTATACTCTTTTTGAATTGACAAGATCCCATCCCATCTACAGAATCACCTCCCAAATAATAAACTGACAGCCCTATATGAGTGGCTTGCTGTGCCCTATTTTGAACTCTGCAAAATTAAGATATTCCAGGCTGACATGGCAGCCTGACTCCTCACAATGCTGGAATGTATTGGTGTGGGTACTGCAAGGATAGACTGACATTACCCACCTGCTAACCTGTACATTACCACAACCAAAGAGCACTCTTCTCTTTAGAAGATCTCAGTGCTGAAGATGGGCCAGCACAATTCTGCAAACGGGCAGCTGGGACCTGAGGGAACTCTGATGCCATGGAAAATTTAGGACCTGTATCTTTTACAAGGAAGAAAGTCACAGCCTCAGTCTAGAAATTCTTCCATGCTGCTTATTTTTTGACAGTACTTCACATTTGGAAGCCAACGGCAGATACGTGCACAAAGTATTACAAATCTCTCACTGACTCGGGGCCACAGGAAGGACAGGGACCCACACAACAGCCTCATCAAAGACAAAGAAATCCCAAGTTCTCAGTGTCAAAATCTCTTACAACTGATGAAGGCAACAGGTGGCCCTTCAGGAAACTGACTTAGGAAGGGGATGGAAAAGCAACTTCTGTAGAGTAGCAGAAATGACAGAAAATCTGAGTGGCATCATCTGCCACATACAAGAGATTATGCTTCAAGAGAGAAAGCACTGAGTATTATCACTTAAAAACACACACAGAGCTGCAGTTTTTCAGAAAAACAGACAAATATTAAGAAGAAAAGACAACATTATGGACAAGGCACAACTGAAATGAGCAGATCTATGATGAAATATTCTGAATGACATTTTAATAAGCTTGTATATTTACAATAACACATACATAGCTCAGAGGCTAGTGACTTATATTCACAGTTTTGGAAGTCAAACTTCCCAATACTTAAATTCATCATAGCAATGTCATTAACAGGCCAAAATAACAACCTTCTATAGATGGAATACCTCATATTAATTTAAACTACTTTTCATAGCTGTTAAAAACCAGTTCTCATTGGCGAGGGAGATCAAGCTTACATAATATATTATTTAATGATTGAATATTCAAATACAAGCAACATGGTCAAAACAGCTCCAATATCTGTTTTGTTGTAGGACAGAGGAGAATCACGAGAAGCCCAAACTACTTAATGTGATCAGTTGCAAGTAAATGTGTGCTAACCCTTTTGCAGCTACTCCACTGCTCTTGAAAACTCTGCTAGGGATGGAAGTGTAATTAGAAAGTTTCTTGATTAGGTGTAAGAGGGGAGGGATTCCCATTTCTGATATGCCTTCACTGAAAGTGCCCTGGGAGCAAGGGAAAGGGAAAATAAAACAAAGGTTGGATAAATTTTCCTTGAAGGAACAGTTCTGGAGAACTGTTTAAAGAGAAAGCACAAGGCCCTGTCACGCTTATCAAAGTATACACATACGTAAGGAGTGAGGGGAACTTGTACTTAAAAGTCTTAGAAGAATATGATAACAAAAGTACTGCAAACATCTTAAATGAGGCATTTCCTGATATTGTGGTGTAACCTCTTCAGCAGGATAATAACCTAGGAAAGAAGTACTAGCAAAAAGGTACATAAAAGGCAGTGTAATACCTTAACATAGTATGCATTTACTTGGTACATGGTATAAGCCACTTTAATTATATATTTCCAGAAACAGCATGTTTTTGTACTCACCTGTGCAATAACAACACTACTCAAAAGGGTAGTTTAAAGAAAAGAACACACAAAGTTCATGAAGAATTGAGTCTATTTATTTTATTCCATCTTGCATTTGTGTTGTTAAAGCAAAGCATTCTATACATAGCATTTAGGTATTTACTGCTGTTCTACACCCATTATTGACCTAATTGCAGAAAGACAATTGCAGGGACAAACTTGTTAAACAAGCATATTGATAATGCTTCTCTGACTTCGACAAATATTCATTAAGAAATAAGATACTGCTCATGGGTTTCTTTTATTAACAGTTAATGGCTCAATTCACAGAACTTGGAGACACCATGGAACATGTAGCAAAACGCAGTGCTGATAATAGGCAACATCTCTTCTCTTCACTACACATTCTTCAGAGGAAGAATATTATGGTAACAGCTGAGCTACTGATTCAAATATTTAAATGGAAAGAATCTGGCAAGTGATGGATGACAACTTTTAGATACAAGATGATCCCGTATTTATTTATGTAGGCAAAAAACTTCAGTGTCACAGGCATAAAGAATTATTATCTGAAAAAACTTGTATATGTATTTAAAATAATGTGTTCCAGCTTTATAGCAGGTTTCACAGTATGATTGCAGGTTAGACATAGGAAAGATCTGAAGAAAACAAACAGTAAATCCAAGTATTTTGACCTGTTTCAAAGCCAAATAACATTGCAATGGCTTTAAAAAAAAAACCTGCAATTAATTTTTGTTTTGTTTCTTCACTAGTTTTAACTGCATGAAATCACATTGCTGGAGTATCTTTAAAACCACTCCTGTGAGATGTGGAAAAATGAAAATGAAATCACAGTGTGAGCCAGAATGGGAATTTTACTGCACAAAAAATATCTCAAAACACTACATGAAAATATTTTAATAAATCATTTTGTTCTACAGCTTCTAACAGATGAAGTGTACTGTGAGCTGAGGCATCTATTGATAATACCTGGGGAAAACAAAGTGCATCTATCTCTATATCAAAGCCAGTTTAACTAACCTTAATGTCTAACAGATTCTCACTAAAAGGCTGATTTAGAACAAAAAAATTTAAGATTTTCAATCTGATTACATAGTTCATCCATTATGACAGTCTACTAGGCTGGCTTCTTCACTGCATCTTTAGGAATGCATGAAAAAAGAGTTGAATGAGCTAAAGATGTTTCTCCTCAATATGTATGCATTATTTCCCTCTTACATTTTAAAAACAGGAAACAGTTTCAAGAACTTTTGGGGCTCTACACTTATTTCTTGAGAAACTACTGCTATGGTAAATTGCACAGAAATACTTCAAAGAAGTGTTATAGGTGCCATACTTCCAGTCCAAGACATGCAGGTGTTGGAACTAAAGCAGAACAGTGGAATTTTAACAGACTGAGTATTCTTTCACAGTTTTATAGATAGAGCTACAACAAACAGATTTTAAAAGATTCACCTTTGCAATTCACACGCTGAAAATGATTTTAAGGGATTTCTGATTGCAGTGTACAAAACAAAGAGGTTGTCAGAGTTCACTTGCTCTCAGGAGCACATGGCACTGTCAGAACAGGTGCAGGCCACAGAAGTGCATTATTTGGAATAACACACAAGTGGGCACCTCTGCCAGCTGCAGAATTCCAGGTTCTTGGCCCTTTGCAACTATGTGGCCTTGAAATTCTTTGGATAGGGAATGTATTTAACCAAGTTCAGTTGTGCAAGAGATATTTGAAGTGGCAAACTCACATTATACTATGCCCCAAAACCTTACAATAAAAAGTATCTTTTGCTGTATAAATCTCAATTCTGTTTAAAATTTCTTATAATTTTAAAAAGTAAAACCACACAATCATACAAAGTATTTAAACAGCAATAAATAGTCTTCCTGAAACTCAAAGAACATGTGCATTCAACTATCATAGAAACAACATCAGGTACTAATCTGTAATCTCTACACTATGGTGGTATGCTGAAACAACGTCCCCAAACTGACAGTAATTGCACTGGAAAACATGAACATTTCTTTCAAGCAAATTTAATGCTATAATGCTGCTGGTTTTCCTCTTCCTGCTACTATTTTCCTGGAAAAATGGGTGAAGCTGAGAGAAAAAGGAAAGTAATAAAAACATGTCTTAAAATTAATCACTATATTTCACAGTTGCATGAGCAAAGCTGCGCTCTTTTTATCCTAAAAAAATATCTTTGCAAGCATCTGGAACTAAGTATTTTTCTCTCCAACCTGGGAGCTGAGGAAGGGAGATCCTCCTCTTGAAGAAAAAAAAGGACTGCAGAATCAAATCCTGTTCCCTATGCAATGAGGGTAAATGTTGCCAGCTACTAGAGGCATGGGTGGTGAGAGGGGCACGATTTTCTCCTTAGTCCATCTGAAAAACAGTTTCCTTCAGCCCTATCATTTAATTCTAAAGTGGAATTTGTTTTATCCTGCAGACTAATAAGTACCCTAGGAGCTTGATTGGTTGGTGCTTAATGAAATTGCTTCTGCTGACATTAGATACATTAGGATACTGATTAAAACACTTAATGATCCCTCTTGATTTTAAATTGCTAGCTCAGATTTGTGAGATGCCATCAAAGTATCTTTTTCCTTCCTTTCCTCCTTCCTAATCCTGCTTCTCCTTGCCCTTTTTCTGTTCATGATCCTTAAAGGTTGTGGCTCATTGGCAACAGCTCGGTCGCAAACCAAATGTTAACACCATGTTGAATACTGCATTGTTTAAAATGTGCCAAACCCCAGAAAAACACTGAAACACAGTCATCCCTGAAATACAATTTCCTGTTTCAAAGCTCAAACTATTCTTAAATGTGGCAACACTGAGGATTATTAATATGAAGGGAAAGCCAAAGTTAGAGTAAACTTTAACTCTGTAAAATATTTGCTGAGGAAAGATAATTTTGTAAACGTAAAAACAAGTATAAAAGCATTACTTTTCAACTTGAATGTGGAAGACAGTATTACATTCCCAGAAAATGGTGTTGGGATTGGATTCCTATGACAACAAAGCTGTTTTTCATGCTCTTAGACAAAATTGCATACGATATCACCTTCCAGTGGGAAACATGTATGTATTATGGCCATAATGACAACTTATATTCAAATATTGTTAAACACTATAAATATCAGGCTTGGAAATTTTGCCTGAAAAGGGGGAAGTCACAATAGCTGTAAAAAGTTCCATTTTCCTCAACAAATCTTATCAAGGCTCTTGAGATGAAATTATACCTACAAAACAAAATTTACTTATATACTAAAACCTGCTGTGCCAGAAGCTTTTACCAAAAAAAGTGAGTATACTGAATTTTATGCTTAATACAAACCTTAAGACCACAGAAAATAAAAAAGTAGAAGTTTTTGTACATTTTAGCACCATTATGAAGTCAGACTCGAATGCCGGTTCTGTCACTGTGGCTGTACCTTGCAGCTGGTGGGAGTTGTGTGAAGCTCGTTGACTTCAGCCATCTTTGAGAGAAGGAAAACTGGATTTGCTGATCACAACAAATAATATGTTTGCCATTTTTTTTCCTTTTTCTTTCTTTTTTTTTTTTTTTTCTTTTTAAATTAATTTTGAGCTTTATTTTTATCTCTGTCAGCTAAATCCAAGTCCAAGTCCTTTGGGTCTCTGCATGGCTCGTATGGGCTCTGCTATCCCTTTGCCGTCTGGTCCGAGACCTGTGCCTGGGGTCCAGCCCATACTCTGAAGCATTCTGTTTCCAATGTTGTTTTCTGGGATTGGTTGGGTGTTTTCACCTACAAACCCTGAGATTAAAGAAATACACAGCATTAATCAGCACTGCCTGCCATGTGGAGAAGAGCAGGATAATCTCCTTTAAAGCTTTAAACCTTCTTATTCTCCTAATTCATCTAACAGGTTTCTAGAACAGTCTGTCTTTGCACATGTTGACCCCTTGACTGCATATGATTCTAAATAATACAGTCTAATGCTTTTATTTTTAATGCTTTTGAGGATTCATTCTGTTTTTACATATGACAAATAGTATCATATTATATTCCAATATGGTGGGTTCACATCAGCCTCAAAGAATATAAATCACCTGCAGATGTCTACCAGCACATTGTCAAGATCACATGAATTTCTAGTCCTATGCAGTTACTAAGAAGAGACACATCATAGTAACATGACCATCACTCTGTTCTTAGTAATATTTATCAATGACCTCCCTCAAGAAAACCCAATAAAAACGTTCTGATTAAACAATTATAGCTCTTACAGAACCAGTACAGACAGATGGTCAACCGCTCTGTAATTCAGCTATACCTTTACTCAGTTTCTCTTTTATTGAACATTGTGAATTTTGATATGTCCAAGGTTACTTTTGGTGTTTTCAATTTTACAGAGTGTTGTTTACACTCTCTTCTCCTTAGCATTGAGATCTTTGAGAAATGCTGCATACATACCACAGAAAAAGAGTACCAACATTGCAAGTGTTATTATTATTATTTGTTACAGTAACAGATTAATTTTTTATAAGAAAGGGTTTTTTTTTCCCATGAATACATCATTAAAAAAAAAAGAAAAAGTGAAGTCAAAATAATAAAGCTAGTTTTCCCCCTTCATCAACCAGACTCCCCAAACCAGAGTTTAGAGACAATGCATGGATAAGCCTTCTAAATATAAGTATCTTGCACAAGGGGTATTTATTTCAGGAATCTGTGTTAAAATTTATCAACTTCCACCATGCAAACAATTTTAAAAAGGACTGAAGGTTTTGAACACCAGCAGTTGCACGTAGACAGCTGGATTTTGTTTTCAGCATTATTCAACATCACCCTGCCCAACAACAAAATAAAAAAAACCCTCAATGTGCCCAGCTTCAAAACTATCTGTTTGATTTTCTACCTATTTATTCTGCCTGCTACTTTTTGAAAAGTACTGTAGTAGAAGCCTGTGATTTTGAGTTCTTGAAGACTATAATATTGACAAGCAGCTGGCTTATCATTATATTAACTTACTAAACGAGAACACATAAAAGTTGAACATGAGCTTCAAAAAGGCCTAATTTATCCCACACACACAAAAAAAGCAAGGTCCCACAGTGGAAACTGCATATACAGAGAGAAATTCAAAATGAGAGGTGCACATTAAAAACCTCATGATGATTGTGATTATGAATTTATAGTACTCCAGCATTATCCACTATAGATCTGTCATATTCAGTAAAACACTGGCTACATAAAAGGCAGACTGCTTTCTAGTATCTCAGTTCCTGAGTCAAAGAAAAAAAGGAGTGCATTGAGGGAAGGCATCCTTTAATACTGGTTTGAAGCTATGCTTAATGCAAGGCTTAAAATAAAGGCTTTTAAGTCAGCAGCCTTCAGTCCCTGAGAGGGTTCTTCTTGAACTGACCAGCACAGAATTCAATGTCCAAGACTTCCTTTCTTTTCAGGCCCCCACAGGCAGAGGCAATTTTCATACAAATGAGTCCCTGGCACTGCCTGGCATACACAACATGGGCTTTGTAACCTTCCCAGTTATACTTTCTAGCTGAAAAAAAAAAAAGAAAAAAAAAGAAAAAAAAAGAAAAAAAAAAAAAGGGAAAGACGAAAGGGTACTGTTCAACAAAAATTCTGGTAAGCCTCATAGGTAAAACCCTGGCACTGTGTTTTGGTCCACTTTTTGTAAAAAGTGATGGCAAAAAATGAAGAATCATTCCAGTAAATGTTTTTGGAGCAATTAAGGGGAAAACTTCAAGGGGAAGAGAGATCCAACAGACCTGCCAAGCAGGAAAGAGCAAGCACAAGAGTGTATTTTATGACACCTAAAAACTGGAAACACGAAACCATTCATAATGCTGCCTAGGCAGAGGCAGCAATGCTGCTGGAACATTATGCAAGGCATAGCCTGAGACAACATAAACAGCTTTTTTTGTTTTATTCTATTCAGGGGAAAAACCCACAGAGCTCTTCCTGTAAAAGATGTACCTTTCTATATGAATTTCAATTCCTGAGACAGCCAGAGGAACCTCACAAAGAAGATATAAGGAAGAACACTCTGTACCTTGACATGTTATTTAGTAAACTGGTGCTTCTATTTTTGATGCCTTTTGAAGCAATTCAATGTTGTTTTTCCCTGACAAGATAATTGGAATTATTTGTTTTTAAAGACATAAGTACTGCTAGAATGTGTATATGATACCTATTTTTCCCTCCACTGTACATACTTTTATATCTCGTATTAAAACACAAGCTCTCCCTAAGAGTCCTGTTTTACTCTTGTATATCATCAGATTAAAAAAAGAAAAAAGGAGAAAAAAGAAAAAGAAAGAAAAGAGAAGCCACCATAGACTTGGTTTCATAACCCACTTTTGGGCAAACAATCAAACAACATACACTGTCCAAAGGATAATGTGTTTGAAGGCTTTGTACTAAAGCAAGAATAAAGCAAAACCAAAACCCCACCTACCTTGCCTATATTACTAATTGACTAATTACTCCTTCTCATAAATGACGTGACTACAGATTGCTTTTATTTGAATCTTGAAAAATATTTAATATACCCTGGCCATTCCATTGTAGTATAGTTAGTTTTTATATGAATACTGTCTAGGTCTGCCTTTAACATTCCTGCAATTTTCACCCATCACTTGAAAAATTTATCTGTAATGCAACATATTTTATTTGAATCCAAAGAATGTGGATAGTGGTATTGCCCTCTTCCTCCATTTCATGTGCAATCAGCAGGCTGGAAAAAATCCCAACATTTGCATTGCTGATAGACTGCATGATGGGAGAGAGCTCTTAAAAATCATGTTACACTGTGTGCTATTCCCCTGACCCCCATTCCTGTGCTTTGGGCTTTTATTTTCTAATTAAAAGCAGTAATTGTCCTTGCAATATTCATCTTCAAGTTCAGTTTTTAATTCATGCCTATGGCACTTCTTGGACTAGCCAGTAGGGCCTGTTAGAGAGAATGGTCCAAGCACACGGCCTTGAAAAGGGCTGTGCTACCTCTGGGACGTGTTCAGTCTTGACCCACCCAGGAGCAAGAGCAAAACCAACCCATTGTGCTGTCCCACAAAAAATAACTATGCAGAATCAGATTAAAAAAAAAAACAAAAACGGGGATACATTTTTCTAATTTTAATGCTGTATGAGGTTTCCAGAAGTTACAAGGATGTCTCTGCACTAATAATTTGTAGGAATCTCCTGTGCAGTACACCTTTTTTTTTTTCTACAGACAGAAAATGTTTTTAGCAAGCCCAACAATTGATTCCTGATCTACCAAATGAGTAGTCTGCATGTAGAAGGGGCTGCCATTATATGAGAGAGGAGAAAACATTAAGCTATAGTAACTTGTGTGAAAAGACAGCTTTGTAAAATACCCTCAGCTTATGATGCTCCTTCTCTCTGCAAAACTGCCAGGTGAAAGAAAAAAAGACAATTCTCAAATCTTTGTGTATATGAATAGACACACTTCAAGGTCTACATTTTTTATGCATATGACCTTACATACATGGAATATAGAGTCAGTGAGTAGTAAGTGACAAAACTGGGAAGTGGAAAGCATAAACTCATCACATTTGTTTAATTTTGGTATGATACTTATGGTGGCATTAAAGGCAGGTTTCAGTGAAAAATAAAGGTATGTAATTTTTTCTTAACAGCTGTTGAGACAGGTATGTCCTGGTTAAATAGTACACTAGCATTCAGTGCCATACCCTTGATTTTACAGTGATTGCCATGAATTAATTTAATTCCATCTGTAAGCTAAAATCAGATCAGAGGTCTAATGCTGCTGCAGGCTTCACATCTGTTTAATCATTTTTGGATACAGCAGCTTGCAAAAGTTCAGCTTTTAAATTTGCTTCATATTTAAGAAACAATGTTACACCAGTGTACAACATTGTCAGCAGGAAACAAATGAGCCTATGAACAGTTTTGATCTGACAGACCCATTTTATTTGCAAAATGCTTCTACAAATTCAAAGCTTAACATTGAAGTTATTGTTTATTACAGAAAAATAAAGGAGCTATGACCTCATAAACTACTATTGTCACAATACTTATTTGTATGGTCCAATTGCTGGATAAGACTAGCATCAAGCATGTTTGGCTTATATTGGGCTGAATAAGACCAGAATACAGCTAGGATCAAGCTCTCAGATAACCTTATTTAAGAAAATGTATGGGTTTTTTGTTGTGTTTCTTTTTTTTCCCTCTCAACCCCCCCAAGCTGTAAGAAACAAATGAAGGCATAGTGAAGTAATTTCATCTCTGGCCACCGCACTATTTCTGATGTTAAGAAAACGGGGTTTTAAACAGTTCTGAGAAAATGGCACTGTACATAAATATAGTCTTACCCTTTCATCTTTCTTTTGTATGATTAAGACTTGTGAGCAGAACAGCAATGCCTTCACAGAGCATACCACAACTATTATTTCCTCTTCTATCGCTCCCAGCAGCCTTAAATCCTTTAAATCCTTTCCTAGAAGGATCTCTTTTTGCTTGGGTAATTTTTGCAATACATGGCCTGCTAACCCTTACCCCCTACCCTGGATCTCACTTATGTCTATCACAGCAGAGTCAGTCTTTCTACCTCAAATCTTCCAAGGAGCATTGTGGATGGTAATTCACTTGCGTAATTGGCTCAAGAGATGAAAATCTTGTATCTGCCTCTCTTAGCCACTAATCTATCCAGCTGACTGCAAGCCTAATTGGCAGCTTGTTTAGTAATTTGGCTCCTAAAGTGTTGTATTGATGTTGGATAAACAGCCAATGGAAGCAGAAATGATACATGCTGATTCTCTTTAAAAGCTGGTGCACTTTCCCCCTCATTTTCTGAAAGCATTTAATATTTCATCTATTCTTTTTCTTTTCTGACTCCTCACCAGACAGATGAGCTCAGAGCAGTAGGGACTGATCCTGATACACAAGGAAACCAATCAGAAAAAGACATTGCTGTAGTCTGTCTTTTTATGCCAGCTCTCTCTAACTAGCAAAATGGGAATCAGACTGCCTAGATGTTTATGTTCTTAAAATTGTTTTGGGTAATTGCACAAACACAGCTTCAGAAGCACAGCTACCAGCTGCATGGTGATTTTAAAACTCAGTACCTGCAGTGATTTTCGAAATTCAGTACATATGGCTGTGTATCTACTAAAAAACCCACAAAACACCAAACCAAAACTAAAACAACTCAGCTATGAGAATGCTATGAAAATTATCTAGTTTAATATTTGAGACTGTTTTATTTCACCAGACTTTAACACACCCCTCACACTGAGCTATCTAAGACTATCTAAAGAATAACTAGAATTATTATGTTCAGGTAAGTCTGCTTGCATTGAATTTTATTCTAATAGAGAGATAAGAATGGCAGAGAGGACATAGCTATGACTTCAGCAGGTGCTGGATGCCTCTATTTATTCCGTATCCACAGCAGAGGTTTTCTGATGTCTGCATTGCCGTAGTTCATTCCTACTGCTCCATCTCAAGGGCCTGGGTAAACATACCCTATCTTGAAGCATAGACTCTAGATTTCAATCTATTTTCAACTCTCCTGAATATATAAACATAAATTCACACACCAATGAAGATTGTAACACTGAATTTTAGGTACAACTGGTTATCCAGAAACACAGATCACTAGGAATTGGATTTGCAGGTGCTCTTCTCCTTCTATACTGGGTTACATTGCATGTGGAGTAAAACTTCATGCCCATTCAGTCTTTGCTGCTATAAAATTGGTTGGAACAGTTGGTATTTTTAGATTGCCATTTATCCCTTGTAAGGGGAATCTCTTGAATATCCAAGATTGTCTTTTCACTTCAGTCCAAAGCAGCTCTTTGTTTTATACCTTGTCTTTGATGACAGAAACACTGTCACTGGATGGCACTTTGGAAGAAGCATTCTCACTGGGGGACATGGCAAAGTTCTGTTTAACTCCTCCAAAATTCAGCAAAATGAATCCCATCTGATAAGCATCCCCTCACTTTTAGAGAAAGACTCGCAGCCTTACAATGAAACCCAGTGGAAATCCAAAGCAAAAATTTTCTTTGTGAAACCCAGAGTATGTACAACAGATTTTACTAGGAACTTTTCCACCAATTGCAAGGCTTTTACAAAAAGACAGAAATCTTGCCTGCACTGGAAACCTGATCAATGAATTTTATTTCCTCACATGGTAAACTCCTCTGAAGTGTCAAAACTTTCTGCATAAATCTATCAGATTTATGCACAGACCTCCTTCCTTATTCAGAAAGTGAATCATATGCTGAAAAACCTTTAAGAAAAGTGGTTTTTGCGTAATACCAGGGACTGTTGGCAGCAGTGCTCCCTATTCCCTCAGGATAAAGAAAAAGTAGTCACCAACAACTGAGAGGCAGTTGTGGAGTGCTGGGATAAGAAATAATGCTGACTGAGGGAAAACTACATTTTTAACTGCCAAACTGTCTGTGTTTTAACAAAAATCCTTTGCAATTACCAACCTAAAACTGACTGACAGAAATATCAGATACTTCTTTTATTGGTTGAGTTCTAGGAAAACTACAGGACATCCATTTGCCCATCTGAGGAAGGTGATGGTTCTAACAAACTGCACATAAAAGGGAGGTGGCTCCTCGCTGTGGGGAACCACTTTAATATGATATCTGGCAGAGAATGTGCAGAACTTGCAGAGCACATAACTGCCCTTGAGGATGAGTCTCCCTACTGACACCTCTGTTTCACTCAAAGCCAGTCCTCAAGTGTACAACTGTTTAATGAAACTTGAAAATAATGCCTGGTTTAGCCTTTTTTCCCCCCATATTTCCACTATATTAAGGGTACTCTCTTTTGTTATATTCTCCAGTAAGCAGGTTTATGGTTCTTGAAAGTGAAGCCAAAAAATCCATGGAATCATAGAACATCTCAAGGTGGAAGGGACCCATAAGAACCAGAAAGTTCAGCTCCCCGTAGAGGCAATTTGAACCGTTTCCATAACCAGAAACAGCTACCTTATGAAAGACTCCCAGAGTAATTCAGGGAATCATTCTTGAAGCTTCCACATTTCACAAGATAACAGCCCTTAGAAAGAAAGGCACAGTCATCTTCTATCAATCTGAATGTTTCTTCTTGACTTTATAGTGGCTGTGTGTACAGCCTGTAGAATATTGTCTTCTCTCTAGATCACAAGAAACCCATCAGCAATTTTGCAAGATAAGCTTGTCCTGGTTGAATTGCAGGTCTTCTGAAGTTTGTTACCGAACTTTCTGAACTCTGGTGCTTGTATGTAAGACGCCTTGTCTGAACCAGCCACCTCAAGCTCAACACAGAAAGCCTTTTGCTCTGAAGGGACTGCAGCTTCCAATACTGGATGGCACTCTGCAATCTTTTAACTTCTAGTTTGGTGAGACAATATGGTAGAAGAAACAAAGAAACATAAAGAAGTCCCTAAAATTTAACTTGCTGCCAAGTTAGATACCAACCAAAGAAAAATGAGAGTCCATGGGCTGCACAACCAAGCAGGCATGAAGTGCATGCCAGGAAGGACTTTGGCAGACTGAGGGTAAGAAATGGTGCAATGCAATAAGGGAAAGGATTCACAACATGCCAACATTGTGAATTGCCCTGTGACAAGGGATTTCTGCCTATAGAGTTGTATATTTGGAAGACAGAAAAGCAGTGAATCGAGTTAAAAGCAAATAGGCTTATTGTTTAGAGTTTTGGAAATTTATGGTCAGTTCATCCAAGTACCCCAAAGTTTACCTTCCCCTGAAACTACTGCACTAAGTTGACCTTCACCACAAACTCAGCCTCAGCCACCTCTGTTATCACACTGTAATCACAATCTTTTTCAAATCATCATTTTGGTTCTGCAGATAGTCAGGTCTGATTTTTAATCACTGACATATTAAGCATCAGCAAAATAGTTTGCTTAGCTGTTCCATTGGCAATTTTTAAAAAGGAATGAAAACATGTACCCTTTTGATTACCTTGTTAAAGTGAGTCATGATGGCATTATAGCAGTGCTCAGTATTTCTGCTGTAATTAAGAAACTGTCATATTTTTCATTAAAATACATTCTTTAAAATGATACTTTTAACTTGGTCATTTCAATCAGGACCAGCCTGAAGTGTAGCATGTGCATGCAACATGCCAACTAGATAAAGAACATGACATCTGAAATTTGTTTTTGAAAAAAGGTAAGTATTAAAATGCCCATTACATGCATAGTAATTTATCTATTTTATATAAACATTTTCTACATTTTAAATAAAAAATAGCTTTCTGTTCTTGTAATTGGTTTTTGCAGGTTTTTAACCCTGCTCCAAACTGTAAACCACACTGTGCAACACCAGAGAAAAAAGATTATTTTGAAATAAATGACTATTTACAAGGCATACAAATATGAGATGTGAAGCAGAATTTGATGATTTTTTTCCCAACATTTAAGACTTAGAGCTTTGTTATTTAAAAAAAAATCTAAAATATCTCAGAGATTTAACAGGAGATGATAAAAATCAAAAATCTTGTACATAAGAGTCAATTAGAAAAAAACTGGGATAAATGCATATTCAGTGTATGGTATCTAAAATTATATAGCATCTATTGGTTTGATATGAGACTTAAACTAGATAATCTAAGACTGAAATTGCTGCAAATATTCCCAGTGCAGGTGTTTCAAGTAGTAACACTACCTTGCGAAGAGTGCTCTTTCTCTAGCAAAATTTTTTTTGCTGTTGTTGTTGCTATTTTATTATCACTTTCATTAAACTGGACCCAGTAGTAGAAGGGCTATTTCCATGACAACGGATTAGTTTGTCTAAGAGGTCCTTTTACAAACTTGAGAGCACTGTATTGCTGCAGTGAAATATGTCAGGGTGTCACATGAAATAGCTCTACCACTCAGGTGGTCAGAGGGGAGAGAAGGTCATTGAAAATGACCTGTTCTCACATGAGAACAGAATCACTGGAATAATATTGGTTTCATGGAAGAAGTAATCCAAAAGAGTTTTTAAAAGGTACCTCATACTTCAGTTGAGGGAAGTAATCAATTTTTACTAGTATCAGTTTTTTGTTGATTAATTAACTATCTAGGTTCAACAATGTACATATGGGATATATGAAACATCCACAAAATAGAAAATTCATCCTGGGAAAAAAGACAGAATATGATACTCCTGTATCAGTACTGTCAGTTCCCACCCACCCATGCCAATATTATCTCCCATTTTCTTCACTGCTATTCAACACATCTTTTCTTCACCTTTACAACTGACATTTTTGAAACTATAAAATGCTCTGTGCTGCTCAAACTTTCTTGCTTCAATGCTGTACAAGTAAAGCTACATCCTTTGTTACTAATATACACAAACCTATTGGTATGTGACTTTGACTGCAGACTGAGAACGGGCTATAAATTTAGAAATCAATATCTAACTCTATCAATATTCATTTTACTTTTTCAATACAAAATACAAAGGTGAAAGAGCAGTAAATAAGCTGGAGTACTGAAATAAATTGGGTGTTCTTGTCACAATTAATAAATGTTTAACCAATCACACTGCTTGCTGCAGAAGTCTGTGGCTTTGTAAGGTGTCTGAAAGTAGCAGGTGCTATCCTTGTGAGACTCAAACCCAGAGAACATGTTCCAACACCTCGTTAGGATCGTTCTCATCAGTACTACTGGACCTAACGGCATAAATTACCATTTTCAGCACTGTGCAGATTTTCACAAGAGTTAATTTACCAAAGTAGTTTTTTCCAAATGCAAATGGGAATTTAGGAAACACTCTTACCAACACATTGACTCAGACCAAACTTTGCCAATTTGCAGTCCATGTAAGAAAACACTTGCAGTAAAGGAGTCATTTACAGACAGCCTTTCAGGTTTCACTATGATATCAAATACAAACAATTATGAGGAGAATGTTTTTTTCATTTCTAACTTCTGCTCATCTAAACAACTTCTGAATTTTTTTCTTTTAAGAAAGAAGCTCACAAATTCTTCCACATAAAATCAAACCCTTCTCTTCCCATATCTTAGCTAACTAAAACTACTGAAAGAAGAATAATCAAATAAGCAATCTCTTATTTTAATCCCAATTTCCAAACGTACATTCATTCTAAAAGAAAACCCCGTTTCTTTCATAAAATCTTATGGAACACAGACAAAAAGCAAGGCCTGTGACAGACAAACAATAATTTTGCCATAGAAAGGTTAGCCTTTAAGAAAACTACAATAATCTGTAGCATGCTATACATAGTTACAAGCTTATTCAATGTTTACCAAAGGTTCTATTTGCTTAAAAACTTACAAGGATGACGTGCTGAAAACACACAACTTTTCTAAGACCACAAAAAAAAAATTCTCAATCCTCCTGATCACAAGAAAATTGAAAAGATTTCCTTGAACTTGAAAAGAAAAGAAGGCACATCAGTTAAAAATTACCTCATATGATACCTTTATCCACCATTATTCTCTGTTGCTCTTCATATAAAGGCAAACTTTGGGGCAAAACAATTTCTAAAACTGGGAGTTCATGGACACATAACATTGAATGACCACATATTTGCCTTAGTATCAAAATATTGGCTTTGTAAAGTTACGCAGAGGACCCAGCTTGTAAAACAAAATTCTGAACACTGAAAGCCCAAAGTAAAGTGAATAATAAAATTAATTTCACGATACTTGATAACCTCTCAGTACAAAGTGACATCCTCTAGTACTTGAAAGTTGTGAAGTGAAAATCACCTTGTAGAAATAATTACATTATTCTCTCTTCAGTCATTAAGTATTTTTCTTTTTCGGTTCACATATGTTCAGAGTCTTAGAAGCTGACCCATAGATTGTCTTTTTTTCATACTGCTGCCACTGAGGTACTTTTATAACATTGTTAATATTATTCCTGGTCTGTTTCTGCCACTGAGGTTTGAAACAAAGACGTTTAAGGAGGGGGAATTCAGTTAGAACACAAGTATTAAGCATGTCTCTAAAGACATCTACTCGAAATATATTTGAAAATTCTATGTATTGCAAATGTTGCTGCTGTAGTTTATGTATGACTAGGACATGCAGTCCAGATTTCTGTATTAGACATTTATATAAAGGCTCACATGGGCTCACATACAACTGAATCTTTCCAGTATGCACATATGTAATTAATACAGCAAACTGATGAGAGTCCTATAAATCACTGCTAAGTATTGAAAAAGTAATTTCACAGCAGTGACATCAGCAAAATGCATCCAATGGTTGTGACCTCGCATCTGTAAAAATCTTTTAGAAATGTGCTTGCATGGGCTTCCTGTTTAATCTACAGCACTAATTTTAAAGCTGTGTTTCACAGCTTTGTCACCATATTTTCAATTGTTTACCCAAGAATTCACATCCTGACTTTATTGTGCAGGGTATTTAGAGCATTCATATGCAGAAAACAAGATGCCTCAGGTCTCTTCCCTTGTAACGTTTGAAGGGACATAAGCAGTAATCTTTGCTGTCTCAGTATATGAAAAAAGATTTATTGTCTTTAAAGAAGCGCTGTGCTACAAAGGACTGGAAATTGGCAATGATTGCAGGAGAGTGGAGGGAGCCTATTTATTTCTTAATCTTTATTAATAAATAAGAATAGATCGTATTTGAAGTTATATGGGAAGTTATTGAATTTATCAAGCTTTTCCCCAGGTCACTGACCTACTGCTTTGTGTTTAGAGATTTAACATCTTGTGGTTTGTGCTCTGTCCCAGGGAAATTGGTTACCTGTGGGTCCTGGCAGGGGAGCAGCTTTCCTTCTCCGCTTGATGTCTCCCATGCACAATGATCCTAAATGTACACTGGTTTGCCTGCAAGTAATTATAGGAGAAAACTATTAACAAAGGAAGAAAACTGCCACATAAATACACAGCTTGTATAATCTGAACCTATATCAAAACATTCTCAACCAAGATGAAGCTGCACAGTCAAGCCACCAATCTTGTTTATATCGAAACATAATTATGTTTGTTGACAAGCGCTCAGTATCTAAATGCAGCATCATAAATTGTTACCGGAATGAATAAATATAAATATAAAGGGAATGCTTTTTAATTTTCAAAACTGGCAATCTGTCTAGCTCAACATAAAACAAAAACACTGTTGCTCCTGACAGGAAAATAGCTAAGATTAATTATCTAAAGAGATCACAATGCTGTTTGTAGGTTATCAATTGGCTGGTAATGCTTTACTGTCAGAACAGCATTTATTACATGGAAAATATTATCAATTTTTTTAAGGTAAGATGAAGAATGAATGAGAAAACATGAAACAGTAAACTCTTCAAAGATGCATGAAATAAACTTGTAGCATAACAATTTATCCCTCCTAATTCACTGGCAAGTTGTGAGAATACCACGAAAGCACAATATCTGTTAGGCTTCTTGAACAATTATGAGCTTGCACTTGGAGGCTGGAAAATTGATGGAGATGCAGAGGATGGCAAACAAACAAATGCTATTGCATTAAACCCAGCTATTAGAAGTCAGTACCACAGGAAATGGTAAATTTGGAATTTTCAAGTGTTGACTTTTGGAATAGAATCTCAAAGGACAATTATAGTTATTATTTTTCTTAAAGTAATATAGAATGCCTGCAGAATTGAATATATGTAGCTGACTTTTCTTTTTTAAAGAAGCAGAACAGAATGGGGGGGGGCAGAGAATGCAGTACTTTTAATATGTATCTATAAATGTTACTGAGAAACGTGTTTCTTACCACATAAGTGTAGTGAATTTTGATAAAGTTACAAGCTGAAAATTGTATCTGACAATCTACAGCAGTACAGTAACACTGTCACTCATGTGATCTGGTTTCAGTGTGGATATATGACTTACCCTTTACAGCATTTATAAACATTTTAAAGCTGGGCTACTTCTAAATGAATAACAAATGGTCATATACTGTGGAGAGACCTCAGATCTGCTCAATAATGTAAAAGAATGACAACAATGCCTTGATAAGTAAGATGACAATGTACAATCCTCTGCATATTTCTTCTAAGAAGATACAGTAGATTAACAAGTAGCACAGTGCTTGTATTTAAATAATAAAATATTCCAAGAAACTTATGTTTCACAGAGAAGTGCACTCTAGCTTCACCTAGTGAACCCTTATTTCAACACTTTTCTCCCTTTGTTTTAAGCCACATTTTCCTTGCAATTCCAACATGAAATTTTATCCTAGTTTAATATCAAGAACTCAACACAGTTGGACAGGTAAACTAACAGGATGATAATTTTCAGTTCTGAATTTAGCAAGAAATCAAGAAGTGTAACCCTTTCATAACTGATTGAATAATAAAGAAAATGAATATTTAAATACAGTATGGGGCAACATTAACTAAAGAAAATATATTTGTGATGTTTGATCACCAGTGGATCAGTATTTAACAATGGTATCAAACATGCAGAGTAAATTGTGTGATAGTCATAAATTATATATTCTACAGTGTGAAACTCTTGTTTTCTGAATGAAAAAGGAAGAAAGTCTGCAGGAATACAAGTAGGATGAAAGATAAAAATTAATAAAGTCTGGCAATTGAACCTGAAGACCTGAGCCACAGCAGTAACAGTGAGCAGCATTTGAGTTATTTTACCGGAATTGATTATCTGTTACACTACATTGAGATATCTAGATTATTGATCTGTAAGATTATGGTACTGGGGTCTCCCCACTTTTCCTCCAGGCACAGGGAATGGAGTTGCAACAAATAACACTAAGTAAGGACTACTTTGTTATTGTTGTCACCCTTCATGTAGAACACAGCAGTTACTTTTTAATATAAAATCAATGAACGTCTGAAAGGCAGCCTTGTTCCTTCAGCATAAATGAATCATTTGCCTTTGCCGATCACAACAACCCCATCACCAGCCAAGGTGAGAGTGGGTATTTCTTTGTTGTTGTCAAAAATTCCCTACACTACTAATAAATAACAATATGCTGGAGCACCAATTAAGCTTTGTCAAACCCGGTCTGATGGCCGCTACCGTCCAATGTTCAGCCAGCTTGTGATTGTAAAGCTGCATTTGGCTTCACCAGGGCTTAACATCTGATAGGCTCTGCCAGTGTAAATCACAGCAAAACAAAAAGCTCATATTTATTTATTCATTTATTTATTTAGAGAGGATCAGATAAGAACTATTACTGCTCTGGAACTGGCAGGTTAGACAAAAAGAAGCAGAGTTGTGAAGCTGCACAGTACATTTTGAAATGCCTGTAATGGGGGTATTATAAAGTAGGGAGAACTCTGACCCTCAATCAGGCTAGGTTCAGCATTATGTTTCTTAGCATTAAATCAGAAGAGAGTGGATTACAGAAAGGAAGAAAGCTATTTGCCTGCCTTCTTTCTACTTACCCCTAGCTTGCTTCCAGCTATCATTTATAAATAGTGCTCTGGAGGGAAGCTAGGCATTTTATTAGGAAAAAAATAAAACTTGTTAAGACCACCTTGCCTGAAAACCTGGCTTTTGACGTGCTGGTGACAGGGACTGCAGCAAGCGGTGTCAAATGGAATAATTTTTAAGGAAAGACAACAGGAACTTGTCGCCTCATTGTATGCATTTACAAATAGAGGCTTTTCAGAGTATTAGGCCTAGTTAAAGCTGCCCTCTGGATAAAAAGTGTTCCCAAGCAGCCTCAGACAAGCTTGGGAGACAAACAGATGTGACTATGGTCCCTGGCGTTTGGCAAGAACACTCATTGTCAATAGGAAAAATATGAACATGGACAGGGCATCAGCTGCACCATGGCCGAGCAGGCCTGCAAGTGTCACAGCAGCAGCAAAGTTGTGGCAGAGGGAAATAAGAGGGCTGCAAAAGCCAGGCTGGTGTGAACTTACACTAGCATGCCAAGAATTTTTGTTGTTGTTGTTGTGTCATGCCTCAACGTATTAAGCAAAACACTGGAAAAGCTGCTGTCAATTTTTATTCATTTTTCGTCTTGCACACAGTGCAAGATTATCCTTTCTACATGGTAAATAAGAGTCTCAAAAATGAAGACAGACTGGGAAGGCAGCAATAACAAAAATAATTGAAAAAAGCTATTAAAATAGCAAATAAACCCCACAAAGTTTAGTTATTAAATCCCATAAATAAATCCCACAGATCTGATACAGCAAACACTTTTATAGACACAATGACATGCAAAGAAATTCAAAAGCATTTATGCATTTTTGTGAAACATTCCCTCTGATGGAAATTTTGCTATTTCCTCTTTAAATAGCAGCAGTCTCTTTATCCTTTCTTTTTCTCAAGGTAATTAAGATAATTTCCCTAACCATGGTAACATGTCTAGAATTGTCTCTTTAAGCTCCCCAAACATATCTGTGCCTACACAACACAATCCCTTTTTCCATAATTTTCATAGCTCCACAGGCAAGTATTTTTGGCAAATGCCTTTTCAGCAGTTACACACATTCACCTCTCCAAGACATTTGTAACAGGTCATGTCAGATTTTGCCTACCCTGACCTCTGCAGTCCATGGACCATGTGGTTACATTCTCCAAAGAAACTTCTTGTTCTGTGGGGGAGCCAACAGCTAAGGTGCTTTAAATGCAATAAACCTACTGAGCCACTGAGGACCCAATGGGTTCTTCACTCTTTCACTGGTAGTTTTCACCCTTGCCACTATCAGAGTTAAAAGTTCACCAGTCACTAAGAACAGCACAATAAGATGGCTATAGGACAGCAGATACTCCTGAACACGTGTTCTAGTTCTCTGATTTATTACCTGCTTCTGTACTCACTATCATCTCAGGTGTAAAAAATACAAAACAAAATTTACTAATGAAGGCAGGCATGGAAGAGTGTTTTTTATCTAACAGCATTTATCAGATTTCTGTACACTAACTTGGAAAATCGGATACAGCACATTATTATGGTGTAATAATGAATAATGTTTTCAAGAAGACTGATTTCTATTCCATAATTAGATGAATTGGTAAAGATCAATACATGCCTATCCTTTATAATGCTATTAACATCTCCCACCTGAGGAAGAAACTCACAGTAAACAGTGACACCCCGTTCTGCCACAGTATCAGTGCATTCCTGCAGATGGCTGTAGAACTCTGCAAGTTTATCACCACTGGATGCTTCAGCTAATGGAAAGGCTTGATCAAAGTTTTTAAGCAAACTTTTTCGCAAGACATCACGAAAAGGAAATAGTTAACTGGTTTGTATTTTAGAAGGGACTTGAGAGAATTATTTTCAAGGGGAAATCTGAAACTCTCAGTTTTCAGGCTTAAAATATAGATAAAAAATAGATATTCATATGGATATGATTGCAGAGAGAATGCAGTAGGGACAACTTAACTCACTTTAAGCTTGAAATTACCTGACAAATTCTTACAAGCTGAAACGAGCAGGGAGAGTGTGAAGCAATGTTCACAGCACCAGTTAAGGATGGAGAAAACAGAATTCAATTATGTTTCTGTGAACCCAGAGAAACAACCTAATAAAATGATTAAAAAATTGAATGCGTGGAACAGCTCAACTTTATGAAAATCCAAAAATACCCTGAGCAAACCTCCTCTTATATAAGTATCTTTTACACAAAAATATCACATAAATGATTCTCCTTACACAGAAGCCTATCTTGTTTTTACGTGGCTTAAAATGCAGACACTGCCGTATCTGGTGGCCAGTGGAACACATCCATTAGTGCTGCTTAAATAAGGGAGTCTGGAGGAACTTGAACTCTTACTGATCATTCTTAAATTACCTCAAGTGGCAGACAGATGCCTTCAAGAGCACTGGAGTCAACAGAACAGTTTATGGTAAGTTTAGAGGTAAACACCATTAAAACCCTATTATATATGTCTTTCTAAACATCTCATAACACTAATACCTAATTAAATTAAGATGAACATAAAATTCTACATTTCCCTTTGATTGAGTCTCCAGAATTATGGATTAAATTAAAATGTATGACTCCAAATACACGTACTAAGCAACTGGGGCTGTAAATTTGGGAAGACTATTATGTATTATCTAGGTATAATGAATACTTAATCTTTGCCTCTGGCATGAGTATCAATATAGCCACAGAAAAGATGCATGATGATTTCATAATAGTACACTGAAATATGCAAGGCACATTTGTTTCTAAGGAAAATACATGAAAAACAATGGCTAAGCAAATTTATAAGGAAAGATATCTTCTTTCCTTTGTGGTACACAGTTTGTCAAAGCATGAATGCAGCCCCTAGTGTCTACTTGAACATCCAGAGAAGGGTGGCATGTGCAGTAATGCATGTGTCCCATGGACAGTTAGAGAGGGATGGTTCCTTGTTCACTTGCCTTCTTTTACTCTTTTGCTTTCTTTTCAATTTTCTCAGGTGACAACACTCAGGTAAAATCAGTTCCATGCTTGATTCCTCCTCATCTTTTACAAACAGTAAAGCTTTTCCTCAAACTTATCTAAAGGATAACCTCATCTATACAACAGATTGCTTCACCTACTTCTGCAAGAGTGAAAACCATTACATTAACCAGAAGAGCTATGCACTTTATTTCCCTTTTATTACATCTTAAAAAGATGTGATAAGCCCATGCAACTCTATCAAACTGCTTTCATACAACCCCAATCTGTTCACAACATAACTTCAAGCATAAGGGTGACATACCTGTATTATTGAGGGTCCTGGTGCATCCCATTATGACTAGAATACAACCTGGCCCATGAGATTACCTCATTGCTTAATAAATACCAAATCCTAACACACTCCTTGCTGTTATCTTTAGCAGGACTTTTGTCATTCAGACACAGTAGCTGTCCAAAATTTATCTGAACACTACAAATTGACACATTCAACTCCACACTGGCATAATTTTAGTGCACATGATGGAAAATAAAAACCTGCATGACTCCATATGATTTGACACCCATACTCAAGTCACTTAAGCACTTTATTTGTGAAAAGAGACCCTAAAAAATTAGTTCAGTAGTAGAGGCCTACTGCCCTCAGAAAGGATAATGCATTGTTTTTTCTTGGTTCTAATTAGTAATTTAAGCATATGTTCATCATTTAACTCTAAATGTTTGCCTTTTCCCCAAGCTCAAAGACAGCTGTCCAAGATGTGAATGCCAGAAAACATTTAAATATCAACATCTGTTGAATTATGTTAATTTAGTGTAATATAATTGGGCATGAGTTGGAATTGATCAAAAGTATATGAATTACACAAAGGCAAATCCAAACCAATATCTTGGTGTACAAACAAGTCACCAAGGAACGCTGAAGGAATAAACCCAAAAAATACACTTCTGTCAAGAATTAGATAATAAAAACTTTCTGTTTTCTTCAACAAATGACATGATTTCACATTTTCAATACAGGAAATTAATATTTACATTAGCTCAGAATATAAATTTCATATTAATTTAGAATATTTCTAAATATTTTGATGACAAGTTCCACTATTGTTTTGTGTGAAGAAATACATTATAACAATAAAGCTCATATTCATGCAATGGTGAAATGTAGTTTGAAAATAGGTTGCAGTAATAGAACATCAATGTGTTACAGGACATTATTTTTTCACAAATTCTAAAGCAAATATTTTTTGGTTTCTTCTTCATCTTGCAAATTGTTGCTATCTGAGAGATATGGGCCTCAGTCCAGCTCTGAAGTGATGCAGAAAATATCTTTATGACTTGAGCAGTAAACAATGGATCTGAACAGATACTTTAATGGAAGGACTTGCTAATGTACTCAGCTACACTATTTCTTCCAGATATTTCTGAATACATATTTGTTTACCAAGAATGAAATTCACTAAATAAGCTAAAAATGGAACAAATGTATTTTTCCGGAAAGATTTAAAAATACACATTTTAAAGTTCTGGATTACAGCCATATAGCGTTAGGTTAAATCATTGCAAGCATTAGTGTTGTGTTCAACATCTTTTAAAATAGGTAAAGAATTAGAAGCAACACTAAAAATTCAAGTATGTAATACAGTAGCACAAAAATGGAAGACGAAAATGAATTTTTATGTAATTTGAAGCAAGCTATCTAAATTTTTTTCTAAACTCTTTCTCTCACCACACAAAATCACAGTCTAAATAGAAGTCAGTGTGCTTATGCCTCAGAATTTTAGTTAACGTGCATGAGGGGATACTGATTTACACATATGATATTCAAGGATCCTTTTGAGATTAGTAGGAACCTGATGCAAAAATTGCAGAATTTAATGTGTAATAAAACCAGAAAGAGGGAAACCCACCCTTCCTTCATGCATTGCTATTCATCTTCGTCCTTATAATAGCCAGCTTCCATGTGCCTTTGTGGAGAAATGCAGAGAGACAAAACCAAATTTCTTGTGGTGGGGGAGACGATGGGACAAATGAGTGGTGGAAAACCAGAGCGCAAAACAACCTCCTTCACTGCAGAGCTGCTCAACCACAGCTTAAACAGTTTGTGGGATGACAGTGCAAGCCCCTGTGCACAGCTCCTCCTCAGACCTTACAGAGCAGGAAGGGTCTTCAGACATCTGAAGTATAAAATAGCTTTGTCCTCATGCCATTAATATTTTAACAGGTAAGATGAAACAAACAAAGTTTGAGCTCTGGAACACAAAGTTGTGCAAAAAGAGAACAAGACACAGCATCTAATGCGGCTGAACATGAGAAACAAGCACACCATATGCTAAAATTTGGTCACTTCAAAGTGAGAGATTTGCTATCAGTTCATTCAGGTGAAAAATTCAATCCAGATAGTACATCAGAAGGATCCAGAGTTACATAATTTCTAGACGTTATCTGATTTTTCTTTTTGATTTGCATGCTTTTAAAATCAGGAAAACATAACTTCCTGTTAGTTAACATAATCATATACCTGGAACTCCATTTTAAATGACAAATTTTCAGTGCCATTTAGCAGCTTGTTTATGTACTTTATTATAAAGTATATTAGATTTTAGTGCAAGAACAACAAAATTCAGCTAGTAGTTTTATGTTAAAGATGGAAAAAATCTGCTCAGATCACACAAAAAAACGTATTTGCAAAACAGAGTACAGTTCAAAATTTCTGCTAGTTTTACAAAAGTTCTCATTATGCAAATTAAAAGGCGGGACATTAGATGACTAATCAGCATTTATTCAATGGATACTTTAAATCTATCCATGAAGCACTACTGAGGCTCTAAGATTTCCATAAAATTAAAGCATCACACACTGGCTATATTTTGAAACAACAATTAAACTGTCATGGCCCTGTCCTCCTCTCCCATGTGAAAATCTTTTCAGCACCCTAAAAATAAGGCCACGGTAGAGAAAACTCAATCAGGAATTGCCCTCTCCCAAAACAGCATCATCTTTTACCCTTTCCAGGGAAGAAGAATACCAAACTGATGGAATAATGTTGTCCCTGAGGGTGACAGCAAGGGAGTGAAGCAAAGTGTCCTCAAACATTCACATAATTTAATCTGGAACTGCAAATATTATTAAGCAGCAATCATAACAGCACAGTTACTGCTTCATGGCACTCCAAAGAGGAGATAAAACTGCTTAGTTGTTAATTTCTAATGATGTAAACACATTTGGATTTTAATGTTGTATCTGAATCTCCTGCATTATTAGCTCTGGGGTTATAAGACATTAACTTACTACCTTTAATAATTTTACACTTGAATTAAAAGGCATGTTTAAATATGACTTTATTTTAAAGTATTTTTGTTGAGAATATGATGGCATAATATTCATGTAATGGCAGAAGCAAATCACCTAATAAAACAGCTATGCATTCCTTTGCTTTTCTGCAGTGTAAGTATGTGCACATCTTGGTGTATAATTTCCAAAACCTGGCTGAATTTACCTCCTCTGGTATTGTAATTTCATTCCACAAAAGCCACATCAAACAATTACAGTTCTTGTAATTAACCAGTAGTCTAATGTACAGTTTTCTTATCCCAATCCATTAACAGCTGCTCAAAAAATGTAGTAATTAATGGTTTCATTTATTTTTGGCAAACCTGCACCTCGACAAATAGTTTTGTATCTGTTGCAAATTAGGACTCTTTCCCAAACAACAGATGACACGATGGGAAAGTGGGAGCAGGCAGAATCCTTGCACATCTTTGTCTCTTTAGAAGATCAAATAAAGAGCAGCTGTAATGTTATTTGTCACATCTGTGTAAAAAAGTACCATGTTCCATATCATCAGATGGAGATGAACAAGTGCTGTACAAATGCACAAACAGGGTTTATCCTTTAAAACCAGGAAAGACAGAAAGTTGCAATTTTAACCAAAACAATGACACACTTTTGAAAAGCTCTCCTCAGGTTTGGTGTAATTCTTTCTCTTACAAGCTTTATTTAAATACTAATTCATGGAGAACACAGTTACAAGAAGTGAAATCACGTGACAGTCATCCTCTTGTATCAGCACAAGGCACAAATTTAAACTGGACTGAGAACAATTAGGGAAAGGAGGGAAAGTGAGGGCAGAAAAAAACATGAAGAATTTCAGGCTGTGCTGTTCACCATGGCAGGAGAAGACTTCAAAGCCTTCTGGCCAGCTCATGTGATCACTGGAGGATTGGCACACATTAATTAAATTCTTAAAAAAGCCACAGTTAGGTAGGTGAAACCTGGCATGTAAAATTCTACTCCACCTTGAAAACTTTCACGAGTATGACTTAGCCTTCTTTCATGCCAGGATTGAACTGCATAGGAACTAAAAGTAGATTTTTTTTTTTTTCTTTTTCAGAGGTCTTTGGGGGAACATTGGCACGTGGAAAGCCAATACAGAATTATCAAGATTCAACCCCAAAAAATTACTAAGTGGTAAGAATTTGTGTGCTATTTTCCTTTCAGTTTCTCAATTCAAGCATGTTTCAAATTATAGTTACAATACAGTAAGAAAAAATAAATATGTAGATGAAATAACTCATGGTACTTAACAGGAGCACACTACAAAAGAAATATGACACAAGACCTCTATGTAAAGGAAATAATTACACGAGAGTAACTTATTCACAGTCTGTGGGTTTCCCAACCTGCAATTCTCTTGCTTCCAGATTTCAGCATAAATTATCTAGTTATCACAGCAACTGTATGACCAAAGGCAAAAGATGGTTAAGTATTCTGGTTATTCTGTCAAATGAGGACAAAGGTACTTCCCCTCTTCATAATGGTATTGTGAGGAAAAGTACATTATGTATTTAAAGACAGAGACATAGTTGTGTGATGGAGGTCCACCCCTACAGTAAACAATTAAATTACATGTTCAAAATCATGTTACAGCAGTTCAGCAAAATATCCTTCAACACTGTCACCATTGCCGATCAAAGGAATCTCTTAGCCACCGAAAAATCTCCTTTAGGTAAGTTTTTAGGTAATTTTTTTTTTTGTAAAATTTTAAGGAAGTGTCTTAAGAAAACATATTTTACCTTATGAGGGAAGCAGGCAAAGAGCCCATGACCAGCTTTGGCAGTTCAGCTGCCAAGCAGCAACTTGTTAACTCCCTGTAACTCAATCATGTGCAATTGTTTGCCCACTGCCTCGGGCTACAGACAGACATTTGGTCTGCTAACAACTGCGCCAGATGAAGACATTACTATCCCAAGCTATTTGTTATCACACATCTGCTGGAGATTATCATCTCCACAGCTCTGCTGGAGGAAAAAATCATGTGAGCAGGCCTTAATATGGTTTGTACAAAACCAGCCAATTTAATTTAAATAGGTGAGTTGAGCTAACCAGGCTGGTTTTGCCCAAAGCATATTAAAAAAATCAGAAAAACCCCCTTCTTTACTGGCAAAAGAATAGGGGGTGAAAAAAAGCAGCCAGAAGAATTATCTATCACCTTTAAGCAGTGTAGCTGCTTTGGGGAGGAGACTCTTCCCATCCTAATGTAGAGAGATAATGTAAACAGAGAACTTTTTCAAGGCTCTACAGGAGAAGGAAATGCAGCTTTTAAAAGAGTATTTTTTGGTACTGTTAATAACTTAAAAAATGAATGGGAAAAGTATGTATTCACAGATTAAATACTATCTGTACATAGTATAGATAGTATTTAGAATAGAATAGACAGATATACTGAATTGTATCATCATGTGTAATATAATCTATTCTGGTTCTAAGTTTTGTGGTGCAGGACTGTCCCCCTCCTTAACATCTGTCCATCGGTAGCCATATCAACAGTTCTCTACAAACTGATTATCTTGCCACTAGCAACAGTTTGTACAGGATTAGACAATTATCATTAATGTTGACAGAAGAAACCTAAGACATTAAAGCAAGTGCAGTAAAGCTCATCCCAGACAGTAGGATTCCACCACAACGAGACAGCTGCAGACCACGTCCACACTTAGAGCTCCACACCTTTCTGATGTATTTACAGAGTAAATTATTCCACAAGTCACTGTTCTAATGTAATGTCTACATGCTTAAACAAGAACTGTGTTCAGCAACCCAAAAGGGGTAAGAAAAGTCAAGGCAAGCATAAAAAATTGTGTATATGTATATATCTCAATACACATATGAAAACCAGGAACAAGCTCTTCCAGAAAGGCAAACAAAGAAGAAATACAGATACCTGAAAACCATACAAAGAAGATCCAGAGAAATTCAGTCTTGCTAAAAAACCAGATTAGACTGTATTCTGGATAAGTAAAATAATTTTATAGAATGTCCAAAACTTTTCCACTACTGCTGTTTCTCACTGCATTTAGCAACAAAGAGTAAGGCAATATAAGGTCACAGCCACTGCTTTTCATATGCATCTTTTTAAGGAGATTACTCATCTGAATTAGTTTGAGGTGTCCATATATTTTTATTATCTATCTTGTAAACAAGACTGCATGCTTTGAGGTTCTAAGACAGCATATGGCTTACTAAAAACAAGATTTTGTAGTTTGAAATATTTTTTTAAAGTCACTTCAAGTTTCCATGGCAGACAGAGAGAATTGTGTTTTTCTGAAAGAGCACAAATAATTATTTTGAAATAACTTGACTCATTTGGATGAATCTTTATTTACATTGTAATATTAGTTTCTTATGTAAGCTCTACTTGAACAATACAGGTATTTTTTAGAAAATGCTAATCTTCAGTCTTGAATTTACCACCTATTACTTGTACACAAACCCGCCACATATTTATTGGGATAAGAGTCTATTAAGGTACTGTTAACTGGATGTGAAGAGTGGTTAAAGATAACTTCAGGTTTTCAAGGCCATTTTACAAGTCTCTATTCTAACTTCTTGTGCAGGTAAACATCAGTTCCCAAGAGCTTCACTGGTCAGGACAACAAACACCTAAGTTATGATTCTGAATTCCTCAAACTCTGTTTTATTTTGCTACAGCATAAAAAAGATCCTGAAAGACTCGGAATATAATCTGTTTCTTACTGCTCAGTTTAAACCCACATTAAACTCTCAGTTTTGTGTAAGCAGTCCGATAGTAAGACTGCATTTATGGTGAAAATTCTATCTAAAGTTAAGTAATTCTAAAATTCAGAGTGAAAATATAATTTAACAAATAAACTTGCCAGAAAATCTATGCAGAAATTTTCAGAATTTTAATATAAGAGTTTTGATAGACAAAGATAATCAAAATTTCTATAGATGAATGACTGACACTTCTGTAACCTATGTTTGAGAGCATGTAACCAGAACTAATATACAATGAAACAGATTCTTATTTAATACATATATTAAAAAAATATTGGTATACTTTTCCAGGTAATCATCAAGGTAAGTACCTAAAAATATTAAAAATTGTGGTCTGGGTGACCACATATATAGTGAAATTCAACTGCCTGACAGGAAATTTTCTCAACTGGTACCACAGAACTACATACTGATATACATTTATTACAACTTTTTGATGAAAGTGATTTATTAACACATTGTCATCTTTACTGGACAACATAAAAATTCTGTAAGGTGTTGTGCATAGCAAGATAAGCATTTCTGTAGATTCTGTTTTGAAAAAAACTAGAATTATAATAATTATTTGGTAGAATAGATTCAGCAGGTGACTTGTACATAAAAAAACCCTCTAGAAACAGACTCCAAGACCAGTAAGTTCAGTCTTGAATTTTTTGTCTTTTGAGAGGAAGGAAAGAAGATGGAGAATAGAATTAGATTTGTTTTTATTAAGTCTTCACAATGAAATGTTTATTGTCAAAATACAAGAACAATTTAAGTATTATAGCATTTGAGTTATCTTCTTGATTTCAGATATGCATAATAGAATTTTGTATATTTCCAGTGCTTAACTTACATGCCAGAAGCACAAACCTTACTTTGGCATCCATTTAGTTCTGATTTTCTAAATAGATTAAGTTTGATAAAAGTGCAGTTGCATAGTCAACAAAAAAGGTCTAATACTCATATATAAGGCAAAGATTATGCCATGTAAAAAATTCATGAAAGTAAGTCATAAAAAAACCCCAGAAGACCTTTGAAAATACCCCAAAAGAACAGTGTAAATTTTACATAAAGATTTAAGGAATCAATAAATTCCTAAACTGTACTAAAGGCAAATACCACATTAAGTTACCTGCTGGCTGTTTTTACAGAGCTGTTCTTCTTGTGTCCCCTCTCTGAGCGGTTGTCTCGCAAGAGTTGAAGCTGTTAAAAAAAAAATAATTCAGAAGACTCTCACAAACAATGCCTTTATTTGCTCTTTAGAACTGCTATCTGGACAATGCAGTTATTTCCTCTCTTGAGTAATCTGTCAATAGCTTTCACCCATGACTTTTGAGATGAATATTAATAGAATTTTACAATAATAGTTAATATGTAAATATATATATATATATATAAATATGTAAATATATATATATCCACTAATTTAAAATGCCTAAATAATTGAAAATATAAGAATCAAAGCATTTTCAAAGCATAAAAGAAAGTTATGCAATTCACAATTTCACAATTAACTTATGTGTAAAATTTTATGATTTTCACAATTTCAATTTAAATTTTTGAGGTTGTATAATTAGAAGTGTTGGAGGACACTTAATTTACAAAAAAACTAATCATGTTAGCACTTGTATCTAAGCAGTTATGAAACAGTTATAAATTCTTCTGAGCCCCGGGAGCTTTAGTAATTTGCAAGCTGCAGAATAAACACAAACACAGTATTAAAGTTTCCTGTAATAGTGAGGAAGTAGGAGTAGTGAAGCATCTGTTTAACTGAAATGATGACTCAGCTTCTGAAACAAGCTGTCTTTTATTTTTAGACAAGTAAGACTTTTCATTCAGACTATCTCCAACACTCTAAAGTCTATTTCCAGCATTATGATGTTTGTCAGATGAGTCAGGTGCACTAAGTAAAAAACAACCATCAGAATACTATACTAAAAAAATTAAAACCGGACAGTATAAAACCTTCACAAATGTTTGAAATGTCTCATATATTGAAGAACAAATAAAATGAAAGACTGTTGAGAAACAAAGTAGAGATAAATTGACCTAATATTCACAGGAAGACACTTCAAAATCCCGTGGAAGTTAGGAAATCATCAACTTCAAGACTCGGCCAAACACACCTTCATGTCGTAAATGAGCACAGACTCCAAAAACTGCTGCCAGTCTGAAAAACTGAACGTTTTCCCCCCACCTTCTACAGCTTCCTTCCTGTACAAGGAATGCTTCCTGTCATTTCAACTATCTCGTTCTCAGATGCAGTAAAATAGTTTATAACTTAAATAAATTTAGTGAGAATTTCATTGGTTGTCAAAATTACATTACACCACTATTACACCATTTCTTTTCTTCTGTCTTATCAAAAAGCTCAAACTCCTTATGCACCGGTAACATCTATAACTCATAACATCAGCTTTAGTTCACAAGTCCTTATTAATCTGTAAGTTACAAATTCAGTTAACTTCCAACAACCTCTGACAACACAGCTCTTAGGAAAGATGAAAAAATCCATGTAAAATACAAAATTACCTAAAATTTACTATTATCTGAATAAAATTGATTAATTCATTCTATACCAGCTAAGCAGACATTTCTCATCTTCTAGGCTGAAAATCAATGCTGGCATGTATGATATACATTAAGTTACTTCTCATTTGGGAATTTCCTTATTTTTCAGCTCAGAATTTTTTAAGGAAGTAAACAGTACAACTTCAATTAACCCCGTTACATGAGATGATCAAGATTTAAAAAATTATTCAAACTCATAGTAATCTAATTCTTTTTTAGATGTTTCTTCAACTAGGAAAATTATTTCAAAATAATGACCGTTAAATATGATTTATATAAAGCTGTCTACTTAGAGCTAAAGTGTCAGTGTTATTGTAACATGCTGGAATCTCACAATTTACAGCTAAAACTACTATGTTTTATCTACTCTGACAGTTCTGGGTAACATTGCTTGCTCTGGAGTTCAAAAGAAAGGAGAGGGAACAGGAAAGTTTTAAACTATGACTTACTGGAGCTACAAGTATTCATGATGGATAATCCTAAAATTAACCTTCTAAGGACTCTTCAGATTTTATTTCCTTTTGAAGTTTCAAATCTATTTACATTTGCAAAAGTACCAGCAAACTGAGACAGATCTAAGGAAATCAACTGTTATATAGATTTTTTCCAACTTAAAGAAATGGAATGTTTGTGTTCAATTTCAATGCATTGATGATATATTCAGCTACTTTTACTGAACAGGTGAAGTTAACTATACATTTATGAAATGAAACCAGATTTATTTTCACATTTTATAGTTTTGGACAGTAAGTTCTGTTTAGACCATTCTACCACTCATAAAGGTATTCCTCCATCTCTGAAGACAAGCTAAAGAACTAAGTGCTATGCTACCAATCAAATAATAAATACAGCTTCATATTCCTGCAACTACATCTCTAGGCTTGGATCTCCCAGGGACTGCACTGTGGGAGCTCAGCAGACAAACTAATAAGGTATTTTCACCAATATTTGTAAACAACGATGGAGAATTAACAGCTCCTGTTTTTCTGCTGTAGTCATTGTAACCAATGAAATGCAGAAAAATGGAACCGAAGATCTTCCTGTAGAAGCCTCTCCACCTGTGTAACTGGTTCTGTGTTTCTTGATTTTCGCAGCAAAATGTTTTGCTTTTCAGCATTTTGAAAAAGGTAACATTTGGAGATACCACAATTGACAAAATTATTAAAAAACAAAATTCAGAATTTCCACTTGAATGTTAAAACCTCAAGAATATTTAAGTGAAATTAAGTGACTAATTAAAGAGTTTTAATTAAGACAATTTTGGAAATACACTCCTGTATGTTTGCTCCCAAGAAGATATGAAATTATACCTCCTTTGTTGAAATTTCTTAAAATATTTGCCCACTACCTCTGGAGTAGAGGTAGTTAAAGTTCTTTATACATCTCAAGTAAACTGTTCTTGATCAAAGCAGTTCTTACCTGGCTATGTTCCTTCCTAGCCCCAGGGCTAAACCAGTGACTGTGGGAGAAAAAGAAAAGACAGTTTTAACAATATAACTAACAAAGCACATGCTGTCATATGACCAGTCTGTGCGTGCTTTTGGGTATTTTATTGCCTGCCAGGAAAATACAGCCTTTGGCAATGGTTTATTTTAATGGGCTATTTTTATTGAACTCCCTAAGTTTGTAACAGTTCTGAAAGAATGTATCACCGAGTTCACTTCTGAGTAGCTGCTCGCTTTGTAAGTAATAATATTTTGTCAAACAAGCTAAAATAATACGTAAATGATGGTATTTTAATATCCTACAATGCACATGCCATAAATTAGAGTAATTCCATATTTAGTACTGAAGTGGTACTTATTAATGATTATAGCTGAAAAGACTTTCAAGTAGTTTGGACTACCTGCTACCTGTTAATGTATTATTTCACAAACTGAGCTCTGAGATTGAATCTAAAGTGAAATGCCAAGTCTGAAAACCCAGTGGCTTCGTATTTCCATACAACTGCAAAACTGTGACTATTGGCAGCCTTATTTCACAGAGATGGAAATTCGGAGTAAGATTTTGACACACAGGGCTGTCAAAATGTGCCTCTTCCCTCAACAGCAGAAAAAGCATAATACTGGTTCACATACACACTGTGGTCACAAAGAACTGAATTACCATCTGAATGGAGCTGTAGCAAGCATCATACAAACCTGCACACTAGCAAAATGAAAAGAAGACAGAAAAAAACCCCTACAACAAGGGGGATCTCAAGTTACATGTAGCATCTACATACTATTTGGGTTAAGCAAGCAATAGGTTTTGGTCAAAGGATAAAATAATTCCATCCATCACAATATTGCACAGAAAAGAACATCCCCACTATCTGCTATTATGCTTGCACGTTCCTCTAGAAGTGTAACTAAAGATTACAGCTTAACCTAGCCATGCTTCTTCTGAAACAGTTCCATTCAATATAATTTAGTCCAATTTTCTCCTCTAAGCAGCCATATAATGACACTTAAATTTTTACTTTAATTAGTATACTGAGAAGATTCCAATTCCATGGAATTGTCTGGTTTAAATCTCTTTTATTTTCAAGTCACAAATCTAAAAATTTTGTGGCTTTTTGTCACTCAGGTTTTCAGAGTTTGCTAATGAGCAGTCAACCCTCTCATTTCTTGCATAAAAGACCAGCTTTCACCAGAACATCCATACTGCTTTTTCTACTTTTAAGGTGATTAAGGAAAAGGAATTGGAAATAAAAAAGGAATTACAGCAATAGTCAAAAGTATACCTTGAGACACAGTAGACATCTATATATTTTGGACACAAAACATTCATCAACTGCATTCAATAGTTCAAAATCTGGTGAAAACTGGGAGATTCTATATACACACAACTTTGATGTTGGTAGTGGATGGAAAGTAAAAAGATCACATTTGCAAGTGATTCAACAAATATGGTCACAATTGTCCAGGGGCTGATGAAAATCAGAATATAATGGGTTAGATTTAAATTCTACATAGATGTTTGTCTTGTCTCTGACCAGTGTGAACAGCAAATGCTCAAGGAGGAGCAGCAAACTGGGGTATCCTCCACATAAACTCTTGTGGATTGTGCCAAACCAGTTTATTACAGACTAAATGATCAGTAAAAACATATTTCTAGTGAAAAAGTACATCAAAGTAATTGGAATACACCTCATATTTAGATATTAAAAACCCTTCAAAATGAATAAGACCTTTTTTAATGGGAAAGTGATACATCACACTCATTTTAAACTTTTTGCCCATTCCCTTAATTACAATATTATTTGTCTGCTTATTTCTTTTAAAATAAGCAAAAGTAAAGCCCAGCTGAATTACTACTTCATAATAATAAGTTATGGTAGAAATAACTTATGAAATCAAAACCTCTTGAATTTGCACACACTTTATCAAGTTATGAGATGAAACAGAGGTGGATCAGTGGTGTAAAAGTTGGTACTGAGGAGCTGAGGTCAGTAGTATCTCTGCTTTGGCAAGTTTTGCTTTCATCTGTGGACGATATATTTAGTAGCAGTTAGAACACATAAACGTATCTCCAAATATACTATTTCCTCATCATGTATGTCTGTGTTTTAGAGTTTTGATTTGAAAAATAAAGGAAAATGTAATCCTCAAAGTATTCAAAACATGTAACCAATAAGTAATGCTGTTAAGTGCTGTCAGCTGAAGAGAATAAGAGTTTACAATAATGGCACACTAAAGTAACTAAACAAAATTAATTACACTCTCTATTTACAGGTATTTAAACAATGAATTCAATATCTTTTTGTAAAAATTACTATAAATTTCTTCTTCACATGAAAGACTAGAAGATGTGATGCTTATGTATTTTCATACATCCCATTTTTGCTATCCAGCCTTAAACAAGTTTGTATTTTAGGAACATTTAGGATATTTAGAAAGTTAATAAAAACATATTACAAAGCACTGATTTTCATGTTTCCTTAAGAAATATAAAAAATTAACTAAAAAGGATTGTAAGTACTCATAATAAATAAAGACCATCACATAACTGAGCTGAGGCTCTCATCACAAGAGATATTTGTGCAGTTGTAAAATGTGGCTTTGGGGCAGAGGTACCATTGTAAAGCTAATAATAACAAAAAATTGTAATTCCCATCACTGATACTCACTCATGGTGAAGAGAATCCTGGGACAAGTGAACTGTTTTCCTGCTACCTCCTGGTCCTGGAGTTATCTAATGGAAACATGAAGGATAAAAGAAGTCTTTGAATAATGGGGCAGCATATGCACAAAATGACTGCTTATTAAGAAAATACATCAAAAACATTAAACACAAAATAGAGACAGTATATTAGATATGGTAAATGCAATCAGCAATATCTGCAATTTTTCAGTAAAGTCTGAGTGCAGAAAGTGCTATATGAGATTAAGGAAAACCCTTTATGAACAATTTTGATTTGATGTCAGACATAAAGACATTTACAGATTTCAACAACCTAAGCTACTTTTCTGTCAAGTCCATGTTTACCTGCAAAAAAGGAAAATTAGATGTTTTGAAAATCATAGCCAACATGGCTCATACAGCAATACATTTATTAAAAAAACAACCCTCCCAACACAAAGCTTTTGAAATTCAAGTGTACACAGGATAGAAAGCAAAGGTAAATTATTTTTACCAAACTGTACCGTAGTCCTTGTCTAGTGTTTTATATATACTGTAACCTGAAATATGTGCTATCCTCAACTGAAGAATGATCTTCAGAATGCACAAAAGCACGTGCAGACTTTTGCAGGTGATGACATGTTGATATTGCTCAAGAAAGGATTCAAACAGCTTTGCTTTTATTTTTGCAAAATGCTTAATTCATGTGCATATGTAGATAAATAAAAGCAGAAGAAGAAGAGACAACTCATGATACACATGCTCAAGGAACTAGAGCAGCAGGCAAACTGTTCCTGATGGAAAGAATGAAGCAGCAAACTTTCCATTCCTTGGAGATAATTTTATAGTCAGGAGATAACCAGAGGAGGGAATGAAGTCAGATGTTCTTGCAGGTTTGACAGGAGACCACAAAAACTCAATGTAATACATTTATATGGCTCAGGCTTGCCAGAAGTACATAAGCTGGAGATTCATGGATAAAAGCAGCCCACTCATTATTACAGGAACCATGAGCTCAACTCTTTAAGTAAAACCTCCCTATTAATCTGGTGTTGTAATGGAGAAAAGGCAGGGCATTCAGAGCTCCAAGTCTGGAAGACTTTCAAAGAATGCTCAGTGAATGATCTGAGAGTTCCACATGGTTAAAGTATTTGACTAAAATCTGCTTCTTTGACCAGAAGAATGATGTCACTCTGGGCTGAATTGAGAAACAATAAAGTGCTGTCACTTTTCTGGCTGAATGGGATAAAAAAGCATTGGTAATACCTTATCTCTGAAAAATCTATGCAAACACACAAATCATAGTAGAGGAAATCGTGACAGCTACATAGGAGAACAGCACATACTGCTTTATTCCCTTTTGGAATTTACTGTTTTACTAGATTGATCAAGGCCTTACACAGCCATGGGATAATAATAAAACACTGACCAAAAGCTACTGTTCCAATGTCATAGTTCATCTAATTCTAAAACTGAGAAATGGCCATTCACAAAGACAGACCTGGAAATATAAGCCAGTATTTTAATAGGTAATTTCCAAATTTTAAGATTAATAACTAAACTGTTACTTTAAAACTACAGGTAAGCATGCAGCTCAGCTCTTGAGAGTTATAGCCTACATTAATCTCAAAATGAGGTTTTCATGCTATTCCAGTGGGTATCCCTGGAATATAGTAATCCATTTTCTACACTGTGGCTATAAGAAAAGCGGACTGTGCCTATGTCATGCTTTGTTAGAGGTTCATGATCACATTATCTCATGGTGGACCTGACACTTTTATTCAGTTTACAGTATGTTCTGTGTACAGGCAACTTATTTCCTTTGCCAGGGCTGCTGACAACCTTTTCCACACTATATTAATCTTGTTTACAGACTTTATCTTGGTACAAATATCAGAAAACTGAACTTTTTATCTCAGGGAGAAAATAAACAACATGTTGACAGAAGCAAAAGCTATTTTCTGGACTAAAATTGGTTGTTTACCTGCAGCCATACTTATGGAAACAAGTTTATGTTTCCAGCTTACTCAAAATACATAATCTGAAATTTAATAAGCATGGAAATTTCAAGAAAATTCACTTGATAAATTGCCAGTTTAAAAATAATACAGAAACCACAGAAGTAGGTTTTTCCACCAATTTATATGAGAATACAAACTTGCTTGGAATACAGTTACAAGTGATCACCAAGTACAGTGTTCAGGTTTCTCCTGTACACCCCAGATGGCGTCATCTACCACACAGCCACAGAATGTTTGTAAAACTAAACTCACAAGGTACACATATACAGACCTTTGCATAAAACTTGCTGCTAATTACTCTAAGATTCCCAATATGTTAATGCAAATTAATTCCTGTTTGCAAAACATACTGAGGGTATAAAAAGCTAAACCAAACATCATTGCCCACCTCCATCTGCTACCTCACCATTACAAAAATCTTCAATATTAATAAAGTTCAGGGTCATTTTTGAAACTTTTATTCTCTTTTGGCTACAAGTCCTTTCACCACTGCTTGAATAAGATGACAAGGTGATGGCTGCATCCTGTTCACAGAATCCCTGAGACACGGGTAATCCAACTCAGAGACAAAGTACTCCTGATTTGCAAAGATTTCTTTGTCTGAGAAATTATGACCTAAACTAATGGATACAGAAAAAAGAAAAAGTATTCAACACTAAGGGGTTCTGCCTCAGAATACACAACACCATCTACTGCTGCCCAAAATCACAGTGAGAAAAGGCCCCCAGGACCATCAAGTCAAACCTTCAACTGAGTACCACCATGCCCACTAAGACCTTTCAAGAAGTGACACATTTGTGCATTCTTTGAACACCTCCCAGGATGGCAATTCCACCATTTTCCTGGGCAGCCTGCTCTAATTCTTAACCTCACTATCAGTGAGGAAATTTTTTCTAATATGCAACCTGCAAGATACTACACATGACAAACTTCAGAAGTGACGTAAGGAAAGATGGTGGGAATAAACACAAAAAGGACAAGAAAGTCAGAGGACTCCACTCTGGCTAAAATAATATTAAGCACCTCAACTATAATTTTAAAATGCCAATAATAGAGAATAGAGCATTTTGGCTAGAAGGAACCTACAGTGAACCTCTTGACCAATTCTCGGCTGACCAATTTAGAGTGCGTTGTTAAGGGCACAAAGGGGCACATTGTTAAGTGTCCAAAACCACCAACTGGTTTGGGGCATCAGCCAAGTCTCTCAGAATCCTGCTTTGGTGCTTGAACACACCCTTGGTAAAGAAATGCTTCCTGATGTCCAGTCTGAACCTCCCCTGGAGCAGCTCTGCACCATTCCCACACATGGTATCACTGGGTCTCAGGGATAAGAGATCAGGCCATCAAATACTTGCCCTCCTCAGGAAGCTGTAAGAGGTCACCCCTCAGTCCTCTTTCCTCCAATGCAGACAAGCCTGGAGCCCTCAGCCACAGCTCACAGGACATGCCTTCCAGTGCTGTCAACAGCCTTGTTCTCTCCTCTGGACATGTTCAAGGACCTTCATGTCCTCCTTCAGCTGTGGAGTCCAGAACTACACCCAGCACTGGAGGGGAGGCTGCACCAGCACTGGATCCTGCGAGATCACCCCCCCTTCTGAGTGGCTCACACCACTGAGGGACAGGGAGCAAAGTGCCCACAGCTCAGTCACAGGGCGCTTGAACACCACTACTTACTTTATATGAACAGGCTAAACGGTGTCAAAGATTGGAGAAATAAAAAAATAATCAATTTATGCATCTCCTAATTAAATATGAAAGTGCTATTTTAATTTACATGTGCTGTAGTTTAAAGAAAAGTTACTACCAGGCACCAAGAAAAATCCACAACACATTAATGCACAACAAAAATGTTACACTGTCACTTAACAATTCTGCATACTTTTCATTTGAAGTGTATTTTAACGTTCAGTTACTGAATAGCCCATGAAAAGTCATGAATTATTTTTTAAAGACATCTATGATACAAGCTCCCAAGTATAGGTGTGTTCAAGATCCAATATTTTCTTAGTATTTTAAATAGTATAAACAACCTTAATATGCATGCTCATCCATTCTTGTCCCTTATTTTTTTCCATGTTGCCACACAATCAAGTGAACAAATATACTCCTTGTTCATAATTTATGTTTATCTTAGCGCATAATATTTTTGAAAAAACACAGACTATGTCCTATTCATAATTGTTCCTGAGATATATTTTCCATTACTTAAAAAGTAAGTTTATTACACATTAAGTAGTTTTTAAACACTGAAAGTGGTATTTTTGCCTTTTGAATTAGATTTTATGCCAAGCATGCTATAGCATGGGCAATGAAAAGATACTACTGAGCTCTTTTCTTACAGGATGTTATTTCCTTGCCATGATTTGGTGGACTTGGCAGTGCTGGGTTTATGGCTGGACTCGATCTTTCTTACATATCCTTTCTAATCTAAATGAGTCTATGATGTGCTTTAAAAAGCCACATAAATAATTATGAAAGTACTTGACTTGAAAGCTTAGCTTAGTTGTCACAATATGTCACATTCATAGCAGGTAAAGCCAGTAAAATTTCAGTAAAATTTTGCTGGACACTAATTACACAAATAAGCTAGCTGCAGTCCTAAATGAAAGAACAGGTTGCTTTTTCTGCTCTGTAAATTAACTGCTATGATCAACTACAGCTTAAAAAGTTCCATAGCAAACCCAATTTTCTCAGGCAGGATTTCTGCAAAGAAGTTGTTTTCCAAAATGAAATGCAACTACAATCAAATCCCAGAGAATGGGATTTTGCAGGAAATTACAGCATGACAATGTCAAATTCATAATTCACAGATCTGCAACTGTCACTTTATAGGAAATTAAATCAAACTATATCAAGGGAAAAAATAGAGTAAAACCTATTCTCCCCATTTTATTGCACTGATTAAAAGCAATACCTTACTATTTTTGGCACCTATTTAGTACTACTCATTTTTTACCCCTTCTCCACTAGGAACCTTGGAAAGTACACACACTAAACAAGATTCTGGATTTAAAATATATCTTTAAAAAATATAGATGCACATTTGACTTGGAGCAATATATAAAATGATGAAAACAAAAATAGCTTTCACAGTATACATTACTGAACATTGCTATAATCCTTGCTTGACATTACCATTACACTGTTATTCCCTCTGAAAGCACACTCTTGCTGAAGGGCCCAAACTGACCATTCCAGAGAAGCATCTCTTTAATGTACAGATTACCTTTAAGTGATGCTCAGTCAAACTCTACAAAGTCTCCATGAAGAAATGGCTCACTGGAAGAATATTTCTATACCAGTTTCTTGCTACCCTAGTCATATTTCTTTAAAATTAACATCTTACTAGCACAGTGTTGCAAAAATCAATGGATCGTTGCCATTCTGCTTACAAAGTACATGCAAGTGATAGGGAAAGAAAAAAAAAAAGAAAAGAAAAAGAAAAATAGTTCAAAAGACATGGATTTTTATCCTAAAGCAAATAGGCACCTCCCTGTATATGTTTTACCGTTTTCTCTTAAGGCATTTTAAAAAAAGAAAAAAAAAGTAAGAATTAGTAAGTCTCTTGGCATGACAGAGTATGTCCCAGCTCCCCAGTCTTTCCAGTGATTTCACACACTGTTAAGAGTTTTCTCTACATTTCTTTTCACACAACTGATCAAACTGTCTCTATCTCTTATATATAAGCTTTCAACTAAATGATTAACAGATGGAAAGGAATAACATAAGAATATTAGAGACTAAAAGAAGAAAACTCTACTATTGAACCTAGCTACTTCAGAGAAAAATGGGAAATTTAAATCCCATGTATAAAAGCAAAGAATGGAATTTCTTTGTAAATTTTTGCTATTTCACAGTTTTTGTCTGCTACTTTTAAGACAAAACCTGAATTTGAAGTTAAATAAATGTAAGTTTAAAACAAAAAGAGTAATTTTTTGAAAAAAGACTGGCTTGGGTGTAATGTTTTCTGTTTGTTTTAAATTGTAACATTAGGAGAAAATATCACACACCATGTTTTGTCCTGAATCTTTGTCAAATGGACCAGTTTTTACACACTATAGAATAGGCAGAGTAAGTTTAATGATGCTTTGTAATAATATGTATTAGTGCATTCCTGCTGTCTTTAGGTGTGTAATACAGTAACACTGGAGGACCTATTAGAGGAAATAATACTAATATATAATGTAACAGAAAAAACTGGTCTATGGGGCAGGCACTGATAAACTGAGAATTTTAAGTCTCCCATCTGCAAGGAAGTCAGTAGGGGAGTTTCTTCTGAGATTCCTAATATTTAATATGAAATATTACTGTGTGGCACTATGCCTCCAATAACAGCTCACAACACTGCAGAAAATGGACTGACTTACAAGTCTCAAGAAGAAAATATAAGCCAGAAAATTATAGTTTTTATATTCAAATTAATTCAACTCCTTCTAAAAAGGCAAATGTAAGATTCTCCTGACTGCAAAAACACAATAGACAGCACCATTATTTCAATATTTTATATCAGGAAAGGGGAAATATTCAGGGCAGCTGTGAAACAAAACAATGGCCAGAAGTTTGTTACTTCAGTACTCTGTAAATAGCTAGTATTTAACAAATTTAATCTTAAGTAAACCAGATTTACCTTATTTGGGAAATGGAGCCACTAATTAAATGCTGCAATAATATGCTGCATAAATATTGATATAAACATATATATACATACATATACATATATATATATTATATATACATATATATATATAAAATCTTTATGGTGATATTCTAGCTGTCTGTTTAGATATAAAACTTATTCTTAGGTGAAATCTTCACTAAATCAACAGGATTTTGATTTCAGTAGTATTGGGACTGTACCCTTGTTAATTAAGAATAATCTACAATGTTGAAATAATGTTTTACCTTGTAAAATTATAAATAAGTTACCCAAACAGTAATATAGGGGGGAGGAAGTAGCAGAGCAGCAATTAGGCAACTAGCCTTGATCTGGGAGATGCTGGCTACATTTGGAAAAAACACTTGAACAAGATCCTCCTTTCCCTTCCTCCAAAAAGGGTTCTGTAACAGTATTTCCTTACTTTGTTAAAGTAATATAATGTAATGACAGTAAAGATTGTACCAACAACAAAGGATGTCATCAAAGAATTTGCTTTGAGTCTGCTTGAAGTACAGAAAGTGATTTTTATTCCTGCTGCCGTGGGACTTATTAGAGAAAACAGAAAAACGTCAATATTTAATGCATTTCCGTATCTGAGCAGAATTGCTCCTAGCAGAGCCCTTTGCAGGTACCAGTTGTACAAAGCCAGTTCATGGCAGCCTGAGCTGGCTGGGTGTGGATTCAAATCCCAAGCACACAACAAAACCCCCAGCTCCAAGTGGCTGCCTGGCTTCAGTCGCAAGCTGTGAGTGGCCTCTACTGGCTGACCAAAGGCTACAGGAGTCACCAAGCTTCTGCTCCGAGTTACAGCTGAGGTTATCCTTTAGTGTGGGGAGAAATGGAACAGAAGGAACATGCTCATCACTGCTACATCATTCACTTAGGCTGAGGCTAAAAACGAACGGCAAACACAAGGTGGCTGATACAACAGGCAGCAGGAAAAATGCCTTTAATAGCAGTGCTCCCAAATCTGTCCAATACGGGCTGCAAATAGACACATGCAGTAGTCCAGTTTCCAAGATGACAATGGAATTCAGCAGGATGTACTTTGCTAGCTCTTAAGGTGGACACAAACTTGCAACTCAAGTAGTGTATAATCTGTTCATATAAATTACGTATTTTGTATGAAGAGCGGATTACTTCAATTGCAGTATCAACTGTTTGATTTAGATGCACAAATAGAAAGCTTACTGCATCATCTGAGACATATGAAACCAGAGACTACATAACCATTCTCTTCATAGATGTAAAACAGATTTGGCCTTTTCCTTATATATAAAATTAAAATCAGTAAAATACAGAGTACTAAAAAAAAAATTAAAAATCTGAAGGATGAATGTGTGTCTACTGCCACAAAGATGACCTACAATTTCCTCTAAGTACATAAAAGTTATATTTTGTGAAGAAAAAAAGGAGAATAAACTATAACTTTTTTAAAGACCACAGTAATTGTGAACAACACAGCTTGGAGAAAAGCAGTCCAAAACATGGCAAATATACTTACAGATTATTGTGCAATGTCTGTATCAAAATAAAAAAAAAAAAAACAAAAAACTTGGACAAATAAAGATAGAGCCAGTAGCAAGGAAGTGGTTTTTTTAACTTCACTTTTCTTTTTCCTAGGAATATGTACCTGATTTGCCATTCTCCCACATTTTAATTGCAGGATATCAAGGATTATGGTCAAACGCAAGTGACTCCTGATGCCCAAAGGTGATTGCCTTCACAAGCAGCTGCACGGTGCTCACACACAGCCCTGCATTTCCTGATATTTCCAGCTCCTGTTCTGAATTGTGCCCCATCTCACAGTTTCACCTCATTTCAGAATTCAGTCCCATTATCTCCACTGCTCCAAATTGTTCACAGGGTTATCTAGCTGACATAGAAGATAACCCTCCATTTCACTAGACACCACTGGGATATGACATGCTGACCCACAGTAAGCCCTGATTATTAGCTTGAAACATATACCATATAAATGGAGCTTTGAGCCAAATAATTTGCTTTAAAGTTTTTCCATTCTACTTACACATTAAAACTCAGTTTAAACATGCTGACACGAGTTCCATTAATCTATACACTCATGAACATATTTAGACATAGATGTATTAATGTTACATTCTATCATCAGAAAACAGATGAAAAATACTGGTGGGAATGCAGCCTGCAAGTAATGCCTTTTTATTTACAAAAAAGACAAAGGATTTTAGCTTATGAATGAAATGAAAATCAAATGGCCAATCACTGCAATTAAACAGAATGCCTCACTACCTGTTTCCCACCGAAGCCCACAGTGTTCCAGAAAGAGGACTTGTAGCAAACAGAATTACAGTGAGATCCCATCTTTTCCATACCACTATACTTCCACTGACTGGGAAACAGTGAGGAATACTGACCCTTAACAGGTCTGCTAGCATAATTCTCCTCTTCCCTCAGCCACCAAATGGTTTCCTGTCATAACACCAACAGTCCTGTATGGGTTTAAAAGTCTTGAACTGTAGAAGTTTCATTTGCATGAAAAACTTACTACCCTTTGTTTTTGCCAAAGGGCACCCAATGAGCTGTATTGCAGCCTGGACAACAAAAACCAGGCAGTACCTGAACTATTATCAGGATAAGAAGACCGAGTGCATGAGAATGCTGATAGCAGTGTGAAAAATTTCCCATATGAAGAAAACAGTTCAGAAGATTGTGGATTAAAAGGTTACACTTTGCCAAGATTTGGAATATAACACCTTTCAAAATACATACAGTTTGATCAATAACAGATGTTGTGAAATTTACACATTTGAACTGCAAAAATAAAAGCATGACCTTTTGTCCTTCAGGTTAGATGACATTTAAATAATTAGTGCCCATAAAACTATTTTTCTTCATTTCAAGTGAAATTCTCACCAGAAGGGCTCGCAACAGTGGTAAAACAACAGGAAAAAGGCTGTAGGGGAGCCTCAGTCACAAACTTGGACAGTTTCATTGTTGTATGTGGATGACATTTCTCATTATTTTGAACTGATCTGTACATAAATGTTTCACACTACAAGCTTACATGAAGAACAGATTTTAGAAATCCTTCTGTATTTGCCACTTTTCTGCCATCTAAGCTTCTAACATATAATTATAACCATCGTTTCAGATTGTAAACATCAGTAGAGATGAACAGGAGAAGCACACAGAAGCTCAGAAATCAACTTTTCATTGGGCATTTTTAAGGTCAAGCTAAATTCAGGCTTAAGATATATTTTCAAATTTTCTCTCCAAGCAAAATGACACAGAAATAAAACATATTTTAAAATATGTTACAATAAATATAATTCTTCTTAGCAAGACATTCTCTAGCTTTTTCCATTACCTTGTCTTCAAATATAAATATTCATAACTTCTAATATAGAAGAAATGGAAACAAAGACGTTCAAATAGAAAAAAAAAAAAAAAAATCAAAAGTGGGAATTCCACTCATACATTTAAAAATAAACTCTCAAGCTTTTTAGGCTTAATAGCAGCGCCATACTAGGATATCAACACTTGAATAAGGTTGCACAGAATTTCTTAATTTCCAACATAATGCAGATCCTAAAGATCTATCCTACTGACTGCTAAACTTATGAATGGATTGTGCAAAGCCACCATCAACTTTGACTTGAAGACTAAATTATTATTTACTCTCTAGATTTGAGAGTATTATCTTACTCTCAAATCCCTCCTTATCAGTAAGAGAGCTCTGAAGTTCTCTTTGCATGGTATCAAGCCCTGTATGATGGAAAACAACACAGTATGATCTTAAGAGAGCCGAGTAAATCCCTTACAGTAATTTAAACTTGTAATGCATTACAGTGATAACTATTCCAAAATACTATTCACAAAGGAAGGGAAGTCTGTGTTCCAGGAGCAGAGAGCTGCTTCTTTTTGCTATCCTCTCTTCCAGCAAGATGAAGCAGCATCGCTGGTTTTGTGCTATCAAAGAAATGGAGTTCTAGAGTGTTTCTGTCAGAAAGTTGTGTTCAGTATGTGAAAAACTTTTGCTCTCCTAGAAAATTTAAAACAATGTACAGAAAACAGAGTTAAGTAGATGTGTGTCTGTGTGAGTGAGGACAGTGGCTGCCTCTGTTGCAGGACAGAAGTCAGGGCACTGTTCTCATTTACAGGCTCTTCTGTTTCTGGAAATTACATGGGGGAATGACAATTCTCTCTCCCCGATAACTCTGGCAGCACCAATTTTACTTTTCTGGCCAGATCTATTAAAATAGGTTTTGGTAACTCTACAACACATTAGTTGCTTTAGGCTTCTGAAATTCCTGACCATGTAAAGGAAATATCTTCCAACCAAAGCCATATCTTCTACTTACAAAACATCACTGTAGAAACAAGAAAAAAGGAGTACCTGGCTTGTTGGGTCCTGATCATACAGAGGGACCCAACAAATGATCATAAAGAACATTTTTCTCTCTGTTGCAAGTGTTTAATGTGTTGCAGGGCACAGAGAACAACACTATTTTTCAGACACAAAGCTGTAAAGCACATTTTGCCAAGTGCTGGAGAGGGCTGCCTTTCCACCCACCTCAGGGCAGACATCATACATCATAGAATTCTGGCCTTTGGTTATCAGCAAATCCTAGCAAAACCTAGGAAAACCTAAATTGCTCTTGAGGAGTTAGAAGATTATATTTTCTATTGTTAAGGGATGAAAAAAAAAATCAGAGAAACCAAAGAGAGAGTCCTTACACAGAGAAGATCTTGAACCAAACTCCAGCATTTCATGTTTTTATGGGCATGTTATTACAGAAACACCTCGAGCTAACTTAGTCCCTAATAAAGACAAATTGTCCTTAAAACTTACAACTTGTAAAACAGTATGACATGACTCACCAAAACAACATCCAAGACAGGGAAGTGGAAGTACATTGTGTTCAGCAGCTATTTATGAGAGACAGCCCTGCTGCTTAAAATTTATATATGTCCAGAGGCTTTCATAGACTATTCATGGTATAATCTGATTATCTCCATGATGCAAACTTCACTTTCAGTCAAGGGGAAGTATTTTTACCATCAGTACAAAAAAATATGCATTCTCCTATGGGATGCTGGAATACATATTTGATTTTAGTTTGGGAGGGAAGGAATAGGAAAACTAGCCAGAATGAATTTCGCGTGCAAATATTACTACGAAAAATGACTATGTGGAAAAGAAAGCCTACACAGAAATCTTCAGTAAGATAAAAACTAATATACTGTCCTAAGATAACAATAACTATCTTTTTATAAAAGATGCTTGAGGAATTCTTTGAATCTCTCTGGTTTGTTCAAGGGTCAAAGACATCAGGTCATTATAATAAGATTCATGTTCTCTACCATCCCCAAGATGGCTGAGTAAATAGCACCAACACAAAGCCTTGCTGAATCCACCACTTGCCATTCAAGTTGGTTGTGGTACAAAATTTTTGACATGAGTTATTAAGTTTTCATTTCATTTGCTGCCAAAGCATACCTGTGATGTTTGCTTACTAAATGCAACTTTCAGCATCAGTAATTTTAATTTAGCTAATGACGCAATACTATGTTGAGAGACTATTCCATTTCTTACAAAACACCTAAAAGTTTAAACAGCAGAATAGAGGCTGAATCAAGGTAACTTGGCACATTATTAAGCCTGGTTTAGTTTGCAGGCAGACTTAATGCTAGAAAACACGGTATGCTCCAAACTATTGATATGATGCTCAGATTTCTCCAAAAAAAAAAAAAAACAAAATTGATGGTCAAGATAAAGCTCACCTATTCACTCACTAACTGGACACCAACCATAAATACTGCATTCCACAAAGCTAACTGGAAACTGTAACGTTTACAAAGAGTTAGAAGAACTCCAAGTTTAAGAAGAATTTATAAACAGCTCAATGCAAGGAAAAAAAAAAGCCAGGCACATCCACAACTTTGGCTGAATCTCTTATGCTACATTTGATGGTAGCATTCAATAAATTGTATATATTGGCAGAAAACTCTGTTGCATGTATCATATGCCCAATAGCATTAAATTGTGTAGCCTGCCAAGAAGAAAAATTTAGGCAAATAGTAATTTGAATTTGGCATTATGACCCACAAATATTTAAGCAGCACAAAACAAAATTAACTTTGACATTTTATAAACTATTTTAAAAATAATAAAAATACAGTGTTATATTAATTAGGCAGAATGCTGTTGGCAAGAAATAGATGTTCACTGAAAAGGTGCCATAAGTGCCATGAAGTATTTCGGAATATTTTCAACCTCTTCCGGCATATAGCCATGTATTGAGGAAAATACTGAATGAAAAAAAAAACAAACTTACAGAAAATTCTGGAAAGTTATCAAAGCCATTCATATTCATAAGGAATCAAACATCTTACTACTAAATTAGAGGTCATCTGCCCAACAAAAGATGGTGCATAGTGAGGGAGTGCCTGTTCTGTGGGGTGGGGGAAATATGGCATTAATTACATGGTTCAAGGCACCTTTCTGGAAAAGCAACATTCACACACAACAATCTTCAGGGAAAAAAAATTAAACCATCTTTCCAATTCTTAAACTGAAGGATGCAGATATACATCATTTGCCTAGCTTATCATCCATAACATCAACTAAATGAGGTTCAGACATGATGAAATATCCTGAACCCTGAAATTTCATATTCACCTAACTCGGTACACAAAGAAACCCTCTGTTTTCTTTTTAAAGACACCATGAAAAATATATGCCTCATCTCCTTATACAGCTAAATAGTTTATCTCTGGTGCAGGGTAAATTACTATTACTATTCCAGAAATGTATTTGCCTTCAGTCTACTACAGGAATTCAGAGTTATTTCCTGCTTTTACTTGCAGATCTGAGAGACCACCTCTGGAAGCTTCTGCTCTAACCAAATACCTACTTACTTCTATCATAAGATATGGGGATTGTCCTACTGTTTTCTTTGATTCAAAGTGAAAGCCTATCAGCTACAGAAGCTTTCATATAAAACTATTCAAGAGATATTTTGTGGCTAAGTTAGCAAGCATACATTTTCCATTTTTATCCTACCTTAAAATCGCTGATATTATTTCCTATAATTTTGTATGATCCATCATTGTAGCACCATTTTACTGTGATGAAACGTTCCTCCTTCTTATACTGGGCTTCTTCCATGCCCCTAGAATTCTTTGAATAGGCTTCATTCATCTTTAGATAAGATTGTAGTTCACTATGTGAAAAACGTATCTACTGACAGGCATAATAAATAAACAACACAATGCAGTGCTCTGGACTGATTCAATAATTCTGTAGAATTGTGGTTTGTTAAACCTGAATATTTGTGCTATTTCTGACATTTAAAAATATTTAGGAAGAATTCTATCTTCAAGGTTTAGCGTTTGAAGTCAAATGGCAAACACAGAAACAAGAGAATAGCAGGAGAAAAAACTCTTGATTACATTAAGACTGACACATGACATCCTTCCAGAACATCCTCAGGCAATTGGAGTATGTTTTCTTTACCATGCCAACAGGCTTACCATTTTACAATTTAAAAGACCAAGGGTCAGGAGGACCAAGGGATTCTATTTTGACTCTATAGGTATATTTGTAGTAACACAGTTTTTCAAACTATGCTTGGAAATCACTGCAGTTTAAATGAAGGAGCCACTTTTAAAAGCCAAACATTTTAGTGTTCTCCTTCATCTGACAGAGTCAACCAATATATGCCTTCATGACAAAAGAATACTCTGCTCTGTATGAACAATATTTTCTCCCGGAAGTGCTTTAGGATTCTGATCAATACAGAAATAAACACCCTTTTTTGCATCCTCTCAGAAGGCTTTGGTTTCTATTAAAAGATACTTATTTTTTTAAACTAGGTAAAATACTGTAAGAGATCTATGGCTGAGTTACAAAATTCCTACTGATGAAATCAAGTAAAACATTTCAAATATGGGGCCTCAGTAAAGAAATAGACACTTGGGATAAGTTAGTTTCCCATTGCCTCCCAGCTTAACAATTCTGGAAAAGAAGTTCCTAAAAGTTCAAGTTTGCAGAGTTCTTCAGGAATCCTTATTAAATAAATGTCTATCAGCTTTTGAGCAGAATGAAATCGTACCCCTAATACAATGGAGCACTTTCCTTTCAACTTTGGAATAAATTTCCTCACATAGCAAAAATGTAAACCTGCAGACCATGGTGCAAATAACACACAGTGAAGTAGACTAAAAAGACCTAGCAAACCCCAAACAAAAAGCCCACTAATTTCCCCAAGGCTGCAGTCATTTATTTTAACAGAGCACTCAGGTTTTCACTAGGTATCTAAAAGAGAATAAACACTGGAGATGAGACAATACCCCTCACAAATATTTTTTAAAGTTTGCTGCCTTCAGAAACCATAAAACTCAAGGCTGGTTAGGACAGGATGTACTTACAGCCCTTTGCATCCATTAAAGCAATCCTCATCTATTATTGGATCATCACTCAAATTCAGCTCTTAGAAGTGAAAATCTGAAGTTCAAAACATAAGGTTTTAAAGATGCCATGCAGCAACAGAATTACAGGGTGGGTAAACTTTAAAGTACTTGAAAGTGGAAAGCCCTCAGAACCCTAAGCAGCAGTGTCACTTTTAGTTAACATATGATATACGTATCTTAAATGCTGGATTGTTCCTAATACATAAAAAATGCAATTCCACTAAATGTATTTAATTTCTCAGCCATATGACTCAGATCCATAAATAAAAATGCCTCAATTGAACAATAATTTCCTAACACAGACTTTGTTAGGTATCTTAAACAGATTTGGATGTATCATTTTAGGAGGGTAACAAATATTAACTTTACTTTCTCAAACCTACCCTTCCTGCTGGCTGTCTGGAGTGACTTTAGTCTAAAGTGTTGCAGTTCACATATCAAGACAAGCCTCTTTTCATACCAGAAATGGTATTTCATCTCCACCTGTCTCTTCTTTTAACTTAATAGTTTGAGGAGAAAGGTAGGATATCAACATATTCCTTACATACTGAAGTTTCAACTAAAGCATTTGCTGGTGAAATGATTATAATACATATTTCCCTTAAGATTAAACTAAAAAAACCCCAAATAAAACAGTAATAAACATATTGGCATCATCACTGTGGCATCAATGCTTTTACCAGCTTTTGAGTAAAAATGCAAGCATGCAAACAACAAATGTCTTGTTTTACAGACAACCTCGTGCATCATGGCACCCTGTTTGTATACCTGCTGTCACTACCTGCTGAACAGGTAAGGACTTGTATTTTATCAAAATTTAATTACTTTAAGTTTATATTGAATATAACAAGTTTTTTTCCAAACCAGAGGGGAGATATCTTTAAGTAGTAAATTATGTTTCTCACACATGAATACCTCAGACTGAGTCCACAAAACTGACAACTCCAACATTTTAATGTGTAAGTTGTAGTTCTTTTGACAAAATCCCCACATTTAGAAGTTCACTTCAGAAAGTGAACACTACTACAGAGAGTCTGAGTTGATACATGATTTCCAGCTTTGTTAGTTCTAATTTCTTTCACTTATTTACTTTTCTGAAGGGACTGGCCTTTCAGCTAATATAGATATGCACATTAAATGAGCTACAATTAATTAATTGATAAAGCTACCATCCTTCTACTAGCTGAGGAGTCGATTCTAAAATGTACTCTCATAAATATTTATATTTCCAGGATGGCAAACTTCAAAAGGACTTGAAAAAGGAAAAGCCAAGATCTAGAATGTCACATCCCCTTCCACATTGCTAGACTGTAGTATTTGTATTTAACAGTTAAATCTTTCATGAGGAGAAAAGGCTTACTGGCTTCCTTTTTTTGAAGCAGTTAAATGCATTTAAACTATAAATATCTGTTTGCTGTTCAGTGAAAACAAACTGCTAGATATTTGAAAAGGGCAGCTGCCACATTGTTCCCTGGGTGCAACACAATGGCAGGTCAAACTTTCGTTCCTCTTGTCCTACAAACAATTTTCAAGCCCATTCTCAATAAATAAATTTGGTCTCAGCACCCCCAATCAGGGCTGCACAATCCCCTCAGTAGCAGACCTATGATAAATGGACTTATTTTCCCAAATCAAACACTTGAATTTAAATTCAGATGAGTTAATGCAAAGGTCAACATTGTAATCAGTTCTTTTGATCTTTATAGAATTTCTAGAGTAATACATAATAAATCTGAAACAAGGCAATTTGCAGCTCTGTATGTGTGGCTGGTAATAAAAATCTTAACGATTAGAGCCTTTATGTACTTAGGGAACGTTTTATAGTAATAGCTATAGTGAGAGCCTCAATGCATGGGGAATGATGGCAATAGATAACACTGAAAGACATGATTGCTTGATTCTTTATATAGTTTATACAGTATGTATAGATTATACATTATAAATTAAAGCACAATGTATCTGAAGAGTCTCCCAATGTTTTTCTAACATTCTATTTCAGATTTGTATCCTCCATAAAACATGGCCTTGGAAAAACTTGTGAATTTAACAACAATCTTATATATTGAGATTTTTATTGTTTCATATACAGGATGTTACCTCAGTTAACTGAAAAAAAAAAAAAGAAATTAAGATGTTTGTGCATAAAGTGTGTATATATGTCTTTGTAGATTTTCTCTAAAAAGGAAGATTCCTTTTTCTGAAAGTAGGTATTTAGATGTAAAGTATGCCATATTTCTTATGAACAAAAGATTATTATTAGACAAAAATATTTCAGTTGAAATCTGGAACATGCAATCATAGAAACAAACTAAAATGTCAGCAGTCACAACAGGAAATACTTAAGAACAAAAGGTTATTTTTTTTTCTCAAATCCTTTAAAGTTTTCTTGCTAATAATCAGATAACTACCTAAACACTCAAAGCTGTAAAAACATCTTCCTTTACCACAAATTGAGGCATTTAAGAACTGGTGTCAGAGAACACCTTCCGTAAACATACACTAATGTAGCAGAGTGAAAATAGGCTCTAGTTTAGGAACTGAAGGAAAAATACATTTTCAGAGAAACTAAGAGTAAGCAGCTCTCAGCGATGACTGTACAGGAAGGACCAAGAATTCATCCATGGAAACAGTGACTAAGGATCTCACTATCAGGACATATCACTTGTCTACATCCATTCAGTGAAACTTAGAGATAAATAAAACTGATCATTTGTTTACTTCCCCTACCCAGAAGTCTCCTATTCTCACAGAACACATACACATCTCTCTGGAAAAAAAAACAAAAACCTCTCCTTTATCTGACTCTGAATTCTCTTAGGTGTTAATTAAACAAATGAAGCAAACACACCATCAGATACAGTGTTACTGAAACTAAATGGTGTTTGTGGAAAAAAAAAAAGTGAGGCGTATTGTTTGGTTTTGGAGCGAGACCCCATCTCTTAGGCAACAAACAGAGCTGTGACAGTGATGACATGCTTGGACGAATGTCTTAAGTCTCATCAACTGAGATAACACAACTGTTTTAAGGTGACTACACTTGCTGCATCATATAGAGGTTATGAAGTACAGCTAAGCCTAAAGAATTCTCTAAAGAATCTGACTTGATACTCCATGACAGGTCTATTAAAAGTTATCATTAGTCAAAAATCAATACACCACGTAGTATATATAATGGATTAAAATCACAGCTGATCATCTTCAGAAATAATTACAGATGGGGAATCTTTTTCCAATAGACATATACTTTGCAGTACTCCACAAAGAGCCTGATTAAGATACTGAAGAGCAAAAAGCTAAGAATGCAAAGCTTCGAAAAAACCCATTAAGTTACAGCAACTAGCACATAGGCAATCTAACTCTGGCAAGTGCAGACAAATCAAGCTTTCACAGCTCTAAAGCTGTCATTTTGGAAGAGGTTGCTGGGTTTTGCCAACTCTGAATTATTTTGTTAAACTCCCATCTCCCCTCCTGAGAGAATACTGGTTTATCAAAACCCTGTTCAAGGGTATGGACTGACATTTGTAAAACTACCCCCATGAGGGCTTTCTCCAGCCTTTCACTGTTGGTTCTTATAAAAAGCAGTGGAAGCTGTGTGCTATGGAACAACTGATAAATTCACCAAGAGGGCATCATTCTAGGATGACCCTCCTTGAGCAGGGAGGTTGGATCAGATGATCCACTGTGGTCCCTTCCAGCCTGACTCATCCTGTGCTCTGGGAGCACACTGACTCAACTGTGGTGAAAGGACTTTGGTTCCTCATATCACAACTTCCTCACACAATTTGGTATTGGTGACTCAGAGTGAAAGAAACAGAGGGCAAGAATGACATATAGGCCTTCAAAGTAAGAAACCATGTAAATTTTAATCTTTGACTAATAATGTAATAAATTCAGGATTGTAAGAAGGTAGATTCAGATACATGAAAAACAACTTTCCTAGGATAAGATCATGGACCATGTGGCAAAATGCATAGGGAGACTGCAATGATGGAGGTTTTTCAGCTTTATAGAAAAACACCCAAGAACTGTTTTATTTTGAAACCAAAGGTAAAGTGCAGTAGAAGGAAGTATGACTGATACATCATCATATTGGAGAAACTGGTTTTGCTTTTGCTTTAAGGTGTCAGTTTGACTACATTCATTATTAAGGGTGACTGATGAAATAAAATGCAGGAAAATTAAATTATCATCTTAGTACCTTGTATATGGAGCTACATGGCACAATTGATAAGAAAAAAACAAAAAAAACCAAACCCCAACAAAAGCCCTAAAAGCAAGGTATGAATCTTAAACTACAAATTAAATTCAGAAACCTTTCTGTACTAGAGTGTTGCCTGCAACAAACCAACCTGAAAGGATCTTATGAAAAAGAAAAGCACCTTAAATTTAGAAAAAAAAATTGGGAAAGGGAAAGCAGTGGAAGGATAATACTGGAAAGACATACACCTAAGAAAACCATCTTTGTCACCACATTCTAAATGGATATAAACAGGCAAAAATGATTTTGTCAAGGCTAGACAAGAAACTGTAACAGAAAATACAGAAAGATGGGAGCCTGAGCAAAAGATTAAAATTGTGTAGAAAGACAGAAAAAGAAAGGTTGTTTCTTTAGCAAGACAGCCAAATAACACGATTTAGAAAGAAAGCTAAGTCAAAGCTGACACTCACTATTGACTGATATGACAAAGGCTGGGAGCATTCTCCACAGTGATTAAATGAGCGAATGCCATATATATTAAGAAAAAATAAAATAAAATAAAGACAGTCCAGATGGCATACTGAAATACTAGAGGTGAGAGTGAAGGACTGTGTGATGTGGGTATCAACAGTAGTTATAGACAACTTGTTGTAAAAACTGGTTTTCTTTATTCTTTGCTATAATAATTAAACACCAAACCAGCATACTAAATTCTTTCTATTATTCCATCTGCTGGTATATTCCTATTCTGTCTTCAGCTATAGAACTATGAATACTTCTCTCAGACAACCTTTTGTTATTTCTGTTCAACCTGAGGACACCACAATAGTATACAATCTTTTTTCCAACATATATTTAATTTTAACAAAACTTTGCTTGCAGAATACAAGCTACAAACTTGTTTTTAGGTGGCAGATTAGTCTCCCCCACATGCAACTATAATTTAGTAATTAAACATTTTGGTAGCATAATTAATGCAAATATATATAACTTGTTAAGTAAGAAATATAATAATTAAGATGTGCAATTATACAATTATCCTGTAATTACACAGTTTCAAACCATTTTCCTCAAAATGATGAATGACCATTTTAAGAGATTCCAGAGCCTTTCAGGATTTATCTTGTGGATTACATCCAAATAATCAGCTCATATCACAGATTTAATTGATGGAATGTTTTTTCTCAAGAATAAACTGTCTGCAAATGCAAACAGTAGAAATGGCAGAGCAATTATGGAATTAAAAACATCAGCAATAATATCTGATTAAGGAGTCTGAGCTTTATAGTAAAACTAGCTCAGATTTACGAGACAGTTCCCAGTGTAGAGATATTACTCTAACATATGAAATAAAAACTAAGGTGAGCTGCAATACACCTGTACAAATTGGGCCAAATGAGGTACTATCATAACTCTTTCCATATATTCTTTGTTTAGAATTATTAGCTTTCTAAAGACAAACACTACTGGAATAAAGTAAATAAACAAAGCAAGAGTATATCTGTTTGAAGTTTCCTGGATTGGTTTGATGGTTATCACATTTCAAAACCCTGAGTGGTTTTTTTTTTTATTTTTTTTTATTTTTTTTTATTTTTTTACAGTATGATGATAAAGCAGGGAACAGTTGAAAAAAACGGAGGCAATTGCTACAAGCTTGACAGTATTTAAGTGTCTATCTTGTACCACCAAGAACAGACTAAAAAGACTTTTGCTTCTACTGCAACTTTTGCTACACAGTAGGTGTCTATGAAATAATTATGAATTCTTAAGCTTTTCTTGTACTAATTCTCTACACAATAAAAGACCTGCTGTGTAAAAAGCCAGGTAGCTGCAGAAGAGAGAAAAAATATTGTTCTAGTACAACAGGTGATAAACACATTGCTATAACCATCAGTATTGGGCTGATCCTGAGAACACTGACACTTTACACACAGGTTCTCAAAACCTGCAGTATCTCAACTCCACTGAGTTAACAAAACAATTTCACTACAAACTAAATACACTCACTGATTCAATTAATAAACAGTACTGTAGTTCAGTGCTCTGATGACAAATGCATTACAGTATTTTAGAGGTGCTTTCTCTGTAGGCTTTTGGGGTTTTTTCGTTTCATTTTTTTAAATTAGAAAACCTAGCCAGATCACAAAAAAGTGCAGGGTTATCAGAGCACTAGCTATAGGAAAGCCTGCAACTCCTTTAAGGGTATTAATCCAGACTACTTTTATTTCTCAAATTTGATATAAAGTGTGCTCAAAGTCTGGTTGGAAAAGAACTTGGGAATTTCTTCCTATCACAAATTTTCATGCCTTCATTGATCATAAGCCAGATCTTTTGCAGCTACACAGACCCTTTCCAGTTCTTGAATTAGTGTGCAAAACTGCAATATTTTTACAAACATATTTCTTTCACCAAAGGATAAATTCAATACAAATTTATGTATATAACTGTACAAACAGTCCGTGTACATTACAATAAAGAGTGATTGGAAATAAACCCTGAAGTATTCAAAGAAAGGAAATCTAAGAGTTTAAAGTTTACATCCTCCCTTGCTTTGGTTCTTGCTCACAGGTCCTACTTTCCATTCTGCTCAGTGACACATTAACAGCAAGAGAGAGAACTTGCCTACAATCCTGAAATGTCTAAGCTCAGTACAAAAAATTTGGTTTCAGTTATACTTGTAAATTTGGTAATTCTGTATATTTATGTATGTAACTTCTTTTTGACCTAGCATTGAAATGCCCAATGACCAACACACACACTGAATATGGCACTAGAAAACAGAAGAAATTTATTTAATAGAAAACAACATCAGTTTTCCTGTGGCAAGCAAAAGCCAGCTAAGTTTTCACTGAAGTGTAGTTTATAGGTGTTAACATCTTTGGTTTGATATCTGCTGGTAAACGAGTCTGTCTTTGGTTAAAAGAAAAATAAACTCATCTTGTTGAGACACACTGTTGATAAAAACCACCCTTCATCTTCTTCATCTTCTAATTAGCACCATTAAGATTTACTAGATATGGGAAACAAAGACACCAATTAAAAAAAAATTTGAATTAAGAGAACTACCCTTCTGTAAATATAAGTTATCTTTAACCTCAGTTCGTCTGTTCGGCTGGACACAGACTTTAAGAAGCACAAGCGTATGGAGAAAAATTTTTAAACAATTTTAAAAAGACAACTATTAGACAACAATAGTAAGTATTACTTTATTAGTAGTATTTTTATCACTTTACAGTTCCCAGTTTCTGTCAAGTCTCAGTATCAGCCGTATCAGTTCCTACATGCAAGAATAACAAAAGCACTTAAAACCTTCCCTTCTGTCTTTCAATTTATTTGTATTCTGTGACCTGTCTCTAAATTCTTGCCATTCTATTTTACTGTCCTTCCTTTGTTTTCCAACACCAGTCCCTTAGTGTCTTTCCTCTTCCTCTAATTTATGCTCTCCCATCCAAAAAGCAATAGAAAACCCCCCCACCCATTACAAACACAATATTGTTTCAGTCACAAGGTATCAGTATTTGGAGTTAACATTTTTGCTTCCTGCTTCTACTGTTCTGGGTATTTAAAATAGCAAAGCTTGCTGGGTTTAGGACTGTTTTTGCTTTCTATTTCTGTATTACCCAACCCAGTAAGACCCTGAAGTTTTGGGGTCTCACGATGCTTATGCTCATCAAGAACTAACTTATTTGCTAAAAATTCCAAATTTAATTGACAATTTGTAGACAAAATACACACAAGAAATTTTCTTACTACTGTTAAAAAGAAAGAGCACAAAACAACCCTGACAGCATGCTAGACACACTGATGAATTCAGCTTACACAAAACTAAATAGTACTCTAAAATACCCACCTTGGGAGCCTGTGTATGGAGTTGCATCTGTGTCCAACAGAGGATTTCAGCTGGACAATGATGAAAAGTCCATATGTTACAGTGCCACCATAAATTATGTTAGAACGTATGGTCAGGCCACAGAGGGGCTCCAAAAATAGGTTAGAAACAGCTCTCTGACTGAAAACAAATTGCCTAAATTCCAATATGAGAAAACAGTGTTCTTGACATATATTTTCATGTGGCTACCGCTGTTTTGAGCTAAGTCTACAGAGATGGAATACAATATGCCGCTACTTCAAATTTGGAAGTTGTTATTCTGTCAAGACACTAAAATGCAGGGAAATCTGCATGGGTCTAATGCCTTCAGGCTTCAAGATTTATTACAAAATAAAGAAAAAATGAATGATAGTATGTCAGTCGGCCTGGACATCAGTTACTGAACCTGCATTATAGACTTTTAATCATCACAGACATTAAAATGTTTGTAAAATAACCACTATCATGCAGCTGAGGCTGTATAAAATTTAACACTTATGAAATATAAACAAAAAGCATACAAGCTTGAAAAACACTTTCCCATCACACTTAATACTTTTAAAATTAAAAGAACACCTGATCTACATATCTATAATGCATCACTTCACAACTCTGAATCTTTTAAAGCCAGGATTAAGCTTTGTAAGAACTACCCTGAATGCAAAATAAGACAGCTTTACAGAACAAACTCATGTTAAGCAGCTTGCAATCTAGATACTATAAAATTCTAATCTCCAGTAAAATCACCTTCATTTTAAAATTATGACATCTGATGATTTTTTTCCTTGCAACTAAGTATCTTAAAACAAAAAGTAGAAAATAAATGTACAAAGTGCAATTATATTGACTTCATAAATTAATATTCAATAACTAAGTTGTCTTCTGTTGAAGACGTGTTATACCTCTAAGGCAGGGTGAATCAATCTGGGATTTGCTGATTAACATGTTATGTTGATTAATCCTATGATCTGATTGAAAAGTCTAAAGATCAAATGAATATTAGATAAGCTGCCATGTTAAACTAAGCAGTATTCAGTTTTCACATTTTATTTCTTGTGTACGACATTTTTGGGAATAATCCTTCATGCTTGTCTGATAAATTCATTTGAAAGCTACTCATGTGATGTAAACCCAGCAGAGTTGTACTTAGCAGAGAAAAGTATCAAGTTAAGATGCATTAAGACAATTAGGATTTATAGTAATTACAAGAAACTTGCCAGGGGCTAAGCAACCCTGCTACTTCTGTACAAGCATTCAAGATGATTTTGCATTTCTGCCAATTTCTATGTTCTATTTTGATATTTTCATATACTCTAAAGCAAGTGACTGGGAAAACAAAGACAAAAAGGTCCATTGTGCATGTATTTATAAATCTTTTTGCATTATCACCTTAGAGTTTTCAGTAACTTGGCATTGACTGGTCTCACTTGACTTCCTGAATCAAAGAAATAAAAAGCTCTTCTAATGTAAATATCCCTTCTTAGGATCACCTTCGGCTAACATAAAACAAAAGCTTGAAATAAATGAAAAACTTAGTTATTTTAATTGCCATTGCTGTACCAAACAGCACAAAGCCATATTGTCCCACAGCATGAAGTGATCAGATATCTGCCCAATATGATGGACAGCTCTGGCCCAGTGAACAGGCAAAAAAATCCCATTTACTCTCTGCCAGATGGGACCTACTGGACGCTTCAGCGCAAACAACTCATCCTTCTTCAGACCTTCTTGTCCGACTCTTGAGCTAGCTCCAGCTGATAATGATGGATATCAAGGCTACAGTAAAGTGGGTGACAACAGCAGCCTTGTTATAACTGCCAGTCTTTCAGTCTTGTCATTATTACACATTGAAGATTTATTTGAGTTTATTGTTGTGCACTGGGTCTAGCCATTTACAATTCATCACCTACTACAGAAGGTTCAAGATAGTGGCCATAGCTATAATTGCCACCTCCACCTGCTTCTGGAAATTATGAGGTCACCAGGGAGGGCAGCCTCACATCCTCAGAGCTCTGCAAGTCCCCATGAGCACCTGCAGAGAATACCAGCAATGTTACTCCTGGTATATTAGGAACTATCGTGAATGTTTTGCAACATCAGACTTAGTTTGTGGTTATGGAATACTTGTGCCTCAGAGCATCCTTGAAGCTCTAATTCTTTAACAGCATAGCAAAACTTTACACCTGCTTCAGAATCCAGTGAGGCAGTGCTGGAACTCGTCTGTATTTGTAAACTAATATTTACTTTATGTATCTGTAAAGAAATAATTTTATTCTAAGTACAGTGGGAGTGTACCTTTCAGACAGGCTACAAAAGAACATGATGAGTAATGTGCTAATGTTAAGCAAATAAAAAATAAGTGGCTTAAGAAAATAAAGCCATGCAAAGAATAATGTACTTTTACCACAGGTTCCTTATTACATAAATATTTTAAAAGGGGAAACTGGTTACTCACTGCTGATGTTTTCTTCAGTACTGGTAAATATTCAAGTAGACAAATGCTGTCTAAAAATATTTCCCAGTTTTATTATAATACTCTCAATACTCCTTTTATATTATTAAAACAATTACCTTTATCCAAAGTGAAAATTTAGTGAAGCATATATATATTTTCTATTGGCAATCATGAATATATCATTAAGAAAACCTGACAATTTGTCTGATGTCCACAGTATTTAAAACCCCCTAGAATTCAATATATGGAAACCAGGAGTAATGCTTCTACTGTACATTACAGGCAGTCATTTAGGGCAGGAGGGAAAAATTCAAGCTTTTAGTCAAGTGGCTTGATGAATGAAAAAAACCAGAAATTCTTTTCGGGCTTAGACTGGGCTGAAGGTCACCAGTAAAGAGAGTTAACCAGAAACTCACAGTAAGTACTACACAAACACAGTAGAAACGTTCCTACCTAAAAGTCATTCAAAAAGTAAAACTTTCAAAAAAATAAAATCAAATGCCACTTTGACTTGGTAAATGGTTACATATGTTGCCTACACCCAATAAAAACCTAACTTTTCTGGTATTGTTAGACCAGCAGTATCCTTCAGTTCCTACAATAGCTATACTGGATGAGGGAAAACTGTGCTATATTTATGAAGAATTTAACAAGTATAAATTTACTATACCCTCAGATTTATAAAACTATCACATGAACATTGAGGTTATTAAAAAAATAGTTCAGGATTCAAGTCAGTCATTAAAAAGGTATTTTCTGACAAAGTCTCATACAGAAGTGCAAACATACACCAAATGATTAAATTATTCAGAACTCAACATGACCCAGCATTATTAAAATATCACTGATGGATTTGCACATTTCACTTTCAAGTAACTCCTTTCATCCATGAGAAGCTCTCTGATTTTTTTTCCTCCTCTCCCCTGACGTCAGACAAGCAAGAGACAGCATTGTCTTGGAGTAAATTCTTTTTTTGAGCAGCATCATTTCATTTCCAAATCATTCTGCATCCAGTGCAGAATGATCTAATAAAGTAAAATGATTTACGGTCTCACTCATGAGGTTTCTAATAAAGAAGGGTATCTTTCCTACCTGACAAGATACAAATAATCTGGTAAAGTGTCAGTATAAGAAAATATTTTTTTCATGTCAAAGCAAAGTTTTATTCCCTTACTGTCTAATATACAGTAAGATAAGACTTTATATTTAGATAGTTTTGCATAATTATGTCATTTGTTTAAAAGCCAAGTCATGGCTGTACTTCATGTCCAATGAAGAAGTATATCTACTTAAAATATAAACCCACATCTTGAAGTTTAATAAAAGATCTGAGAATCCTGAGTAAGTACAGGGCCTTAGCAAATAAGAGAGTCCCACATTATTAGCCAGTTAGAAGTTATGATGCATTATTTTTGAGATGTATTTAATGCAGCATGAACTGAGCCTATTTTTATATTTTACAAATGAAAGTATTTTCCTGTTTTAAATTTGTTCTTAAACACTATTTAGACTACAACCAACCCCGTTAAGATTCTGACTACTCTGAAACACAAGATAGTCATTACAAGTATATCAAACTTTCCATGTCCCACTTCAATACAAGTTGTGTGTACAAGGAGAAAATGAGCAAATATAGTAAGACGATTTCAGACTTGCCTATTTTTTAGATATGTCATAAATACTTTATGAATAGCATTCCCAAAAAATGTAAGAAGCTGGTGAAGGGTTGTGAAAATAGTTTATTTTTTAGAACTAGTGCCAGATTTTGGAAGTTTTCCTTTTCCAAGCATGTTCTTTAAGGCTCATTTCACATATTGCTTCTGTAGCTCAGCAGTGCTGGGCATGAACATGGAAATCCAGGCTGGTTCCTTTATATTTGTGGAATGCAAAATTAACTGTTTCTATTTCAGTTCTTGAGAATGTAGCTAGAGTGAAAAAAATGTAAGATTGGAAAGAGACTGCACTGCACCTACAGGTAAATCAGAGACTAAACAGACCAATAAAAAACTGCAGGGCAAATGATGCCAGGCTTTCATTCTGCACTGACAAAGTGAAGACACCTTTTGATCATCATGAAGCTTCACCAATTTGATTGCCTTCCATAATGAAAACTGCACCTACAGTGCAGTTGGATGGATGAGGGAAGAGCAATGGATATTGTCTACCTTGACCTCAAGGCTTTTGACATTGTCTCTCCTATCATCCTTAGAGTCCTGCACATGGGGAGGAATAACCCCAGCACCGGCTAGGGCTGACCTGCTGGGAAGCAGCTCTGCAGAGAGGAACCTGGTGGTCCTGGCAGACAACAAGCTATCCCTGACCCAGCAGTGCCCATCTCCAAGAAGGCCAGTGGTGTCCTGGGGTGCATCTGGAAGAGCATTGCCAGGAGGTCAAGGGAGGTGATCCTGCCCCTCTACTAAGCCCTGATGAGGCCTGGAATGCTGTGCCCAGTTCTGGGCTCCTTGGTACGTGACGAACATGGAGTGAGTCCAGTGGAGGGCTATGAAGATGATCAAGGGACTGGAGCATCTCTTTTATGAGGAAATGCTAAGGGAGCTAGGCCTGTTCAGCCTTAGGAGGAGATGACTGAGAGGGGATCTCATCAACGTCTGTCAGTATCGGAAGGGAGGGTACCAAGAGGACGAAGCCAGGCTCTTGTTGATGGTTCCAAGCAACAGGACAAGAGGCAATGGGCAGAAACTGATGCACAGAAGTTCCACCTGAATAGGAAGAACCTCCTCACAGTGGGTGACTGAGCACTGGAACAGATTGCCCAGAGAGGCTGTGGAGTCTCCTTCACTGAGGATATTCACGAACCATCTGGACACAATCCTGTGCCCTGTGCTCTGGGATGATCCTGCTTAAGCTTGGAGGTTGGACCAGATGACTCACTGTGGCCCCTTCCAGCCTGACCCACTCTGTGATTTTGTGTCAAGGCAGGTAATGGTGCTGCTACAGTATTGTTTGGCTTCTCTGGGCATAAGGAAAAGATATTTGTTAAGTCTGAAATTTATTAACAAAAATCATTTGGCAGCATTTCCAATGAACAAGAAAACACAACAGAAAAGTTTAGGAAAACTTCATCTATTTGGGATTATGAGGTGGTCTTTCATTCATGATGATGAAGAGGCATGAAAAAGTGACTAGTACATGTCTCTCTGCTTTAAATAAAGGGATTGTGCGTAAATGGATGTCAAGAATCTTGAAAGAAGAGCTAAGTAATACTAAAAATATAAATAAAATGGTGACAGAAATGCATGCTACAAATTACTAAAATAGCTTTAAAAAGTTTTTTTAATGCCTTAATTTGACATGTGATAAAAATCATCACTTAAAAAAGATAACATTATTTGCAAATTGAGCAAGAGGACCTGATGATAGCTATATATAATCAGTTGTCACCTTGCAGCTCAATTAGCCCTCGTGTAAAAATGAGGCATGTAAGGAGAAATGAGGTTTTGACATTATCTCTGCCAGCAAGATAATTACACAGCCTTCATTTAACAGTAGGGCAACACTACTGTAGCAACAAATTAACTCAGCTCCATTTGCAATTCATGGTGTGTTTTCTCATTTAATACCATTTGTCTTACCCCAAGTGAATGTTTCCATTAGTTTTCTCCAGCATAGCAAAACAGTCTTTGACTTCATACATTACATCACCAACTACTTTAGTTCCAGTAACTTTCTGAAAGCTGTATAAATTTGATTAAGTGATTTCCTCCCTCCCGTCAGCCTTAACTAAACCATTCTTTTTTTGGTTTACAGCCAAATAATAATACAGCAGGTCCTTTTGAATTTAATGAGCAAGGACCTGATTCCTTTACATGTTCATTTTGTTACTGTAGTTGACACCAGAAGCACAAATTTCCTTTGTTTTATGAAAAATATGTGAATTCAAATGTATCTGTCAAGTCCAAATGAAACTTCAGCAGCACTGATAGCTAAAATGTTACACATTGCTAAATTGAAGTATTATTAAATGTAACAAGTTTGTGCACAAAACTGAGACCCAAACGCTTCAATCCAGATTGTCATGTCTATCTTTAGTTACTATTCAGAAAATACGTACACACAATAATTTTTTTGTAATGCATGCAGCTTCTTAATTGGCATTTAAGAAGGCACTGTGGGCCAGAACTAACTTCCCACAAAGTTGAATATGCACTAACTTAATTTCTAGACTTACCTTAATTACTGCCAACCTATAGGAAGAAATAACATTTGAATATAGCTCTGAAGAGCTCCTTAGTGTGACAGTGTTCACAGGGGTTCTTGGATGAGGGAAGAGATGAGAATGTTGACTTTATATTCAGAAGGCTTGATTTATTATTTTATGCTATATATATAACATTAAAACTATACTAAAAAGAATAGAAGGAAAAGCTTCATCTCAGAAGGCTAGCTAAGCTAAGAATAGAATAGAAAAGAATGATAACAAAGGCAGCTGGCTCGGACAGAGAGAGAGAGCCAGCTCTGCCGTGACTGGTCACTAAATCCAAACATCCACACGAGACCAATCATGGATCCACCTGCTGCATTCCACAGCAGCAGATAACCATTGTTTACATTTTGTTCCTGGAGCCTCTCAGCTTCTCAGGAAGAAAAAATCCTAAGAAAGGATTTTCATAAAAAGATGTCTGCGACACCTTAGCACACATAGTAAACCCTCATGTGCAAAACCTAAGAACACCCTTCCTGGCAGCAATCAGTTAGCTCTATACATGGCTTCCATAGGTCTGGAGAATAATCAACAATCACCTGCTGGTGTCTTCACTGCCAACTAAGCAGAAGGTAGCATAAATGTCTGAAAATTGCCATACTTCATGGCCTAGGAAGGTGTTTACATACTACTACATGCCATTTTGTAAATACTTCAATTGCTAATCATCTTTATAAGCGACACAATTGCTAAACTCTTTTCTGAAAGAAACATGAATAGTTTGAAGCCTTTTCTAAATATTCTTAAAAAAAAGGTCTAATCTGTATCAGAATGTCAATTACACCGGAACTAGAAAATGCACAAAGGACTGTCTGTCCTGTTACTCAGAAGCAAATGAATAAATTAATTACACATTTCTAAGGCAAATTTCTCAGCATATTCATTTTCTTCCTCATAACCATGCCTTCATTGCAACAAAAGAAGCTTTTTCATTAGTTATGCAAAACTCTAAGATGATTTGTAACTTCTTGATCTTCCCAAGAATTCTTACTATAAAAGCCTAAAACCTACTACAACTGTACTGACAAATACATAGAGGAGGTAGTAGAGGATCGTCCATCACAGTGACAATCCATCACAAAAATAACCCACCCAGAACATACAGGCCTAAAAACTTGAAATGGTCACTGCAGCCAGTACAAATTGGGGCAGCTTGGAATGACCATGCTTCTCAAAAGTAAGGTCCTTCCTTGTCTACTATTCCCCTCTGCATCAATAAACAAATTTTGAGAAGATATGCACTGGCTTTAATCACGTACTGTAAAAGATTAGCTGGTTTTTGCACTAGTCTTAGGTCTGTTATCATTCCCATCATATTGGAAGCTTATCCAACAGATGCCCTCCTCTTATCCTCCGGTGGTTCTTTGTGCACTCAAGATTAACACACCAACACAATGTTTTCTTCTGTATTAACCAGCACGAGATATTTGGAGGAGTCTTTGTTGCCATAAAATAAGGGAAGTTGCATTAAAGGCATCCAAATTGTATTCACTTATAGGTGACAAGAGTAAAGGATGATGCCAGCACTTCAGGCAACGCATTCCATGCAAAAACTAATTAAAGGGGTTGAAAAACTGTATTATATGTAGTCTTTTGAAACTTCATTTAAAATTGGCTACCAATGATATGCTGAATGTCACCTTTTTCTAGTAAGAATGAACAACCTCTCTGATAATAATCTAAACCAATACAAAAAGCATAGCCATTTTTTTAAAGTATTTAACAAACATGAACTTTCTGCTTGTCAAAGGAAAGTAACAACTACTTTCCAAATTAATTAAATAGAATAAAAAATAGAACTGACACACAGATGATTTATCTAACTAAAGTTCACAAGATATATTTAGCCTATAGTAAAAGAAAGGGTGTCACTTTTTGTTACATGATTCCAAGGTGACTGCTTATATTTTGAACTGCTAGGCTAATGCTAGCCTGAGCACAAATCTGTCTTTTATTTCATAATTAATTCTCAGTGTCAAAACCAGTAGATGTCTTTTTTTGTATCAACATACTCTGTCTGTTAATTATACCACCATAAAAATCAGGCTTGAAATCAGAATAATGTTGTGACAGTATGAAAACTCATAAAGAGATTTCTGAAGGAAATGCCAAATTCAGGCTCAAGCAGGCAAATAAATGAGCTCCTAAACTCACTTGATTGTAAGACTCAGCTTCACAGAAATATAAAATTCTTTTAATAGAATAACTGAAAAATACATGCAAAGTGAAACTGCTCATGCTGGTATCTTAATATCGTAAACCAAACAGCATTGCTTCAAAAACACAAGGGTTGTATTTTATATCATGACTATCTACTTGTGTAGAGAATGTAGAGCCCCTGCCAACAGAGAGAGGTAAGTTTGTTTGGGATAGAATGGTGACACAGAAAGGAAATCACTGAAACATACAGTGCTGTAGGTCACTCTCAGAATACCACTGCCTACCCAGTGCTTAAGGATTGAGGCTTCAGAGTTGAATTCTTAAGAGTTAGACCCTATGAAACAGCTTCCCCAGATCCAGCTCCTCCACTACTGTTGGACACCATCTCCAATGCAGTTAAAGCTTGACTGTGCACATCATACAATAACCTCAACTTCACTGTGACAGAGAGCTCCAAACACCCACTGTCTTTGAACTTCTTCAAAGGCAGAAAGTCTTGGAGAAACACTGTCTTCCCATGACTGGTCCTGTGCTCTGCCTGATTGAAATGGGAGGTAGTTTCAACAACGCACTCAAAATTCTCTCCAAACAGTGTTCAGCTACTTTCTGTTGCAGTGTAATAAAATGGAGAAGTACTCCAAATACCCGCTGGCTTTACATCAAGCTAGGCCTGCACGCTGGAGGATGTTTAGCTCTGCAGCCTGAAAAACAGAGGCAGCTGAGGTTCTGCAGCACAGGGCATCTAGGTTGATGGTCCTCAAGTGTGCTCATCTTCCAGCTGTCAGCTTTCATCTAACGCAGATCCCAACTCCTTTCCTGAAGCCTCACACTGGTGTCTGTGTCAGTCTAACACTAATAGAGTTCTAAAAGAACAACCTAAACCCCAAATCACCTGCTTCTTGTTCCTGTTTCAGACAGCTTTTAATAACCCTACAAAACTGTGACTAGCAGCAATACTGATGGTCCAGCCTTGCTTCCTTGCCTGCTATTCTCATCTCAGTCAAAAGATTGCAGATGTGAAGATTACACTATTAGTTGAATTCTACCACCAGTATCAAGGAATCTAATTCAAGCCTTCCATCATTTTTCATGCCCCTCAGACATTTTTATCCATTTTATTTCATGCCATCTCCTCCTCCCTTGTTAGAGAAAGCAGATTCCACATTTTTAAACTATTTTTAAAAATGTTTATATCATTAGCAGTTCTCTGACTTCTTCCTGTCTCTTGTGCACAGAACATTTTTCACAAACTCATCTGTACAGCTTTCACCCTTCCTCCAGTTAATTCCCTTTGGAAGACCCTCATCTGCTGTGCTGCCCATGGGAAATCCAGCTGATTTATACTGACAAGTTAATTAAAAACCCCAACAGAACAGCTTATTCTTATTTACCAGCCAACAGTCACATATCCTGCCATACTACTTCCCTCAATCTCCTTTGCATGTATGTTTTTATCTCCTTGTAGCAGGAACAGTGTTTTTTACATTGGGAAAGTACCTATTACTTTGTGAGAATAACAGAAAACAAGTATAAGTATGTGAGACTTAAGTCCACAAGGAACAAAAATCCCCAGTTGTTTATAATGACTTATAAACACAAATAGTAAAAATTAAATCTGCTAATGTCTTGGCTATCTTTTATAGACAGTGCTTGGTCTAGCTTTGCAGTTTTCAATTCTTTTGTTTTAGTGAAATGATTCAACACACCCAAATGCTGAGAAGTGGGATGGGATGGTGCAAGCAAGTGGACAAATTCAAGCTGAGAAATTTCGGTGAAATGCTCAACTAATTCATTAGGTGGAAAAGGCCAGGATCAACCAAGGATGTGCATCCTCTTACCCTCCCCTCCTTTAGGGACTGCAAGCTGTTTTAAGCCAGTTTGGCTGTTCAATTTAACTTAGGTCACTGAATAAATTGTTAACCCTCAGGGTGCTGGTAAAGGGGAGATTACAATATAAGAATGTTTCAAATTCTTTAATGAAACAAATCCTATGCTGCTAACTTTACCTACTATTCCACCTTGAACAAAAAAAGATGGAAATAAAATCTAAAAGCCAACAAGCTTAACCACAAGAAAACCTAATATATACTAGGGAAAAGAATCCAACAAAACATTTCCCTTAAGAATGACATTATAGATCAGTGAAAGTTTTAATTATTTTTTTTTTAGTTTTTAATTATTTTATTAGTGAAAGTTTTAAATTATTTTACATTATTGGCATTATTAATTTGAAACTGTATTTCAAAATAAATTTTTAAATAACCTCATGCACATTAAGTAGTTTTAGAGAATATACTGACAGAAAGATGATAATTTTAAGGGAAAACAAAGCTAAACTTTTAAAAATATTAATTTTTGACTTACTTGCAATGAGGAAATACAAATAAATTATATGGATGAAAGATATGTTTGGTCACTTTATTGAAGCCCCAGTTACATTCTCTTGTCCATCTCACAACTGGCTGGATGAAATTAATTTAACAAGGGAGCCAATGTATATTAAAAAGAGAACAGACCAAGGATGTGGCACTTGCCAGTACTTCCAAAAAATTTTGAAGCTTCACCTGCTCATACATTAAGAATATATGTTATTAAACATACGACATTATGAAATGAAAATATTTCAGTACACGAATTTAGCATAACACGGTACCACTGTTATTATGGGTTTAGATATTGATGCAATTCATGTTTCTATAACTACAGATTAACATCCTAAACTACTGGGTTTTGCTTCAGTTACACATCAGGGGAAAACTTAATAAAACAGGTAGTTAACTGTAGATTACTACTTTTATGCTTTCTGGGCTTTTTTTCCAGAAGCAGCAAATTGATATAATCAAGAATTCAAAAAATAATGTGCATTTTATCTACAGAAAAGCAGTCTCTTGTTTTTTAGACTAAAGGAATATTTCCATAAGCACATTTAATATACTAGACCAAGTTCTTAGAAAGTGTTATCATTTTCGGACCATCCCTTACTTTAAAGTGGAAGTGAAACTCCTGCACGGCTTGGCAACAAGAAGCGTTATACTGAAGATAACTTCCCCACTAAACAGGAAATGCTCTGTTTGGGGTTATTTCTTCTCATCTTTGTTCCTTCCTGCTTTCTACCTATCATTCATACAGAAATATTAAGAGGCCAAACTAATACACTAGGCATAGACACTGTTAGTAGGTGAGCTCTCTGTAATTGGTCAACAGCTTCATAGAACAAAGATTTTGGACAGAGGATAAAAAGAGCAGCTTTGATAAGGCAGTCAAGCCAGGCTGTAGACTGTGGTTAATATTCTTTGCTGATTTAATAGTGCTAATTCCCAAGATAGGCATTGCTTCTGATGTAGGACTACCAAAGCACTTGAATTTAAATGTTTCCCTGTAAAATTTAAGCACTTGGTCAAGTGCATAAATCTCTATCAAGAGACTGCATGCACCCTTTCAGTATTGAGTACTATTCAGTTAGCCAAAAGACTAAGTGAGATTAAGTCTCTGCCAAAACCGGTTCTTAACCACTCAATTAAGTCTGACATGCTTTAAGAGACAAAAGGTGTTTAATCAGTTGTTACGGATTTTTCTGACAGCTTGAGTGTATGCACTCCACTCTGGTCTTACTCAAGTCAGTCCCCAAAACTTCTGCAGTATTACTTCAAGTTCAAGAAAGACAACACAGCATACTTCCCATTTCCAGACTGGATACACACTAGTGCCAAAAAAAAAAAAAATGAAGGTTCAGATAAATAGGAAAGACAAAGTAAAGTTGGATGGTGATGTGAAAGATGGTCATTAGTCCATCAAACCTAGACAGGTTTCCAAACAACTTGATAGTCTTATTTCTCAATTTTAACTTAATCAAAAACTAAAGGTAAAATCCCACCAGGAAACAGTTTGTCCTAAGTAAGTCATTACTGCTAAAATGGGCTGTCCTGCATACCCTCTTCCACATTCATGTGTCAAAGGTTAAGTTTCTCCCATTCTCCAGATCACTTCTCCATCTCACAAAGATGATGGTAAAATTAACCTCAAAAGAGAAGTCTGTGGTTTTTTACTGTTTGCTATGATGGATTGAGGCAACTCAGTAGTCAGTTATAATTCAGAACTCTGGTAAAATGTAGGACAGGAATCACAGGGCCTAGAGCAGGTAGGTTATGAGCTAGCTTAGAATTAAAGAAAGCAAGAAACTAAGCAAGCCTTTGCCTTCCAGTGGCAGGAGACCACTAGATCAACTCGGCTACCCAGCGACCTGACATTTCAAATTCTCAGACATGTTTTCCTTAAATATTAGAAAGCCACAGTATCCATTTCAATTCTCATTACCTGAAAGACTGAAATAACTTTGAAAACAAACAAGCAATATTTTGTTTCCTTCAAGCTTCCCACATAATTCAGATAATGCATCACATCTGGAAGAAGCTTACTGAGTTTGTGTGACCCACTACCATTCAGTAAACAATTCACATGCAGAACTGCCTCCCTTTGCTTCAAACAAACTGTGTTATAATGGAATGAGTGTGATACTTGAAAGAATTGCTTACAATTGCACATACAAGAGAAAAAAGATAGCTAAGTCTAAATTAAGATGTTGGCTATGAAGTTTCCAATAGGACCTTGACATGACTGTTGACCTACTCATGACATGATCACACCAGTAAGGATTTGGAATTCTATTAGTATTACCAGAGGAAAAAAGTCAAGGAGTCATCAGGAAAATAAATCTATATCTGCTACTCCATCAGCCAATTACTGTTGTTAAAGTGGAATTAGATGAGTATTGACAATGTGAAGGGGATAAGGATTAAGCAGATGACAGAGCATACAGCTAGCATTGCTCTTCTGGCTTTTTTTTTCCCCCTACAGAAAGCCTTAAAAAAACCCCAGATGGGAAAGGAATATAGTATACAGAATCCAGTGTTGTAGCTCTGATCATGTCCTGAAGTAGCAGTTATAAACATCAGCCTTCCAGCCAATCACAAAACCAGGCCAAACCCAGTATTGGAGTCCACTAAGGCAAGAGTTTGACATGACATTAACTTGACAACTCACTTCAACCTCAATTATCTGAATACCACGTAGTAATGCAATTAAATTATGTTAGAGGTATTTTTCTTAGTTCTTAAGAACTGTTTCAGTGTAATAAATGAAACCATAAAAATTTCTCACTTAAATGAAGCAGTGTTCATGAAGTCAGTGGACTTTTGACATTTAAGAAGCTAACTTCACAGCTGTTTTGTAAATCTTTTTAAATACTCCTAGTAATGGGAGAAAGGGCAGACTTGAAATTCTTACTGATTACTCATTTTGGCTCATACACCTATCAGCCTGCAATTTGGCTTCAGTATTGGCTACAATCCCCATTAATTTCTTTTTAAACACAGACACACATGCAAAGAGTGTATTTCTACATGGAACAAACATTACACAAAAACTTGGCAAAATATTTCCTCCTGTGGTCCAGGTTGCCCAAACACTCAATTTTTTTAATGTAATATAAAGGACGTAAGTCAATCAGTGTGAATGAACAAACCTGTGTGAAGGGAATAAAAATTTTAACTGTTTGCAATTCTTACTGAGGATGCTAGTAACACTGAAAAATATAGGGGAAAAAACCCTCAGATTGTGTCAAATTTTCTTTTGAGTAAACACCTCATTATCTCAGAATGTCATTATTTTTAAATAATGAAAAGCCTTTATTTCCAGAGTTAAATTCCTGCAGAATTACACTGCTATAACAGTTTCCCTTCACGATCAGAAGCACTGAACCATGAACTCTATGCAAACCAAAGGAAGAAACTTAGCATACTCAAGCAACTTTTTAGCTTTTTAATAATTAGTTTGCTTATTTGGTCCAAATAAACATCAAGATTGCCAGTTGACATAGTATAAGGGCAGAAAAAATTGGAAGGAATGAAATCACCAAATTTCTGAAGATTAAAATTCCAAGTGACACCTAAACATAGGTAGCATGGAGATGCATGCACAGTGTTTATTTTATTAGTTATTAGTGCTCTTGGATGCAAATGTGCTTTATATACAGTACAAATTCAAAGAATCAGTCTGCTATCATTTCTGTTCGTGCTTCACATGACTAAACCTAGCAGAGACCCAATTCTTATTCTGGGCTACCAGAAAGCAAATGTCTGCTTCCACCTTGACCCATCATTCTTGGAACTCAAGGGACTTAGCCTTCTTGAAAATTTGCCAAGAATTTTCTTGGCATTATCTTTTATCAGTACCTCAGGGAAATTTAACCTTAGACACTATTAAAACAGGAAAACAACATTTTTAGAATATTCAGACAAAAGTTAAAGTAAGTCTTAGAGGTCACTACAGCCATAGCTCAAGACATTAAAAAAAAACAACCAACCAAAAAACCAGCATGGTTTCTGTTTGGAGCAAAGCTTTGAGTTTAATTAACTGAAATATAAATAACATTGTCTAAAATAATTAAGGATAACAGAGGATACTAATTACTAAACATAAATGACCTGGCCAACAAATCAATAAAATCGGTGCTTTTGAGTTTCTATTCTAACTGTCTCTACCTGTTCATGATGCATTCTGAAGGGAGATAAAGCAAACGGGGGGGGGGGGGGGGGGGGGGGGGGGAGAATAAAAAAAATCAAGCAACTCTGCCCGGTTTCTTATAGCTTTAGACCTGACATTTAAGTGACTTTGAGGGCTAACAAAGGCACAAACACTGATCAAATGTTGAAGCATTTATAAGGTTACTCCCATATGGGTTTCTCTCATGCTAATAACTAAGTTTATGCCAAAAGCCTTTCCTCAAGGGAGTTAATAAATTTAGGTTTGTCACTTAAGCTGGCTACATCTTTTCACAAAACTTGAGGTATTTAATAATCATTTACATCTGAACGACTGTCACATTTAAGTGGATTGTCAAATTAACTTGGAATTTCCTGAAGGTATTAGAATGAGGCAAGAAGGAAGAAAGAAAAGTGATGACAGCTCACATCAGTTCCATAGAAAACCCAGGTAAAAAAATGCAATAAAAAATTGGCTTTCCACTAGAGAATGACAATGGATAACACACCTCTCTCCCTCTTCTTGACAAAACAGATTTATTACAGTGGATAAAAGAGGTACCAACTCCACAGAATGTATCATCAACAATAGAGATTATACAAATCAAGATGTACATTTCAATTATTAGAGAAAATATAGGATAAGATGCCTAGAAGTTCAAAGTAATGTCATTTAGGGAGACAAAGAAAGTTGTTGGGGTTTTTTTTTTTGTTTTGAAGTTATATTATCAGCTCTATGTATATCAGCTCTACTGATATACAGCAGCTCCAGACAAACATTTTTTTTGCCTGTGTACAGCGCAAGCACTACAGACTGCACAGCATGGACCTCACATGTTCCACTGCTATGAGGCTCTGGCAATCACTCTCAACTTAGTCCTAAACACAGAAATTATACACAAAATTTTCCTAAGTGTCTCTACAATGTAGCTGCCCAATGTCACTCAAATCAAGATTTTCTTAACAGTACATGAAAACGTTTCTACAACTTTCCTTTTCTTCCTTAACCTACCATTTCCACTACTAAACCATCTGCTATCATAATCCATTCTTTCAACTTGCTGCAAGTATTCAGATTAAAATTTAGTACTGCATTTAAATAGGTATTTACTTCCTGAATTACATGTATGTTTAATAACAATAGGTACACACCAGCCAGATCACACAGAGAGAATTTTGACCTTTTATAAGTGAGAAGAAAATTACCTCTGATTTCTTTTTCAGCACCCATCATCCCTAAAAATAATCTCTTGGTGACTTTCTAGAGATCAAGCAACTGGAATGGCAGCACTTAAAACCAAAAAACATCACAACAGTTTTTAGGAAACTGGTCAGTTTCCAGACGGATCTACCTGGAAAGATTTTTATGGGAAAGATTTTTATGAACTTAAGTGTGACCTCAGTCTACAGGCAAACAGCCAGGCAAATTTACAATGTTTCCTAAATCGGCACCAGACCCATGTTCCACTAGCAAGCTTATGCCCACTAGATGTTACTGCCCATCTTTACATCTCAGCTGCTTTTCAGACCAGCAATCAGCAGGATAGGCTGAGCAGACAGAAAAATGGACAAAAGTTTTAACAAAGTCAGTCAGAGAATGCTCCTATAGCCTATGAACTACTACACACTTGTTGATTTGCTTACTTAGAACAAATGAATAGTTTCACATTTAGGCGCAAGAGAATTGAGATGAGAGAGCAGCAGCAAGATTGTTTGCATTGGTAACTCATACACATATTCTAAAAATAAATGACTATTGCACAAGCAGCTGGCTGATGACTAGAAGTGGACAAAAAAGGTGATTACACAGCCTTCTCAAAAATGATACAACTGAAACATTGCACTGAAGAGCACTTACAGTAAAAACAACCATTCTGACAATTCACTACTATTACACCACCATTAAGCTTAAGAACTTTGATCCTGTGTTAGGATCTTTACGCATTTAAAAAACCCCAACCTCAGGTAGAACCTTCATATTTAAGCACTTGTTAGGAGTTGAAAACTTAAGGAGAGTCACATTTAAATGACTGCAGCTTTGTATGAATTCAGAGAGCAATTGGCAGCATCTCTTCTCAGTTAAGGGACATTACAGATATCTGTAACAGTGATTGAGAATAAAGGGCAAAAGAGCAAGAACACACAAACAAGTAAAATGCAGAAATATAAACTTCAACCAATCCACTAAATGTAACCCGTCTTGCCAGACTTTTTTTTTAACTTATTGGAGAAATTGTTCTACTTAATATTGACAAAGAGATGTGTAAATCAATACATTTGGAACAAGCAATATATTTTAATTTAAAAATGTTCAAACTGCAGCAGTAAATCTATGCACTTAGCACATACAAATCAGAGGGGTTTGCTTGTTGGGTACTTTTGACAAGATAAGACAAGATGGTATGCACAGCTCAGATGCAAGTAACATCACAAACATTTTGAAAAATATACTAGCTAAAAGTAGGAATATGTTGAACTCTATTACCATTGGCTTGAATTTACCTAATGAAGTCAAGGAAAAGACACCATGGAAAAATTCTCAATTTTCTGTTTTGCAATAGATTCCAACTATTTGTTACTGTCATAAAGTTCAGACTCAAAGTTGTAGTCTTTGTAGTCTTTCTCAGCAAAATAAGTATCAGAATGAGAAAAGAAGAAGAGTTATAAAAAAAATCTAGAAGTCTCAAATGTAAATAAAGACGCCTTATTTCTTTCTTGTGGTATAATACTGCCCCCATACATTCTCCTCATGCTACTTCAAAATTGCTTCACCACCTTTCCTAATCATTGTCTCTTAGATGTACTAAGTTTAAAAAACTTTCAATAAAAATATGCAAATCTAAAACCCATTACTCAATTTCACATTTTAGCATGGACCTAAATATGCCATACCGTGAAAAAATATCCAGGTATTATTATTATAATAATAATTATTACTACTAAAAAATATACTACAGAAAATATGAGTTTGTTTTCAAGTTTGCAAAATATACTTTTAGCAAATTTCAAAATAAAAGTTTGGTAGGAAATTCTTACTAAAAGGGGAAGAGGTAGGATTCTATTAGCTATGTATTGACAGAGTAATTATTTCAGAAGGAACAGGCAAGCTGGGACAGTCTCAAGTTTCCCAAGTTAAAGAAGTGTTAATTAATTTCTTCCATAATACTTCTTTATGATTCTCATTTTATGTTCATCACGATGTAAAGGTATTAGTGATAAAGGATAAAGGCAGACAAACCAGTCTTAAAAAAAGGAAAAAACTGTAGAGATTATTTCAGAATAGTCTTAAATTTATAAAGGTATAATAGCATATATTAGAAACAATGATGTCACCTTCACTGCATACACTGGGATAGACCAAAAATTTCTTGGCAGTGCTACTGCTCTTTGTGTTTGCCCTACTTGCTATAGCCTAGAATATAATCAAAGTTTCAGCTGTTTCTGTAAATGAATTCATCAAGTTGCTAGTAATTTGAAATTGGACTACAACTTTGATCATAACAAATTAGTGCTAATAAGGCCAACTGTTCATTCACCATGGTGATATGCTAGATTTGTGATGAATGGTAAAAGACTGATTATTATTTTACTTATGACTACAGTCAGAGAACATTAGAAGCAAGAGCCAACACAAATCATTGAAAGTGGATTTCAACAATTAGGATCTTAAAAAGAATGAGAAAATATTTCTCATTTCTCTTCCTTCCCATTTCCTATAAACAGCAACCAGAAATACATTAATGTCACTCCTATCAAAAGGTAAAATATAAATTCATAAATGGCTTCTGGGAAATGGTTGTGGATAACAAAATGAAAAGGTGTTTTTAGAATACCTCTTAATTCCATTGGAATATGAGAACCCCCAAATATACTTGTCAAGTAATAGAAATTCAGATTGTTATAACTCCCCAGCAAGCCAGTTTGATATCCCTGAGCAAGACAGTGAGAAGGTTATTTAATATACCATAATTGTTCTTTAAAAAGGTTTCTCATGACATTTTAAGTTGAATAGAGGATTAAATAATTCAGAAAGAACATTTATCTTTTTCTTATCACTTGAAGTGAAAAGTACAAAATATCAGAAGTATATTGAAAATAACTGCACTGTTTTCCTGATTATTTGGGTTCTATCTTCAAAACCACATTCCTCTCTCAGCCTACATAGCCATCCCATAACAAAGTTTTTGAAGTAATTTGAGTAGTGGGGAAAAAAAAATCTGCCTTTTCCTGGAAAACTGCCAAGGATTTTGATCAAAGTATTAAGAATTTTCCCCTCTGAATGAGAGAGGGTTGGTGATGACAATATTCTATCCCTTGCAATCCAAGTAAATTCCTTCTGCTGGGATGACTGCCTTGAATCACTCTCTGGAAAGCCAGAGTTCACAATGCTCCTAAGCAGCTGTGGTGCTGTTTTCAGCATTGATGCACTGCCAAGCAAGGCCTGTTACTGTTTTTCAGTCTCTGCTGTCACCACTCTCCAATGACAATGCAGAAGTAAGCATTAGGCTTACTGTGACAAATAAATTTATTTAAAATGACTACCAAAACCAGTACAAACAATGTGGTAAGGAAGGAAATCATGAATAAAGAATACTGTCAAAAAGACCCAAAGAGAAAATGCCATGAAAATGCCAAAGGGAAAAAAAACACAAAAAAGAAAATGCCATGAAACATTTCTGGGAAATGAGAGTCCAGGAAACAATATATACAACAATACAGCAGGTGGTTTTCCCTGTATCCTCTTCCAGACCTGCCCTTGCAGTGACACTAAGTGGCAGTCCCAGGCAGGACTGATACAAGAGAGAAGGGAGGCTCTGGTTTATTTTTTGCCTTAAATAAGACAATTACACAAGACATATTTAGCTTATATTTGGACAACACAGAACTCCTAACATTCTCATTAAATATATGAAGCTTAGTGGTCTGGGGTGATCAATGCATGCAGTGAGTTACAGGACAGGAACCAGACAGAGCATGATGTAGCCAGCAAGCTGCACTTTGTGCAGTGCCTCTGCCAACACCTGCTTCTCACACCTGTGTCCCCTGAGTCTTAAGGAATACTACACAGATTTCCTGAGGTACCTGGAATTCATACATCTAAATCAGATAGAGAGAGGCCTAACTGGCCAAGTCTGGCAATTTGGACAGAATGCCAAGGATGGCAACGAAGTGTCACAGCACATGTCACAGTTGAGACAGCCACAATACACAGAGAATCACCATAAAATTTCAGAAGGCTTTAAGCATTCCCAAACAGAGTAACACCAAACTACATCAGAAGGCTTCAGGCATCTGCCCATACAGAGCAACATCACTTCAGAAGGCTGCAAGCATCTACCCTTCTTGTTCTTTAGCCCAGCCTTTTATACCCCTCATGTTCATGCATTGCACCTGGGTGCCCTCTGTTCCCTTTGGTGATTGGTCAGTGCACCTGGGCACTCCAGGTCTCATTGCTTTCAATGCTCTTTACCTGCTTCTCACAGATGTAGGGATGAGGCTTGGCCACAGTCCCACTCCCAATGACCACAAACTGTGCGCCTACAAGAAAACCATGGCACCTTGCTAGAAACACAGGGGATACTGACAGCACAGCACAAAGAACCAGACTCCTAGAAATCAGAGTCTCGGGCATAAAGATTTGAAAAGGCTCTTTCTCATTGTTTTATAAAAAAAATATTTTACAGTTTTAATTTTTTAAATAAATCTACATAGTAGTTATTTAATAAATACTTAAGCACAGAGAAACACTTAGCATTTATCTTTGGCAATGAATACTGTCATCTGACTAGCATATTGGCAAGAACAACATTTTCTTTTACCATACCCCCATTTAAAAATTCCTTTATTTAATAAATATGCATCTTTCTGCTACATGCTCTACATCAAAGATCCTTCCTTGTTCTTCTTAAAGACCATGCACTATAAACCCTATTCTGCGCCACCGATTTTAAATTTCATCTATAAAAGTCATTTTACATATACTACAAATAACAATACATGCTCCAGTTTGAATATTAAAGCTGTAATTCAATTTCAAGGTTCTTCTGACAGTATCATACTTTTTTTTTCCAAGATGCTACTTGAATCCATTTAGTAAATTCACAAACTACTGCAAATCAAAGCTTAAAATCTGATACATTTAATCAAGAACTTCAGAGCTTGTTGCTATCCATGCAAACAGTACTAAGAAGTTGGTCCTATAGTGTATTACTAGAAATTAACAGATATAGTTGAAATTAATGAAAGAAGCTACATGATTCCATATTTATAATCTATACCCTAATACACATTAATTTCAACTTGCATTGCACATTATTTTCTTCTTGCATTCCTATCAAACAAAAGAGAGGGTGTTACTCGCTATTAAGACAGATATATGAAAAACCCACATAGAGAGAAATCCAGATTTAATGAGTGTAAACTCACCCAAATCTCTGTTCCTTGGACTTCATTAGCACTAACTATTCAGAGATACCTAACTATTAGACAATACGAGGCTTTGACTGGATGAAAAATATTAGCTTCTATGAATCTTGTTAACAGTGTCAATAGAGCGTAGGTGGTGGTCAGGGACTGGCCCATGCCAGTCACATTTGGTACAAGTTGGCTCTGGGATGGACAAAATCAACTCACTGTACACCTGAGTCCCTGCTGCTTCTGTGAAAAGAGTATTAGGAATGGGAGGCAAAAGCCAAAAGGAGACACACACAAGAGGATGCAGAAAGGAGATGCCAGAAAAGGGACAAATGCTGAACAGAGGAGATGCAAGAGTGAGACCCACTGGTCTTTAGTTCCCCAGATCCTCCTTTCTCCCCTTTTTAAAAACGGGAGCAATGTTTCCCTTTTCCCAGTCATTAAGGACTTTGCCTGACAGTCATGACTTTTCAAATATGATGGAGAGTGCCTTGGCAACAGTATCTGTCAGTTCCCCCATCCCTGGGATGTGTGTCACCAGGTCACTTGTGGCTGTTCAGCTTCATGAAGCGATCCTGAATCTACTCTTTGCTTCGAGTGGAAGGGATTTTATTCCCTCCACATCCACACAGAATCAGGCACTTGAAGTTGTGTTTTGGGAGACATCAGCACAAACTCAGCCAACTCACACGTGGAGCCTGGAACAATTCACATCACACATCGCCCCTCTTCAAATAGGCAGTTCAGTTATGATGTATGCATGTATGCAGGTTTAAATAGCTATGAAAAGACAACTGTGGGTATCATCAAAAACAGAAAAAAGACTTGAGTTAGGTAAAAATGGGAAGGGGGAGTAAAAGTTCCTGCAGCTAAAAATTTTGTCAAAAGGCAGCAAAAACATCCTTAAGAAACGAAAACTCTTTGAGATGGTAAAGTTGTATTTGCTAACTGCATTTTGTATATTGCCAACAAGCAAACATGGCACTCAATTCAACCTTCAACCTGTTGAAAATGTATGATCAAAGTCTGCCATGTGAAATTTAGCACAGTAAACACTCCTACCCACAAAAACAAGCCAGTGCTTCCAAATAGAAACAAAAATACATATGAAATTCAGAGACATCCACAGCCAGGAGAGCACACAATACCTAGCCAGAACATCTCTTGGAAGACAAAGAAACAAACATAACAAGCCAAGGATTGGTATAATCCATAGTTCTTAGGTCAACTTGCTCCGCTTGAAAGAGGCTGAACAAATTATAAAGAAAACACATGGCAAGACACAGGAAAATCTCAAATGGGTTCTCCCCAGTCTCAACCTTCCACAATCTACCATCCTGCTGCACAAGACAAAAATTCATGGCAATGCCTGCCAAAACCCCCTCCTTATCTCACCTCTTTTGTTTGACACCTTTCAGATCAGCCATTGCTGCAGAGTAGGTGAGACCCTGCCAAACATCAGGAGAGCCTTGATCAGGAATAATCAGAACTGGGAGAATTGATGAGGATTCCTGTTTTGGGTTAATTAATGAGGATTGCTGCTTTGGGTTATCACTTTCATGAGAGAAAACTCAAAGTGCCTGGCATTAGCCAGCCTTCTCCAAATTGCTCGTCAGACAAGTTCTGAAGTGTACAGGTGCTGCTGATCAAACAACAAGCAATTCAGTTTTCCAGGCCACACAACATCTAGATCATACTAAACAACACTGGACACATGGATCAAGAAGACTGATCTCTATAAACCATACAACCATAAAAACTTTAATAAGATTGATGCACAAACCTGGACAAGTACCACCAGCTTCCTCAGAATGCTCAGTTAGAAGATGTATGCTAAGAAAAGCACACAAAGCTTTAAAAAGTCTGCTCTGAGAGAATTTGTGCCAGGCATTTTGCCAAAGGACAGATCATTAATGGTTTTGATGATCTCCCCTTGGAGAGGGGGCTGCCAAGACAAATCCTCTTAGTTATACTAGAGAGGTTAAGTGAGGTCAAAAAGTCCCACCTCTCCCCAGCTGTGGGCACTTCACCAGTTTGATAATTTTGATAATGAAATAAATGAATGCTTTAGGTGTTTACATTTAATTAGTCTGATACCAGCAGAGTTTCTAATAACCAGTATTATACTTGGGTTTGTGTCTGCTTTGATTAGCTCTCTTAACGGCCGACCAGCTCTGTCACCCTAGTGGAACAATCTATTTTGCGCAAGTCAAGGCCATTTGAGACCTCTGGGCTATGTGGAGGCTGACAGCACGGCTGGCCACTTCCAGCTCCTCCAGCAAGACAGCAGGAATAAAAGGGACACCAGATGTACCTGAATCTCCAGGCACTTTTCTGTCTCCCTTTAGGTTAAGGTAGACATGAGAGCCTGTTTTATTTTCTTCTGAAGGCGAAAGAAATAGTTGTGCTTGGTAACACATTTTGAAAGCCGCGGTGTACAATACCTCAAGGATATTATTTACCTTCCAAAGCAAGAGTGTCTAAACATTCACCTGTTCCCTAAACACTTCTATGCACAGGAGGCAAGAATTAATCTCCTTTCAAGAATAATACTTGTACAGTTGATCTCCATGGCAACAAAGGCAAAACTTAAAAGCAGTTGGTGTAAAAACATTCAGTATCCCATCAAAACAGTTAGCTACCACAAATACTGTTTGTGGCTATTCATTCAAGCACATTCTCTACATTGCTATGTTCCTGTTTCAATTATTTTGAGATTAAGTTTCTTTTCATTACTAATGTAATGGAAAAAAACTGTAGAAGAAACACATCCAAAAGAAATCCAAATATTTTGAACAGAAAAAAACCACACAATAACACTAACTGAAGGGTCACCAATTTCTCTCAAAGAACCAGCAACAAAGAATGTATCAATTGTCAGCAACAATATTGGGTAATTTTACTGAAAGCTCTCTTGGAAAATATTTTCTATTCCCTCATCACTACACAGTAAACTAGCAGACTATAGATACAATGGATGCAATTGACCAAAATTTGTGAACAGCAGTCTCATATCTATGAACGTAGAATTAAAAGATCACCAAATAATTAAGGACCTACTTCCCCATGATCCCACAACCACTCAATACATCACTACAACTAGACACAGGTAGTCATAATGAAATTTTCCATGCTCATGACAGATTTTGGGCCTGCTGCCCTCTAAGACTGCTGAAGAGCTCTGATCATACCACCTCCAGCAGTAACTCCCCTGAAATAAGCAAGTGAGGTACAAACCTCCCTCCATAGAAAAATAATAAAAAAACCCAAAAATAATCCCCCGGACGAAAATCTTGAAAGTACACCCAAGCAGACTGCTTTTTAAAAAGTACCTTTCCCCACTGCATAACACCTAAAAGGAAGAGAAGATTGTCATGGAACATCTGGACAACCACTGGAGTTTGCTACTAATGGGTTATTATTGATACTGCTTACGTTTTGTTATTTTGTGTTGCTTTACAGTACACGCACCTCAATACTTCTTTATTTTTTAGAAGTTGCGCTCACTGTTCTAATCCAGAAGAAAACACATTTCTTCTGAAAGGACACAACAATTCTCACGCACTTTCTGAAATAACTAAAGTAACTATAAACCCTGAGAAATGACAGTATGAATGTAGTTCTGAGAAAATAATGTTTTGAAGCTTGATAGAGTTTACACAAAGTTAAAATGATCACGATTCTAATTTTACAATTGTTACATATCAGAGTTAGTTTACAACCTTGCATCAGTTTACATTATTAAATATTCATTCTACCAGTTACACTTACTGATGCTTGTTTGCTCATGTGCTTCTTCCAAACACAGAAAAATGTGGCACAAGAAGAATTATTGTAATAGATCATGCATCTTCAGCTGCAAATGTTCCTTTCAAAGACCATGTCTTTCTGGATCTTGCCAATTATTAGCACTAGTTAAGTAATTTCCACTTCCCCAAGGCAGTGACAAATACACATTTAAAGCCATTTAAACAGACAACATTTATAGTGATTGGCTAAAGCACAAAACCAGCATACATAAACCCTTTGTTGTTTCTCTAATTGCATGGCAGCTTTCTTTGCCTTTCTCTTGTAGGCTGTAGTCCTACCCACTACATAGCTCAGAATAAAAAGTCCTAAGGGGAGGTCACAGAGATTTATATCACTGCTGGAAACTCTGCTCTGTTGCAAACGTTTTTGACTCTTTTTGTAACACATTATTACAATTAGAAATAGAGTAGCACTAGGTGGTTCTGATTTTGACAATTTAAAGGGGCATTTTTCACCCAGCTTACTCTTGAAGAACGTTAATACATGATTATGACATATGTATCCCTCAAACAGTACTCTAGGTATTAGATTTGTATTTGTACATAATTATAGTAAGGCTTAAAATGGGCAAAAAATCATATTTCCATATAAAAATAAGAAATAAACTTTGAGAGAAAGAGATGAACATATTGACACTATTTTTAGATAAGCAGGTAAGACCTGTAATTAAAGCCTGATCTTTGCCTAAGAAAACATCCGCTTTCTTCACTGTGTAATTAGTAAAATTAATGAATTCAAATCCATCCATAAAAATGATTTTTTAAAGTTTGAAATCAATCACTTTAAAACCCAAGATACTTTCAGCTACACAAATTTGCCAAAAAGTGATACTGTAGATCAAGTTCAAATTACAACTGCAATTTTCTTATAGTTATGCTTCAAACATTTTCTAGCCTTCCTCCTCTATTCTGCCAATGTTCACATTTCTTTTATAAACAAAACATATTTGTGTGTTTAAGAGATTTAAGATAATTACATACTAAATTAACCTTCTCATACATAATTCTTGTCAGAAATCTGATTAAGATCACTTTTTTTTAACTGGATCCTAACAGGAAATATATTTATTGGGACATTTGTAAAAAAATAAGACTATCCCCCTCTGACATATTTTATTATATACAGAGCAGGAAACTGCTGAACAGTGAACACAATTTCACAGATTAGAATATCAAACATTAAAGAAATTTCTTTTAAAATATATTCTTAAAAAAGTGTTCCTTCTATAAACATCACATGGCAGGTGACCACACTTGAAGAGGTTAGCTGGATAATTACAGACACCCCAAACGATGGTGCACAGAGCATGCTTTAGCAATCACCACTTTTGCTATTGCATTGCTGCCATAAAGGGACAACAAAAGGAGCTTCTATCACACCATCTTTGGGTTCTCACTCACAAGGGCAATTCTGACTGCCCATATTAAAAACCTTTGACCAAAACCTATGTATGTATCTGTTCATCTGCTATAATTGTTTCAATTTTCCTCTTTGACTCAGAGATATGTGCAGGAAAAACCTAGCTAACAATCTCATAAGTACTTGTTTTACGAATCTGGCCCTCAGTCAAGAAGTTGCAGTGAAAAGTCTTTTAATCACCTTCTGATCAGAATTTACTGGATTGGATCTAAGTTCAAGGGTATTAAAATGTGCAAAGGAGACTATGAAAAAATGTCTGGGTTATAGATTTTAACTTCTTAACTAGAAAATTGACTCAAAATAGATTTTCTAATTTACAATGAATCAAAAGAAAAAACATTAGACCATAGCAAAAGTGGCACAAATGTATCAAAAAGCAAATGAATAAACATTTGAAAAGATTTATTATTAGAAATCGTAATAAATTTTGGAAAGATGAATCGATTTTAGTTAAAAGGTATAACTGACAATTTATTGGGCGGGAAGATGCATTATTTTCCAATTGTTATCCACCGACAGTAAAACTGATTTGTGTCCTATTGTATTTTATGGAAAAGGAGAGAGCAACTTTCAGTGATTTAGATTAAATGTATTAATCATAACCAGACACTGTGAACTATATATCTACTATTAAAGAAGATTTTTGACATTTAATTCTGTAGCAATATTTTGGCTCTGTACCACTCTTCCTAAATCCAATTCCTGCTACAGTTGGCAGATTTCTCCCTTTTAATTTTATGGGGCTTAAAGTAGCATTTAACCATCCATGCGGTAAATAATGCAGGATTAGAAATATTTAGTGTTTTGTTTCCCTTTGAAGAGAACCAATCCATCAACCTCCAAATATTTTAAAAATATTTTCCACATTCTAGTAACATTTAATATAAGATTCAGTAAAACATCCTACATAAATGAAGTTGTTTTCCTGAAACAAAAAATACCCCACATTAAATACTAAAGAAAATATGCATCTGCATCACTGATTTAGGGGAAGAAATTTTATAATGATACTGCTTTGGGTACAAAGAAAACTTTAATAAAACCTTCCAAGTTTTTAAACTTAACAGTAACATAATATCTAATACATGATTTTTTTCAATCAGAAAAAATACAGTTAAACGTTCCCCTGAACAAGGTATAACAATATATTTTATAATATTTATGCCCAACTTAACACTGAAATGGTAGCTTCTATTTATACAAACCCCCTCCCCCCCCCTTTTTTTATGGAGTCATTGCTTACATTTTGCTTTAATGTTATATTTTGCTGCATGGAAAAGTGAGTTTAGAATAAATTTTAAGAAGCAATATTCTTAGAATTATTTTAGGTAGTACAAATAGTCTTAAAATGCCTTATAGCTGCACCAAAATGTAGATCCCAGGTTTAAAAAAAAAAACACAAACAAGAGGTGCAGTATGGCAACAAAAACTCAGTTGTGACATGTACAATGCTTTCTTTCCCATAGCATAACAGTGTGACAGAAAACAGGAAAAAGGGTTTTCTCCAGTTTGACCATATTCTTCAGGGAATAAAAATGCAACCTACTGTGAACATACTCTACGAATCTGTTTAGGTCTTTGTAAAAAAAGGCTTTTAGAAGCCTTGTCCAAAGCAAACAGGTCAGGGCAAAGGGAAAATGGGGCACATTGTCTCTAAAAAGCTCTTTAAAGTGAACTACATGAGTGTTTAAAGAAATACACATCTAAAGCAAGACAGTTGAAACAGAGTTTGTCCATCAGCTAACAGTATGGAAAGATGACTCCCTAAACAAACAACTTTCAGTTCTCTGAATTGAGAAGTTTCTTCCTTGACCTTTAAAACCAAGATTTGCAGGAATACTAAGTCAGAGCTGAGAAGTAACAGAATGAGAAAGTTAGTCTCCTACTTGTGAATGCAGGTGTTCAAAACCACCTGTCAAATCCAAAGTCAGTAGTGAGAAAAACTATCCACAGCAAAAATCAGATCAGGAGTAGGTATAAAAGTCTGCTGAGTCTAATTGCAAAGGGCTGAGTGGAACGGATTTTGAGCTGTTATCAAAACTGTTGGACTGAAGTGTTCACTTGTTCAGTTACAAGCATTTACACTTCACTTCAAAAAGAAGCTAAAAAAGCACCTGCTATGTTGCAGCTGTAGGGACAGTAATTAACAGGCAAGGACTAATACTCTCTTAAGCTACTCCATCTGCAAGTGCTAATAAACCTTTTCTTTTTGTCTTTTTTATTCCTAGATACTCTATGTCAATCAGCAATTGGACAAATGGTGTAAGTACATAAAAAACAATAATTATTATGCTTTTGAAAACATCATACCAGTGTTTTATGTAGGGCTTTCCCACAAAATCAAGAGCCCACAAAACTTAGGCACTTGGAGTTTTTCTGTGGCTCACCTCACAACTCAGCTTTTTTAAAGTACTGACTATCTATGGAAAATGACCTTTCCAATCTAGGATTGCTTACCACCATTTTATTTAAAGTTAGCACTGCTGTCTCTGATTTTGGATAAACATGTTTTATAAAGTGCTCACTTCCAACGGGTCTTTGAATTGAACACGTTGAAACATAAACAAAGCCTACATTTCTGTAAAGAAAAGGTTCTGCATTCAGTTATGTGCTTACTTGCTGTAAATACCATGTGGTAACTGTTGGAAGAGTTTTGAGTAGTTTTCAGTAATTTTTGCCTTCTCAAAAACCTACACTCTCAATATACACATTTGATTTTCTTATTTCATGAAACCATACTAAGTGTAATAACAATTAAAGGATTTATTTTTTCCATTAGAATTGCACAAAAACACGAAACATCAAAGAACCCATAGGCACTTGGGAAGTCAAAATAAGCAAATTCCAAATGTCTAGAGAAGAAACATTTTATGCAGTCACACACCAGACAGTGGGATTTCTTTTAAAGCTGCAGAAAACAAGAGGAATAATCATGTTGCTTCGTATTTTGAGGTCAGAGGTTTTAAAAATCATTATTATCTGTAAAGACTGCTGTAAAACTGTATTAAATGTGTTTTCAAGACAGACACTAACTGCAGAATGAAAGGGATATCATAATGCTATTTGTCCTCCTTGAAAATAAACTTAAGTGAAATTGTAGATGACAATCACTGGAGCGGTTGGGTTGAGGTGAATTACAAGAAATACTGCTTAGCCTAACAGTTCATAGCACTTGTCACCATGAATAAACCACAGAACGCATCTAAAAAACTAAGCAGCACATTTGGCATTTCTGAGACTAATGCTGGAGGGCAACTGCTTTGCTGAAGTGGGATGCTGGTTTTGACACTATACTTGAGAGTCCAAGAAGAGACTAAGTCACCACATTCACTTCAGCTAGACAGAAGTTAATCTTTGATAGTTTAAGGGTATGCTTTGTTTGTCACTGTGGGTCAACTATACCAATAAAAAACCATTGTGAGCTTTATGACACAAAGTATCTCTTTTCATGGTTATACCTAAGAGATACTTACATTTTGTTGATAAAGCACAATTGTTATCTCCACAAGCTATTAATTGGCTGCTGCATCTAAACTATGTTTTTTTTCCTTGATAGTCATAGGTTTCGTAAGAATCAAGTTAAGACACAACTCAAGACTCTACACTCTAATTTACAAGGTAAGTGGCACAGAAGAATGAATAAAAACCACATGGCTCACCTTCACCAGTAACTCTGCTCTGGCTAATGAACTACAGCTTCAAGTGAGACAAATGCTGTGGTATTATTTGTGTCTCTTTACTGATTTGATGACACCATGATAATTGAAGATTTTCATAAGACAATTTCAGGTGACACAAAAATCACTGTCACTTAATGCAAACAGCTTGTGAGGCAGACTTTATTTAACCACAAATCTCATAAGTAGAAATCACAACCCATCATAACAATGACATCAACACTGACAAACCTGACCTATTAATTGCAGTGCTCTGCCTTGAACAATCACATACAAACCAACTGTGCCTTACATACGGATACCACTGCTGGTGCTATTAGTGATGAGAACCACTTTGAGAACTGACCTACCATGAAAAATGATACATGTGTAATTAGGATCCTTTCAGTGAGGAAGTACACTAAGCCATTATGAAAGTCACTAAGCAGCTTTAGTCCTCCATCAGGTGCTTCCCATAGCAGATGGAAGTTACATTAGGCTTGCATTGGTGTAAGTGAAAGCTTTAGAAAAAATGCACTAGAAAATTAATTTGTGGAAAAAAGAAGCTCATGCTATGTGGAATACATGGTGAGGATTAAAAGGTGTAAGAACAATGAGCAGCTCCTCCAAAAATGGATAGATACATGAAATTAAAAACATCACAGATACCTCAGCATTTTCCCCAATATTTACATTTCATTTTGAAACCTACATTCTTTATGATGAGGTTTTGAAATTTGACTGAATCTTTTTTTCCCTTTGGTTCACAGATTTGGGTTGGAAGCGAAAGATCATCTAGTCCAACCCCCCTCCGCCATGAGAAGGGACACCTGCTAAATGTGAAACTATTGTTTTCTCATAAAATAATACTATTTCAATGTGACTATGTTTTGAAGTCTAGAAGCGTGCCACCTGACTCATTCCTCAGGAAAACTGTAGTATTTTTGCCAATAGTTACTGAACAGTAGAAGAATCGAAGGTGGGGCTTACAGTGACATCCCAGCAGCAATTCCTCTCCTAACAATATGAATTTTTCTGCCTGAAAAAAACATATCTGCAGGAAGCACATAGGTGCAGGAAGCCACCCACTCCTTAAGGAAGTTTTATCCCTCTACACGGTAAAACTAAGGTATTGAGTTAAAGAGAGGATTAAAAGATCATGACATTGACGAGATTTTTGCATAAACAGGTATCAATTTAAGGTAATTACAAATAAAAAAAGGGAAAAGCATACTAAGAAAGGCTTTCAGTAGCTGAGAGTAATTTTTGACAGGAAATCTTAATAAAACCATTAGAAAACCAAAAATACACTACTCTCCTACTTGTTTAAAGGTAAACTCACTTGGAGTTTTAGCAGCATAAGGTTTCAAAATGTTACTCTCAGGCAGAGGCTTAATATTCCTCATCATGAATTAATCAAAGTGTGAAATTCAACAAGAGTTTAGTTTTGTTATAATCTAATACCATCACATTTCCACAGAATTTGATATAGAGACTATTGCTCCAAATGACAGAAAATCATTAACTGAAGAAAATAATTAATACACCACAAATAAATTCTTCCATGCACCTCACTGATACTGTATTTTACTATATTATCTGACTATACCCCTCATCCAACATAAACAAATTCTCCCAAAAGTTGCAGAGTATCCACAAAGAGACTTATGACCAATACAGTAAAAACAGTGCCCAAATTATTCTTTAAGGAAATATTCTTTGGATCTATAGCAAGGATTCTTACCCAGTAATATTTCACTTTATTTCCAAAATATTTTGACAAGAAAAAAAGCTCCTGAAAACACCTGGCTGTTTCTTCAGCTAAAAAGAACTTAGAAGCAGAAATGTTTGATTTGATTTTACATTTTGAAAGCTGTTTAAAACAGCACAAGTGCTCAATGCATCTTTTCTCCTAATGTCAATAGACTGTTAATCTGTCAACAATTTTTTTGGGAAAAGCTTTTACCTTTGAACTTTTAAAATAGAAGTCACAGGATTTGACAGAAATACCCAGACACCTTTAGATAACGGGTCCTGGAAATGTAGCTTTCATCCTTTAAACACATTTTGAATAATTACAACTGTGTATAGTCAAGCTCAGTAGCACAGCTGTGCAAAAAAATAAATCAATCCAGGAGTGCAAGACTTAATACAATCTGTCTTTAATATAATGAAACCAATCCCCACGACACAAAGGTGATGGATGGAAAAATTGGCAGAGTCAAAAGAAAGCATCTTTTTTTATTGGTCATGTTTTTTGCACTTGAGCTCAGTGAAATCACTTACCAGCTTCCAGCCCAGACAGGGAATACAGGCAGGGAGAGGTGACACAGAAGAGTTCTTAAACAAAACCCTGCAATGTTTCTCTCTGTCTCAGAGAAGAAACGGTGCCTAGAACCACACAAGGAGTAGCTAAAATAGCAGCACTCATTTTTAAAACTTATTAAAATTTCCACATTTGTACAGAGGAGTTGCGAATTCAAGTCAAAATTTTCAGTTGAATACTAAGTTGGGCAAAACATTTTGAAGAAAATGAGAAAATAGTCATGTTATGTTTTTGCTATCTATAATTAACTCTTCTTTTCTTTAAAAAGGGTTTTATGCTGTCCCCAGGAATCTGAGAAAAAAATTACAACCTTAATAATTTTAGGTAAAGAGGTAATTTAATATTCTACATCACAGAAACAAATCTTTACACTTCCAACACATCTAAAGGGTTAGATTTCAGATTTTATTCTATGAAATACCAAAGCTTCACATGCAATTTGCTAGAATGAACACAGATATAGTACTAGAAAAGTGACATGTATATCAACTATATGTCACTAGATGAGTGCCAAGTCTATAACCATACATAAAGACCAGAAGAAAAAAGCATTCCTTCTAAGAAATCAGTGTTTCATTCATGGAACACTACCTCTAAATGTCAGGATTTCTGCGTTTTCCTCACATAAAGCAATGTGAGGCTTGGGACTACTTCATCAGGTCGTCTGTAACTTCAGAATTCAACCAATTCAACTCAACCACAATAAGATTTGATACACCTTATTAAAAGAATACATTAAACATGAAAGCAAATGTATCATTTTCCTAATTTTAACTACAAAGCTACTACTATCAACTTGGCATGGTATTAGAGAAACCACATACTTTTCTATTTCTTTTCAAGTATAGCTACAGTTGATGCTATCACAAAATCAAGCAATGAAGACATAAAAAGCCACCATTATAGTTGCAACCCAAAATATATACATGACTAACTACTTAATTACAGATTCCATTAAAAACTTGTCTGTCTATGAACTGGACAATTGAAAGGCTGTAAGCCAGTTGTATTGAAGATTTTCTATATTTTTTTCATTTTCTTGTTCAGCCTTTTCAGTTGTCATCTGCTGTATAACTCATTCAACCTCGACATTGGAGTAGGTAAGGATTTTCAAAGTACGTGCATGCTAGGTTTTCTATTTCTCTCTTTCTTGTCCAATGTTGTGTGATTATTAAAAAAGTGTTTTGACTCAAAGGCAATACACATAATAAAAGAAAGACCCATGAGTTTGCTCAAATTAAGCAACTCATCCATGAAAAACAGGAAGAGCTTCTGGAGAGACTCTAAGCACTAGCTGTGGCTACCTCAAATTCAAGTTTGCTGCCTGGTTCATGAAGAGCATTTGTGCTCTGATCCTCAGCTCCCACCGTGCTGTGAATGTGATGTGAGCAGGCAGGTTCCTTGGTCCTCAGCAAGCAATACTCCCAATCTTAGCCTGTCATTCCTCTTACAAGAAAACACCCAAACAGTTGGGCATAAAACACTTTCTGAGAGAGGATGAGGGTATCCAGCCATTATCACAGCTCTTCCCTCTGCCTTCCCCAAACCTGTGATCTCACCCAGGCTTTGCTGGCTGCTATAATTGTGAACCTTCAACCAAGCTTTTCAAAAAACCTTAAGCCTTGACTGCATGCAAAAGGCGAAGTGTCCGCTCACATTCTGTGGATACAAATTACAAACCCTAAGACTGAACAGAAGATATAATGTGTATCTTTTAGGTACTGTATCTATTTTTTTAACATTGTTTCCCTTTCAGGTCTGTCTAAAAGCAGTGATACAGACATCAGACTCCTTGCTGCTAGAAGAGAATTCATTCACACCACAATTCTGTTCAACAACTTGAGTCTGCAGTGTTCTTTCCTCAAGATATTAATCTTTCTTAAAGCATTCTTGCTCTTCTTCACTGTTACCATCTAATAGCAGTAATTACTTCTTGTTCTGTGTTATCAGATGTCACAGGTATTAAAGGACTTTTTTTGTCATTGAATTTAAGTATCTAAAGAAGATTTTCTTTAAGAGGCAATCACTGACAAAAGGAAGCACACAAGCTCTTGTTTATATTTGTAAAGACAGATGCAGCAGATGTGCTCACAAACATAAATAGTCATTAAGGAGGTCAGAAAGCTGCATCTGCAGAGCTAACAGCACATCCCCTCAATTTGTGACTCCTGCCTAAACATAGTGACTCAGAAGCTACATTCACATGCCAACCTTCTTCCACAACATCATGCAAATGACATATTTAATAACTGGAGGTAACTGAATTATCAGTCTTTAGTAGATTTGCTTGGATTTTTCTTACAAAGGGAGCTACAATACCATCATTATATATGGGATACCATGAGTGGAAGACAAAATGGACTCCTAAGGACAATCCAGAAAGTGTAGCAGAAAATAAACATTAGGATTTTTTATTATATATATGCATTCACAGTATATCTTCATCAATTGAAATTTAATCACCTTTTTACAATTTAGAGGAAAAGGAAGGTTTTAGGGTAGTTAAGCCATGTATCATCAGTACCATGAAGCTAACCTATCAGTTATAATAGCTCCTATAAAATACCAGAGTGAAATTGCAATAAGCCTAGAAAATGGGCTACAAATCCCAGATATGCTCAAGCAGGCACTGAACCAAAAATAAAAATAGGTAGATAGGAAACCAAGAACTAGATAGCATTCATCTAATTCACGACCACTAACAGCAGAGATCACAGGCCAAGGTTTTAAAGCATCTTATTCAGCTCCAAATGGCAATTATTGGACAGGAACTTCAATTACAAAAACCTTGCCTCTTCAAAATGAATTAAATTTCTAGCAGGTCCTTTCTATTCTCTCCACATATAATAACTCTGACATTTCTCAGAAACAACTTATGTTGTTTAAATGTTTTCAGATTTAAGTTGCCTAATGTTGTCAAACAATAAAAAATATCCATGTTACAGTATTTATTGTCCTGGCCTATGTTTATTACACCTGTTAAAAGATCTCAAACATGCTCTTCCAAACATTTTTCTTCTAAGAAAGAAATAGACTGGGCTATAATTAATACATTTTAGCATTTAAATTTAAAAAGTCAAATTTCTCTTCTCATCATGCCCTTCTCTAAAGAAAAATTAAAAAAAAATTATTAGAAACTTATTTTAGACAAAAGCTGTAGGAAAATCCAAGTATTAGATTGCAATGAAATGCAAAGACAGGTGAATTTTTTCCTCCACTTATAAACACTGCTCCTAGGGCTGTAGATACTAAAAAACCCCAAACATCCCATTTGTAGTGCCAGCTTTAGAACAGGCTCAGTACAAAGAAATGCATGATCTCTATGGCAGGCACTTGGATAACCTGTTTTAATTTTCTTTTGTGTATACCCTTTTCACCTGACCAGACAGGTGTAAACCAAACAAAAGAAAACAGGGACATATTTTTCAAAACAGATTTCTGGGATAAAATATGACCTGAATTGTACCACAATGCATCCTGCAAGCTTTTTTATTATCAGAAAAGAAATTTATTTGGTTTTCATCATAAAAGTGAAACATGTTTTCATATAGACATAAGATATATACTGAAAATAGTAACTTATACACACATATACACACAACTGCACTGAAAACTTTTTCCTTTACTTAGTTCAAAACAAGTACTGAGAAACAGTATCAGATTTTTTCTTCTGCAATGGGATGTCAGAATATTTAAGAAGAGTAAACATACACTCAGGGAGCAGTGGCACCAAGTCTTCCAGTTCCATTATCCATCCATAATGTCAGGGAACAAGCATAAGAATAATATGCTTTTCCAAAATCCTCTCAGAACAGTGCACATGAGCTTACAAAAATGAGAACACCTACCAGTGCATTCTGGTTTCCTGAAGCCTTTTTTATGTTTCTTGCTGGCATTCCATGAAGATGACTACATCTACTCTGGAAACCTACAAAAAACACAAGTTTGTTTAAGAATATTTTCTCGACCATAGAACCAATAAAATTCACCAATACACACCAATCTATCAATATGAACTCTGTTAAACAAAACCATTTTATTGGAAAACATTTTACTGGTGGAAACACAGAGCACAGAATGGGAAAAGTAAGGGAAAGAAAAATTGTCATGAAAATTGAAAATTCTGCAGCTATTCTTACTGCCATCCTGGATCTATGCACCATTGGGAGCACAAGCAGAGCACAGCAGAACTATAGTAGAAAGTGATTTTTGCATCACTTACAACTTCCTTATCACTAGGAAACATTAAATCTGGCCAATCCGCAGAGACCAAGTCCTCCAAAGCAATCCAAGTGTCTAGAGAATAATCCTTACAGAAGGATTCAATACATTCAGTGTAGTAGTTTAAAAGTGATTTGACCGCTGGTCAGATTTGTATTTGAATGGGAAAGAAGATGCTTGTGGCAGAGGAAGGTACAACAAAATTCTCTGGCAGCAAGCTGAGGTTTGACAGCTTCAATCTGTGGACAAGAGTGTGTTCCTAGCTGTAAATGCAATCCAACACTGGTAGAGTTTACCATTGGTTACACTGGATCCACAGTGGTGGGAAGTACTTTAGAAATAAAGAAAAAGGGTATTTTCTAAGTTACAATCTCAATCCATACTCCAGAAGAACCCTTCCCTCTTCTGTACAAACAACATGGCCATAAAGCAAGGCAGATGGTCACATTAGTCTTTCCAGCCTTTAAATTAATGAACTTCAATAGAATTCTATACATTATAGCAGAGGCCAGGAGCAAAATGGAACATCAGGTTTCATTTAAAATAATGTTGAAAAATTCTCGAGGAAAACATTGAGAGAAATAAAAACAGCAGGTCATCAAAATGAGCCATTTTGCATCTTCTGACTTTCCTAATAATTGACTTTGAGTTATTTCTCTCTAATAATATCTTAAAAATCTAACAGTTCAAGGAAACAAACAGGTAACTCCAAGACTTGTACACATTTTACATATTTAATATAATCCACAGATATCTTTCTACTGTACCCAAGTGATTCTACAGCTTGCATTTGCTTGATTGGCTACTTACCTCTCCTCCCTGAGCGGGACATAAGAGGGAAAGTACCAGTTAAAATACTTTCAAAGACTGGGTCAGGCAATTCTCTCTCCAGTTCTGTGGAGTCTTCTTGTTCCCACCATGGAATGACCCCTGTAATTCCACATGCTCCACCTGATTCGTTTTCATGAAACCAATCACTCTGCTCATCATCACCTGTGTGAGGGCAGGGTCCCCCAAATCCCCAAAAAAGAGGGAGGAGCAGAAAAAATAAAAATCAGATGTTAGCATCAATAAATACTCTGACAGGATTATTATTTCTTTCATTTTATAGCTGTATAACAATTACTCCTATATAGCAGTTTTATTTGGAAAATGTTTCTCAATAGCATGACAAACATTGCCATCAATGAAACATCATAAAATGTAATGCTTTAAAACCAATTTACAATAGTGAAAACAATAATAAACTAGTTAATCCTTTTGGCAATAACTGTGGGGAAATCCATTTAAGTTACTGCACTTTACATATTAACAAAAAAACAAGCCTTAATCTCCTGCAGGGAATTAAAAGGTATAAAACTGAAACTGGTTCTTTGCAGCTGATAATGGTATATAATTAGCTTAATTTCATGATTTGTATGGCTAGTAAAAAGGGAAAACAATCATGAACAGATGTGACTAAATGAAGTTAATCTGATTAAGTTCATTTAGAAATAAGTTTTGAAAAAGTTGATTTTAAATGAAAACTGACAGTATCACATGATTGAGAATTATACTGCATTATAACACAAAGTTGGTAATTTTTACTGACAATATTTATCTATGCAGAATTTAAATACCTGGATTTAAATTAAGAAATAAGACAGGACTGAAAATTTGATCTTAAAATTAGCTCACAACCACACTGGCAACTAAAAATAAATATTTATGTTTGCTTTAAAACATGTTCTTTCATACACACCATCTAGTTTCAGGAGAACAGAAAACAGCTTCAAAAGACATGGGAAATTTTCTTTCCTCTACCCAAAACTGAGATTAGGTATATGCTATACATTTTATTCTACTTTAAACTATCCAACCATGTTTCATTATTTCTGCACATAAATTATTTGTTTGACATTTCCATTTTTATTTGGAAATAAATTAAGCAAGATACAAATGTAAGATTTGTGAGACAGAGATTTCAAGAATAAAAATGCATTTGTGTGAAGTTTCACTGTCACTCAGTGTCATCGTGGAGAAACACAAATAATGAAAACCAAAGCCAAAATTTCATGAAAAATAAAATCCAACACACTTTCTCCAAACAAATTGTTGCAATGTAAATAATATTTGAAATCAAGCACAAGGGAAAATGTCTGTAAACATTCAATCAGAACAAGTACTTCTAGAAAATATAGAATAATTAAAGCCCTTCAATGGCCACTTGCAGGTGAAATGGGATCCTTACACCTTTAATGATCACTACTAAAAGCAAAATTAGCAGAGGCTACAGAACAGGAACTTTTAGATGGAGGAAGGGGAAAACAAAGGTGAGAAGAGATACATAGGTCAAAAAAAGATTTAAATTTCTTTGCATTCCTGAAGCATTTCTGCCTGCTCTCCCTATTCACTCTAATCCTCATTTATAGCTGTGACATTTCACAGAGGCATTCACCGTTAATTCTATCCTCATTTTGTTACAGCAGGTATAGGCTTTTTGGAGGAACTCTAAGAATACTTAATAGGGACACTGGTGGTGGTGGAAGGAGAACCACACCTTTTAATTAGATTGGTCTGTGGTTCAGAGCTAAGGTTGAAATCCTTTTATTTGATTTTCCAAAGCTTTATGTTTGGAAGCACTTTCCAAATTTTTGTTTGTTAAACTTTGTCTCTATATTTGTAACGAGAGCTCCAGATGCCTTCACTAACAAGAAATACTATCAGGAGTTCAAAAGTTGTCTTCCTACTCATAATTCATCCATGGAGATAAGCATAGAATTCTGTAATGGGGGTTCCATGATGAGTTCGGGGATAGAAGCTGTAAGAGGCAGGCAGTGCGGTCTTGGAAGAAAGCTACAATTTCAGACTGGGTTGGTGGAATGTGCAATAAGACTAACAGCAGCTATGGAGGGAAACGGATATCTTTGCTATATACCCAAAAGCAGTTCTTGGGGAAAAAAAAAAAAGAAAATTACTTTTCCTTTTTGTGCAACAGGAATATTAGTATGTCAAACAATCTTCTGTTAAGATACCTTAAAAATTTTTATACTATTATACACTTCCCTAAGCACTTCTGTTGCTTACAGCCAAAGGCAGACTTTAGATCTGAACCTCTTAGCCTTTTTCCACATGACAGCAGCATCCAGATATACTTGATTTTAGCTTCCTTGTCTGTGAAATTAAACAACTCTGAATCCTCTGAATATTTTAAATCATATTATCACCTTGAGGCAAGTGTAAGCCCATTACTCCTATTCTTATCCAAGTGACACCACTCACAGGTATTTTGCTTACCAGTTGTTTTACCTTGAAGGGATGCCACTGCAGAGCCAGGGAAGACCACTGCATTTAATTCATTCCCTACCTCATACATATAGGCAATAAAACACAGAGGCCTCCCCACTCAAAGAGTTTGGTAACCAAACACTTGGATTTTATCCTACTTTAATTTGCAGCTCTCAAAAGGCAGCACAGTATTTATAGCAAATGTGATCTTAGGAATACTAAAAGCTGAAAACAGTATTTTTGACTTCCAAAGATTCACTACACTGTCCTTTCCTCCTAGGACGCTGATTCAGCACAGGACTACAGCAAATTATGATATTTTTCCAAGGTACAGGAAAGGTAGAAAAAATACCAGATATCCAAAAATAAAACCCATGCATCCTCCTAAACACATTTTTAAAATACATCAAACTTGTTTATGTGTAAGGTTAATGCTTCAAGGAATTACTTCAAAGTAATTTACATTGAATTATAACTGTGCTGATCAGTACAATAAAGTCAATTTGAGGCTCAGAAATGTCAACTTCAATCCTAAAATTTCCAGGCCAGTTTCTGGCTTAACACACTTTTTTTAGTTATTTTTAGGCCATCCCCTCCCTCCAATTACAGTTTCCCTAAAGTTCACTCCATATTATTATGTCTACATATTTATCTAACTACTGCTCCCATGTTAAATTCCTTGCCTTCTTCTTTAAGAAGTTTAGAAAATTATTTTATATGAGCTTCTGGTGGTTTTTCTATGGATGAAGACACCTTCTGCATCACTATCACTTTCATGTTCAGAAAAACTATACCTGAATCTTACTTTAGCTAAAGCAGTGCAGTTTTACAACAAACTTTCCACCGCACATTAAGAGAGAGTCTCACCTCCCTTTCTGTTTTATTACAAAATGGCCAGATCAGGCTCACCAGCAGCCAATATATGTGCTTGCCTAGAACAATCACAACATACTTTGAGAGGTTACTGTGAAACCTCTCATTGGCATCAATGTCCTACAAACACCATGTGATGCTGTGCTGCTCCGTTATCCACCAACCCACACACAGAGAACAAGAGCACAGGGTCTGTGAATACCATGGGATTTCAGTGTCATTTCCAGGACCAGTGCATCTCTTTCTAGGTAAAAAAAACCCCACTGCTAACAGCTGTAATAATAATTTGGAAATATCAGGATATTCACTATAACACATCCCAGGAGTTTCAGGAAAACAGAAATTGAAGTTAGCCCTTCACAGAGGAACACTGCATCTTGCTCTTTGTGCTTTACAGAACTACCTTGACAGAAGATCTACATATAAAAAGTATGCTATAGAAATATTTAGGATTTCAACTACTCAGGTCATGTGCAACAACTTCATCTTATTTCTTTTCCATCTGTGAAGACTATAAACTTATTTGCCACAACAGTTCAAACCTGGTGTGATTTCACTTTGCATTGCACACTCCAATTTTTTCTATATGGAGAAACACACCCTGTCACCTGCAGCTACATGCAGTTCAAGGTCCAAATTAGTTCCTCACTAGAATTCTTCTACTGAATCAGTACTGGGTCATCTTCATAAAGGACACAGTAATTAATATATGTTTAATGGTAAAATAATGAACAGCTATCTTTAAACGCTTAGCTACATTCACAGTAGAACTCTGACATTCTCTGACCTTCTCCAATTTTAACTGTTTAACACTTTATTAACATAATATTCCTTCCTACTTGCTTAAATCTTAAAGGACATTTCAAGTGCTGCATGCCATGATTTAAGAAGTCTTAAGTCAACTTTGAATTTCCCCAAGTGTACAAGTATAGATGAACCAGGAACACACAGTATGTTTTCTTTGCTATACCCAAGCTATAAAGCTCATTAAAGAACATCCTTGCAATTTAACTATTTCTTCGCCCAAAACAGGGTATCATCCACTAGTGTCTAAATAACAATAGTTTTGTTAACATTGTGTTGAAAGCTTAACTTGTAAAGTGTCTTTGACCTGTGCAGTGCCTTGAAACTGCAGGAGATCCTACTAGTTAGGCCTATCACAGAGTTGCTGTTTTATGCTGCAATGCATAACTAGACATTTTGGTTCAAGATTCTTTTAAAATTCTCCTACACCAGGCATGACACTGCATATTGTTAAAGTTTTTAATAATTGCAAAACAGCCAAGAAAATACAACCTGGAACAAAAGGAAAAAAGAGGAAAAAAAAGGGAAGTCATGAGGATTTCTCATACATAAGCTTCAGGTGCTGCTTAGGTCCTTCAATTTGTTGGCAGATTCTTCTACCTCCACACTCAAGAGCTTCATAGAAAAAATACTGTGATTCTATCTATTAAATCTTACCCCTAAAATGCCCAATTTGAAAGCCTCTGAAGAAAATACAACCCTTAAAAAGTCACTTGATGTTTGTTAATAGTTCAGCAGCTACCTTCTTCCCTGACAGTACCATCACAAAACATTATCTTTAAGCTTTTGCTGACTAACTCTTCAGGGTTTGCAATGTTTCACAGAATAAAAACATTTGCCACACTGGGCCTGCCAAAATTGAGCATCAATTAGTTCTGTCAGAAGGAATTACCACAGTGGACAGAGCACAACAAGAGAGCTGCTTGTGCCCTCTCACGTGACCTAACGTAAGCACTTGGGTAACTTGGAAAAGAAGGGCAAACAAGGCTGGGCTCAGATGAGGACTTCATGGGAACCGAACAAATCAAACAAAGCTGGAAGACTGGAACAGAGAAAGGAAAAGAGTACAGAAGTCTTAAAAAAATGTTAGATGGTACAGCACATATTAGCAGTTGAAGAGAGGATTTTCAAGTCTCAACAATTTTCTCTTATCATAGCAATTGATGAGAATTAAAATGTATTTAGAACTATCCCAATTAAAGCTACACCTGGTTTTCTTTAATCAAATTATCAAAATTGAAACTCTTCTAAGACTCTGTCCACAGAAGATTAGATACTTTAAAAAATTCATTTCCATATCCTTTCTGAAAAATTTTGGAAAATATTAAATGTCACAAGATCAGGCACTCCAAAGTTCATAATTAAATACTCAACTATTTATTTAACTGGTCAAATGCTCCAAGAAATTGCTGCTTTAGTCACTTTCCTAGAATGTGCCCCAAAGGATGAATTTGGGAATTAATTAAAGTTTTATAGATATTATTTGTCTGCAATAAATGAGATGTGGTTCTTGATCTCAGAAACACAAAACAAACAAATGTTGCCCAGAAGAAAAGGAACCTCTTGTCCTTTGCTACCCAAACTTGCAAGTGATGGCAGGCACATCATTTAAACCAAATATTTCACCAGGCAACATTAAGCAATCTCTGGTTCTCCACTTGACTTAGCAGAAACCTGAAGTCAGAAGTGCAGAAAATTTGAACTACAAACGAGGTCAAGATGCTGATGCTCTGAACATAGATATAGATATATATAGAGATGTTAAAGATTAGATATAGATATAGATATTAGATATAGATATCCCGGAGGAGGGACACTGGTTAGACAGAAATTAAGAGTCTAGCTTTAAAACTACAAGATAAAACCAGCAATTTCTTCCCTTAATACATTTTCATCCTGTCCTCTTCCAGCTTTGTTTATCACACCTAGGCCTTTCCTTTGCTTCTATTAGACTGACTTTCTCCTTTCTTCATTCTTGTCAATCTAGTATGTGTCTCAGTTCAGCTACAAATTAACTCACAGAGATAAAATAACCTCATCTCAATTAAGGAGAGTACAAATTACTAGTATTTACTACTGGGGGGAATAAGCATTATTAGAAAATCAACAATTTTGGTTTTGAAGTAGGATCTCTGATAGCACTTTCATAGAAAAATCTCACAAAACCAAAGCTATAATGCAGATTTAAGTGTCTGAGTTCCACTGTGAAGCTAACAGTCTTCTGATCATACCCACAAAATTATTAGTTCAAAGGAGAGATTGAAAAAATGTTTTGTCATAACAATATCCTTTTAAGGTTTATTTTTATTTGTGTTTCAGAATACATTTTCAGGTCTAATGCTTTCTGCTTGAAAATTGAAAACTGAAACAAGATTCAAATATCAGACAAAAACTAAGGACTACAACTTTAACGAACCAAAGCTAAAAAAAGGAACACAATACCACTGAAAACACACAGTTGGTCACTGATCCCTCCTGTTTCCTCTTCCCACAAAATATATAAGAAAACTAGAAAACAATATGTTTTCAGTCACATTATTCAAATATTTAAATAACATAGTTCAGGATTTAAGGATAAAAATATTTATAGAAATATATCAGAAAGGTACTGGAAAAAATGTGCAATTGGGAAGTGTGATAGGTCATCTTACATATAAATGTAGAGAACAAATGCTTTAAAAATTCCAAGTGAGAGGAGAAATTCAAATAGGGAAGTAAAAGCAAATCTGTTTAACTCATACTTAAAGACTTAATGCAATGTAGCACTGAACATAAATCAACCTAAATCAATCTAAATTTTCAAAGAGAACCTAAACTCTTAAAAAAACATGTGTTAGCACAACTGAAATCAGATACTCAGGCTGGGAGGTACAGTTTGTGTAGCACAAGTTACCATTGAACAAGGAAGGTAACACTTCTGTTTTAAGTAGGAAAAATCCTCTCCCTACTGAAGATAACCCCAACCCCCAAAACACCAGATGGAATTAGAAATTAAAAAAAAAGAAAAAGCCCCAAATGTTCCTGTAAACTAGTTTGGTGGAATGGGTCAGGATTTTATTCCTTGCACACACTCAAGTAGTCTTTGGCAAACTGTGTAAGAAAATACCCTCTGTTACCACTAACTTAAAATTTCCAACAGAAAAGCAAGTCTTAAATACTTGAGAGACTATTTTCTGTCTCATTTTTGTATCCTGTCAAAGATAGCAAGTTTCTACTCCAACATAGCATAATATAGGTAAATGTGCTGCAATAAAGACTAAAGCTGATAAAAACCACCAAACTTACTTCCATCCTCAATAGTTTTATCACAGAAAAACATGTGAAAACATTACATGTACTAAAACAAAAGTTTCAATCTTCACTGCATTTCAGATTAAAGAAATTTTTTTCAGAGGGAAGATGTTAAACAGTTCAAATCTCAGTCTTAGACTGCAGAAAAAGCAGTTTGTTTGAAATTACTTTGAAATTACTTTTCAAACAAATTAGTGAATGAAAAAGAACTATTAAAAACCCTACCAGTTTGGAGGAAAAGAAAGAAAAAAGCCATCTCAAGAATAGCATGAGAAGCAGTACTACAATCAGAGTCCCGTCAGAAAATTGGAGGAACTAAGCAATTAATATAGATGATTTTTAGGAGATGCCCAAGTTTTTAGTAACTTTAACATATTACAGGGGATGTTTCTCAAATAGCTTTTGACTAAGTCATATAGTAAAGACACTTTCTGTTAACATTAAAAAAAAAAAAAACAAACCAGAAAGCAAACTATACTTCCACTCAGTAAATCAGTACTAGAAACTGAAATACAATAACCTATGAAATAACTTGTAACGCTTACAGAATTTCAACTGATGTGGTTTGAGGGGTGGAGAAGGGAAAGATTGTTTCAATACCTTGTCTTCCCTCATCATTGGTAAACAAACCAGCATCACTGCTGCTCAGACTGCTGGATTCACTGTAATAAGAGAAAGAGAGAAACAGATCAAAAGAACAATTGATCTTTCAGTTGTAAAATTTTAAGGAGACAAGGCTGTGCTCAGATTGAACTTAAGCCCAACAGAGATCAGAGAGAAAATGGGATGATTTTTTTTAATCAAACTGCAAATATCCCAGTTCCATTAACTACAAAGCGTATTATTTTTGGCACATAAAACCATAGGAATCTAATGGTACCCTGACAGTAAGCCAGATGTGACTGCAACGAGGTGCTGACACAATTGATGCATTTTATTATCTCCTTCCATCAAATGCTCACTGCTCCCTTCTTATACTGTGCAATTCAGCTTGATCCTGGAACACCACTGCTCAATAAAATAGGAAAAGTCTCAATCAAAAGCAGCCTAAGCCTTCCTTCAGCACATGAAATATAAGAGTCTGAAAATCAAATTACCTTTCTGAACATCATTTGCAAATATTCTGGAAAAGATACTGCTTAAGATTTCATGACGCTCCACTCAGGGAGAACAGAAAAAGTTTCTAACAAAGGTAACCAATTAAATCAAAACAAAGGTCACCCTGAAGAAAGTGAGTATGATTCAGGATCATCAACAACAACAAAAAATACAAGGCACAGTTTACTTTGCTATGACTTCCAGCATGGCCTTAAAATTAGAATGTGTGTATACAACATGCACACACATCTCTAAATGAAAAGACATGAGCAGGTATCTACTTTTTTTGCTGTATGAACCTTGTTATATACAATAACCCATGTGTCCCTAAACAGTAAATCAGACTGGTCTTTTAATAACACAGTAACACAGATAGCACTTTGTTGAGTTTCACATGAAAGGACTTTTCTGTAAACCCTTTATTTCACTTTTTATCAAGAGAGTAGCTATGTTATGGAGGTAATATTCTCATCAAAATTTTTATCCCATTTTACTTAGTTTGAGATGTAGAACAACTTGGAAAAAAAAAAAAACTCAAACACTTCAGCACAAAAATTCAAGTACATTTTATAAATACTACAGCTACTCTTGATGTGCCCATACAAGTCACTCACAAGAACTTTGTCTGTTTACCTTGTATACTCATTCATATTACAATTTGCATGCTCTCCTATACTTGAAATCAACTATTTCCAATTATTTTAATTTTTTTAATACTAAATTATTTTTATCTTTACATCAAATAACTAGTACACTTGAGGAAATTATTTCCTTTTAAATTCTAATTTCTTACAAAAGCAAGTCTCAGGTTTTTTAATATATTAATTATTCATATGAATATATGAACTATATAAAATGAATCTAATTCATATTTAATTATAAGCATATATATTTGGTTTTAGTATCTTCCTTTGGGAGGCATCCCAACAAGATTTGAAACACAATATGGTAGCAGGTGACACAAAGCAGTGTTTGGGTTTTTTAAAGCATATATATAGAGAGAGAGAGAGACATAGCTCTGTGTTTGAAGATTAAGTTGCCTTAATCTTTGCTCTATCTTATGTATCTTAGGCTTATCCAAATTCTTGATGCATAAGCAACACTCGCACTATATCTTATACATAATAGAATCAGAACAGACTTAAGCACTTGCACAATTGCCCTAAGCAGAAGTAAAGCGATATGCATGCAAGGAGAATGGAACCATTTTTTGTGAGGAACACCAAGACTTGAACTTTCTAATATTGCAAGTCCTAGTAATTGCCTTTTAGCAAACATCACATCCTCACTTTATTTATAACACAGATGGCTTTACTGTCCCTAGATTTCATTGTGCATAATTTTACATCATCCATTTAAAAGGAAACAACATCCCTTCTTCATAAATTCTTCTTGTGCACTTATTGTTTAATTGCATGTTTTAAAATAAAGTCAGAAAATCCTTTCAACCATGATATTTCAGCCAATTTCCCAACCAAAATTTCCAATTTTGAGAACAGCCTCCATCCCTTTTTTAAGTAAGATATTTAAATTGTGAAAAAATTCTCACTGAAGGACTGGTCAGCACATAAAAACATAACCACTTGAATTTTTGAAAAAATTCTAAAAAAATGTAAGAATTCAAACTAACACTGGCTTGTCCATGGCAGCCACAGTGTTCACTCTCCTCAGACCACAGTCACATTGGGCAGGGATTACAGCTGAGATAATTGCTAGATGGCAGTCATTTCACTGAATAATTTCAAAACCTCTGGAATTAATACATTAATAGATAAGTACATGAAACTGCTATGATGGAATATATTTCCAGTTTTAATATAATTTTGCAGAGTATACTGCTTATTCCTTTGCTTTATAATGAGAATTCCACTCCAAGTAAGACTTCAATGAAAACAGAAAAACCCACAGACTCCTTTTAGTCCTATAAAATAGTGTGTTCAAGCAAAAATTTGGAAGAACAGCTGAGCTATCCAAAAAGCTTTCACATCCTTATTTCTGTATTTCTGGAAATAAAGAAGAAATACTTGTAATTTGGAGTTCCTATGACTAACGAGCTGCCTGGTGCCTTGGTTTTAGATGAGACATGGGAGCTTTGTGCTGTCCTCAGGACCGGACCAGCTCCTGTTTTCCCCCTAGCCACAGTGGGTGGTGCCTCCGAGCTTCACTGCTGCTTCTCTTTCAAAACAGGCAATTGAGATTTCACCTCTCTTTAGTCACTTCAAACACAAACAAGTGCCAAAGCCTGTGGGAATTAAATAGCACCCAGAACATCACACACTGCTGAATTTGGCTGAAACTGACCAAAAGCTGTACACTGAGGATAAGGATGGATAAGCTCTGATCACAAAAATCTGATTTCCAGTGCTTAAAACATTCCTCCCAGGAATTCATCTTTGGGATCATTTAGATGCTGACATTTCAAGAGTTTGAAAACTCCTCTTCCAACTTCAGAATCATGCACTTAAAATCTGGTTTTTGGTGTTTGGTGTTTGAACACACACATACAGAGATAAAAGACTGCCAAAGAAGTGCCATTTAACATTTTTAATGCGCACTTCCAAAATGAGTTATTTTCTAATAATGTCATGTATACACTGAAAACTTTTGACTGGTTTTAGAGCCAACCAATTTAACTCCCATTAAAAATTATCAGCTTTGTTTTGTTTCTAAAAAACAAACTTCTAAAAAATTTGTCCAACTTTTAAGAATTACTGAACTATTGTACTGAATACTACTGCACACATTACTGCATACAAAATAAAAGCAACTTTGTATACTTTTTATTCTTCCTCTTCCAGCAAGCGCTGCTGAAGTGCAAGTGTTATCCAAGATGCTTTATTAGCGCTCTTTGTATCTCGTACAATCCCATCTTACCTTTTAAAATCTAAGCTTTCACTTTCAGAACAGACTTATCTTAAGAATTTGTTGGTTCTTTCAAATTCTTCTAGCTAAATGATCTCTAATAAAGGCACCACTGCATCTAAGTAAGGTTAGATTAAAACAAGTTAAAATTATGCACATATGAAATATTCTGATACTGTATCACCTGAGAGCTTTAGATAGGCAGACTTCTAGCCACAATATGAAATGCAAGTTTTCTAATTCAGTTATTTCAAAGCTTTCTGGTACAGCTGACCATTAAAAGAAATTCAGTAGAATGACAGACCATCTCAACTGTGTGCATAAGCAGAAAACCCTATGAAGATGAGAACGGTTTTAAAGACTATTTACTGGGGCCATATAGAAGCATTTGGAATATGACTTGAACAAAAGTAGCATTTAGGGTAACAAAACATCAACTATTTTGAAGAGGAAGATCAACTTTTAAAACAATAACATTTCTTTTGAGAAAGAAGATTCAGACTGACCTGATTAGTTTGGTTCTTGGAGTCTAAAAGAGAATATCCTTACTGAACACTCTTCTCTCCATCCAAAAATTAGCTATAGAACTTTTTAGTTGAAGAACTGTTACCCTTGTAGCATAACAGAAAGTCTTTCATAAATGAGAAATGCGACAAGACTATGGACATATGAAAAGCTATGCAGTGGTTCCTCGTGTGAGGGAAATTTTTAAACATCTGTCCCAGACATGGAGGAACAGACTCCAAATATTGTCAAAGAAAAGACAAGTTTTCTAAAGACTTCCTAACAGCACAGACTCCAACTTGTATGTCAAAGGGAGATGTCTACACTGGCTACCCTGAAGGATGAGTTCTGCTCTAGTAATTAACATATAAGGAAAAATGTTTAAGGTTTGGGATTTATTCAGCTCTTCCAGTTGCTTCTTGTTCACAGGTGAGAGACAGAGCTAGAACATAACAGAAAGACTTAGGACTTTTCTGACCATAACTGGAGTTAGTCACTTACCAATGCTGCTGTTATTACAGTAACCAATCTGACTGCTCTGGTCAAAACCACACTCTGCAGCTCAATTCTATCTGTCCAGTAAGGAAAAGGCTTAACAGTTTATAGATAAATTCCTACAAAGAAATCAGGGACACCAGTGCCGTCAAGGAACTGATCAAAATAATATCTTTGAAGACGTGTCTGTCTTGCTGACACTTCTGCATTCAGAACCTGGCACATGGAATAAACAAAACCAGCCTTACTAGGCCCTGCAGTTAACATCCCCTGTTTACAGTGGAAAAATGACTTACACCTTACTGTGTTGTCAAAATAGTACTTTGGAAACAATTACCACTGTAGTATGACTGTTGTCTGGAATGGATGGATGAGGTGTACTGCCAAAGGGTCATCATTCCTCCATTTTTCTAATGGTAAGCTCAGGTGTTTCTGAACTGTAAATTGGTTTTTGCATTTCGTAAATGATGTATATCCTTGGCAACCTCCAGACTTTTTATGCACATGACACACCAGAACATACTGTCTAAATGGTGACTCTAAACACTGACAACCCTTCTGACAAATAGAGATAATGATCAAAGCACCAATGTCTAGAAATTGGAAAAACACTAAATTCTTATCTGACAACTGTTACCAGCTGAAATATCCAGAAAAACCTGTGTCATTGATATGTCATTGTCACTCTTGATCTTGAAACAATTAGAATGTATTATTTCACTAAACTGTTTTCTCGGTTATTCCTCTGCTACATCACTATTTTATGCAGAATTCCTTAACCTGATCAACTAATACATAAAAAATAGTAGATGTAAAAAAAATAAGAGTAACTTGTTAAAACAGATACTATTGATGCTAGAATTTAAACTCTGGAATCAACAAAAAATCTAAAGATTCTCAATACAAGGAACAGTAATAAACGCAAACAAATATTATCCAAAGTTTCTGTAAAAAGAAAAAGGAAGAATAACCTGTCACTCATGTTCTCATCTGAGCCTTTTTGCTCCTCATATTCCATTTTGTCCTTATTTGCTTGATTCACTTCTTCATTTTCTATAACTACGCCTTCATCCAAGATTTCCGGACCTTGTCGAGCTGCAGATACTTTTCTTTTTTTCACTTTGCTCTTGGAAAACTCCTGGTGCTGGTATGATTTATTGTTATTGTCCATTTCTTGATCTCTGCTGTTATCCTGCTGTTGAGTTATTGTCAGTGCATTAGAGACTTCTGATGGCAGATCTATCGCCATGCGTTTTACCTTTCTCCTCCTGCGCAAAGTTCTGTTTCCCAAACTGTCCACAGCCAAATCTGGTTCATGCCACAGAGGCCTTTTGCCTCTAATGTTATTTAAGTTTGAGGAGGGCCTACGTTTAGCAACCAACAGCTGGTCATCAGAATCACTGTGGTCTTTCTTGGTAGCATGATTCTCCCTGTAGTCTTTGTTTGATTCCTCCAAACTGGAATCGGAGCCTTCACTCAGGCAGTGACCAGTCTCCCAGGGGTGATGGGTGGTAAATGAACGTCTTTTCCGTCCTCTCCTTTTCCTTGCTTGTCTCTTTAGAAGACAAGACACGCTTCGAGAATGATCTCCAGTATCAGCAAAACCTCCTCTGGCTTGCTCTGAACTTTCTTCCAGTGCTGAGACCAGATCATGAACCAGCTCCTCCATAGTCCTACTGAAATGCCTATAGATTTCAAAGGAAAAAAACCACACAAGAAAACAACAAATTAATTAAAAGTGCTAAACATAAACTAGAACAACTTCATAGGGCAAAATAATTTTAGACACTTTAGGCAAAGTAGAATAATCTTTATAGGATGGCCATTGATCTTTCTGCCAAGAGACAAAACCTTGCCAACCAGTCCTACAAAATTTGAAGCACACCAGCATAAGTTCCTTTTAAAAGGTATATTCCCAAACTTCTGTCTTGGAAAGAAAAGGCAGCCAGAGGCTTCCCCCATTGGTTTGTGGCCTCGCTGTAATTGTTTGGTTTTAACTAATTTCATCACACTTATATGACTGTTAGGGATTCCACATGGCAAAAGCATCAACAGCGAGCATTCACTCTAACTGCAGGTAAGGAACACATTTTAAATTTAAGAATGGGAAATGAAATACATAATATTCTCCTTGATGTATAATAACAACTTCTGCTTAAGACTTTCATTATGATAAAATATTTTTAAGGATGATTATCTCTTAATGTTGCCTAAATGCTAAAATGAAGTTAAGACAGCAATTCTTGGATAATATGACTTTTTTCCTACTAGCAAATAAGTCTGTCTTTCCAAATGGCTGACATCTGTCTGAGTTTTAAAAAATAGCGATTCAATGAAGTTATATTGGGTTGAGAGAATACCCAACTACAGGTAATTCTAAAGTATTGAATGTAAAGTTTCCTACCACATGTCGGCACTTGCATCCATAGAATCCCATCTTGCATAAGGAAAAAAATTCCTAAAGACACAGTGTCAAATTAAGGCCTTAATGTTTTGCTTCTTCCTCTTCAAATTTTACTAGCATTTAGCATGTCTTTAACTCAGTATGCTTCAGTAACTTCACCCATGCATTACATGAATGTAATTACAAAAACATTAAATGATTGCTGCTGAACTCTAATCCTTCTCTGAAGGCTGAGAACTTTCTCCATATACACAGCAATCAGACTCTCATATCAAAACATCAGAAGGCCCCTTTCCTTGAGGTAAAGCAAAGAATAATTTTCATGCTTTCATGAACTACATTGCACAAAATGATACATACAGAAGACATTGTACATTCAGTAAATTATGCAGAGGACATTTACAAGCAAGACTCTTCACTTTGTTTTACAATATAAATGGCTGGAGGAACCTATAATAACAAGTTTTCTACACATACTCAGTGGTGCTGTGGAGAAAACCTAGACAGATCATAGACAGCTTCCCTTTGCCACTTAGCACAAACTCCAACATCAAAGGTACTAATGGTGATGGCTGAATGGGCAGTCTTAAATATTAATGGAGGAAATGAAGAACATGTTTAAGAAGAAATCCAAATGCTCATGAAATATCTTATCTAAAGAAATTATATATTCTCCTTTTAAACCATTCCCAGAAATACTTACTTTAAACATTTCAATTGCAGGAACAATAAGAGCACAGAAAGTGGTAGAAATACAAGTTTATTTTGAATTCTCAAAACTGCTGTGTCACTTCCATTATTTCTAATACCTCTTTTCCTGTCCTCATGTAACCTCTAGTCATATTACTCCCTCTTAATCTTTTCGTTGGCTCTTGGTACAGCAGAATTATATTGTCTTGTAAATGATGAGACAGCTCTGGAAAAGTGTGACACTTTCTCCTTAATCCATTTGGTTCCCAAGATGCTTAAACAGAGGCACTACCCCAAGTTTCCTCATGGCTGTGGCTGCAGTGGGAGGGACCCCACCCCTTCAGCCCTCCTGTTATATCCCCATGAGGACAGGCAATCCCCAGAGGTGCACGTATCAGAAGTGACATGCCCTAGAGATGAAAGGAGCTTCTCAGCACTCATTTTACAGAAGCCGTAACACCTCAACAGACAAATGGCAGCACATTTGCGTTAATTTGAGACACCAATTCCCTCAAACACCTGCCCAGCCCCTCCTGCCACACACTTTTGCATCAATGGCAAACTGATAGAAGTGGAGGTGCACTAAAACATGAACTTGTAGGCTTAAACCCAGATTTAGCTCTCCAAACGAACATATTCTGCTAACCTGCCAGAATATGAACTAGCTTATATAAATCTCTTGCAGCCCATTATCTTAGTGATCTTGCAGCACAAAGCAAAAGGGAAAGAGAAGACAGGGACATTAATGCCTTGCCCCATAATTTATGATTAATTCCTTCAATTCAGTATCCCTAATCTGTATGGATAACTATGTCACTAAAATCAATGTAGCTCCTAGAGTGGACATACCAATTTACTCCAGATAATGGCACTAGTAGGGTGGTAAAATTGCCTTAGTTCCAAAATACTTCAAGATCAAATACAATATATCCAGTTCTGAGTTTTATACCTGAATTAAATTTGCCCTGAATTCCTCCCAAAATACTGCAATATAGATGGTTTCAGATCAAAAGACGAAACTCACGAAAAGTGAATATCCTCAACTGTTTTGAAGTAAAGGAATAACAACATTCTTAAATGACTCTGAGCAGTAAAGGGACTTAACTTCCAGCAAACTATGACTTTGAATATTATGCATTCCTGCAATTAATCTTTTCTACTGAATATCAAGTCTCTTCATTGAAACTCCTAAATTAAGATTTGTACAGAGCAGTGACCTTATTTGCCCTAAAAACTGCAGCCATGGTCCAGTGTATAATATAAATGTATCATAACTGCATCACCTCCTACACAGATCAGACAAATTAATATTTTAATTATTTCAACATGCTTCCTTAGGATGATTACAATAATTACTTGATCAATTTGGGACAATGCAAGCTTCTTTGCAATACATTGAGAATGCAAATACAAACCACTTCAACTTTCTATTCACATTCCACTTTCAATATGCCAGTGGTCCACATTAAAACTCCTTCTCCTGAAAACGCAAAAAAATCTCTTTTGCTTAATTTTATTGCTGCGCTCATTTCTCCTGCTATAATTGAAGGAAAAAAAAAAACCAACGATAGCAGCAGCCAGATAGATTTCAGATTAACTGTTCTATCTCCAAAAATTCAGGAGCACATTTCTATCATAGCATTATTTATCAGACAAACTCAGTTTTGAAACCAGCTGTCAAGCCTATGAAGCAATTTTAATCATTGCTGCAGATGGGACTGCAAGAAAAATATTTGCATTTGAAACAAGTTGAAAAATAACTACAAAAATATTGAGGACATTACCAGTGAGTATCAGCAGTGTTCAGTAACATAAGAAATTTCAAAGGTTGTAACAATGAATGTAGAACAACATATTGAGGTACATAAAATATTAAGATGAGCCACAGTTTAGCACGACTCACAGAAGGCTATAAAAATGCTGTTACAGCAACAGCCCACAGCTAGCAATAAACTGTAATGTCCTCACTAGGAGAGGATCCTACTTTACTACAAGAAAATCTAGTTTGCCTACACTGACCTTTACATTTATCTGAAGCAATTTTAATGTAGTTCACCAAAGGCTGACCCATTTCCTCTCTAACCCTTACCAGAACAGACCATGTAAGTCCTGTTTGCAGGGAACAGCATGACTGCTTTCACCTCCTCCAAAACAGATCACACAGCTTCTGTTCAGTATAAATACTCAAACTGCAAATCATAAAGGAAATAATGGGCACTCACTTCTTCAGTGAAAATTAAGAATCATTTGTGTTCACCTCACACCTAAAGCACGTAACAATGGAGAGATCTGATTGCTTACATAATATTTAACAAACACACACTGATGGAAAAGTTAATTTAGTTGCACAACTCTTAAGAGGCATTACATCTTGCCAAACCCACAGATGAATTTACATTTACTTTCTAGTTCTATACCTTTTCCTGTTAAACAGGACTGGGGCTTCTTGCGGCTAAATTCATGCTGCATCTGTGCTTCATCAATTCCAAAAAGAACCATGAGTTTTGCTTCCTTCATAAACCACCTTGGTCACAAGCTAAAAGCACAAGAGAAATCAATAATAGTTCCTTCAACCTCGGGATTAAAAAAACTGACTTCCAATAATCTTTTCCCATACAGATTCTCTGATGTCTCAGCTGTACCCGCGGAGTACCTTTATCTTCAGTAGGTACTAATTTGAATCCCATTTCTCCACCTCAGAAGTTATTTTCACAAAGTCCTAGAAGCACTGATTTTGAGAGCTCTGCTTTATTAATGAGCGTGACTGAAATTTGTATTGAAGAGGTGCAAGTATTTGGGAGAGAGCAGCACATAATAAATATCACTGCTTTACTTGAAGAATTTACAGATTCCAAAAAGAGAACTATCATGGTTCTTGGGACACACAAAGGGGGAAGCAAAACAAAGCAACACAATTAAGTAAAATTTATTAAAAAGCTGGCAAGAGACTATGGTAGATTATGCAATCACTGATAAACCTCTGTTACACACAAGTTTATGTTTCCCTTCTTCCTAGGCAACAAGATGAGGAAATGGCCTCAAGCTGCACCAGGGAAAGTTTAGGAAAATTTTATATTAGGAAAAAGTTCTTCATTACAAAGAAAAAAATTAGGAAAGAATGGTCAGGTATTGAACCAAACTGCTCAGAGAAGTGGTGCAAGCACTGGTGAAAGTGGTCAAACACCGTGTGGATGTGGCACCTGGAGACAGGGTTTAGTGGTGAATGTGGCTGCAGTAACAGACTCTGCCTCAGAGGTCTTTCCAAACTTAATGATTCTATGAACAGAAACTGAAGCTGTGCCTAGACTATTTAAACTCCCTGTCATTAAAAAGCCATCACTAAGAGGAGGACAAAGCATCCAGTTCCACATCCACACATCCTAGTTATATCCTTTGGCACTATCTGCTGGACACCAGGTGTGTAAAGCCATCTTTTCCATCCTATATCAACCAGCACTGCAGGGCATAAGAGCTACCTGAATTTACTTGCCACACCTGGTGCAGAAAACAGAGCTGGAAAAGTTGGGAGGGTGTGTTTCAAATGTTCCTGGTTGTTAGAAAGGGTTAAGTTAATAATAACTAGAGTTTGTGAAGACAAACTGAGAAATAAGAAGAGGAGGGATTGAGAGGAAAGCTGATGTCTTTACAAACAATTTTATGGGTGAAGGTGTGGGTGTTAACATCTTTGACAAGGGGCTTAATAGCTCTACTAACTGTGGGCAGCAGGTTCCTTGCAGAGCCCAGACAGCTTGGCTCCTGAACCAGACAAGTGGGGTCTGCACAAGCCTGAGTTTCTGAACTTTGAGGTAAAATAGTAGTTTCAAGGGGGATTATGTGGTTGGCAGCTCGGGAAGGCTGTACCTTCCTAGTGCCTCAAACAATGGGGAAAGGAAGGGGGCAAGGGAGTTAAGGATAAAAGGTTGCACCCTCCAACAGGGTTGGAGGTTTTCCTCCAGAAAACGCCAGGGATGTGTGCCCCGGTGGACACATTTTTTTCCTCTCCCTTTATTCGAATGAAGTTGCAGGACTCCTCTGTCTCCTTTGTGGACATAAGCCTCTGGCATTTGTGGATTTTCCTGACGCAAGGAAGAACCTCCTTACTGTGCAGGGCAGCAAGCACTGGAACAGGCTGACCAGAAAGAGTGTGGAGTCTCCCTCACCGGGGATATTGAAGAACCATCTGGACACAATCCTGTGCCCCATGCTCTGGATGACCCAGCTTGAGCAGGGAGGTTGGACCAGATGACCACTTCTGTAATTCTCTCCTATACAATCAATACAAAGTATTTCAGGAATGATGGAATTTTATCACCTATTATACTGCTGATCCCCCTAAAAATTAAGACCAGGCAAACTTGCAGTAATTACATCTGACTCTTCTGAAACTGCTGCTTATCTCAGAAGGCACAACAATAAATACTATCAGTCTACCCATATTAAACAGTGAAAAAGTGTTCAGTACAGAGCAATAGCATACAGTCAGAAAGATGCTGACATGAACTACATTTAACAAGGCTCTAACACAAATGAATTGGTCAGCCAGAAATGAGATTTGGAGCAATTTATCATGAGAGGGAGCAATTCTTGCAATCCCATTGCTGCCATTTACTGATATGCTTGCCCTTTTCAGAAGTATGACTTCATTAATTAATTGCCAAGGTGCCAAACCACATGACCTGTCAAATCATGGCAATACGCTAAAGCACCACAGTCATTATCAAAAGAATCAGAGTGCCCAGCAAGTATCAAACTGCAAACTATTCTTAAATTGCTATGTGAACTCACAATTAAAAAAAACATTCTGCTTTGAAGGAGCTTTACCACCCAAAGTGAACAATTTTACTCTGTGGCTTTCTGAACCTACTCACCTCTTTAGGGTCTTAATGTTTTTAGAAAGCACAAGTTCTAAATTTTCTACATCAAGTATTAGACAATGTAAAAAGTATTTTCCTGCATCCCACTCAAACAGGCCTCCCTTAACAGGCAGCTTCTGAAATAATTTGTGTAGAAAAATAAGAGAGCAGCTCTGAGGAGTGGTCAGATTTTTAATGGACAAAATTTCAATATTTTCCTCTATATTGAATTCTTCTGAGCAGTGTACTAGGATAAGTAATATCATTACTGTATGATGACAATTACAGAAAAATATGCCAACACCTCATGCTGCTGAGGGCTAGTCTAGAAGCCTCTGGAACTAAATTACTTTATGTAGACACAAAATAATAAAATTTGAAGACAAATGACAGGGCAAATAAATAGTGAAGGCTTTGACAGAACACAGATATGTGTTTGGAATGTCTTGGGCAATGTTTCCACCGTATGCAGCATTAATACTCAAATAAAAATACTTGTGCCACTGGAGTATACCTCGTTCTCTGAACCATTCTGAATTACACCAACAGAAGTTGTTATATTTACACCAGGCAAATCTGGACACTTAGCAACACCAGAAAACTTGTTCTAGCAAATAATTAGCAGCTGGGCCAATAAAATCTCTCTTTGAAAGTTTTCTCACTTAGAAAAACATAGAAAAAATACCCACAGGGAAAAAAAATGGTGGTTTCAGCAAAAGTGGAGGAGAAATGAAGCACTAAACCTTTCCCTCCCTCCTTCCTCCCGATCCCCAGAAAAGAACAAAGAAAAAGATGAAAGGAAATCTATTTCAAGTCTATTTCAGCTGGGAAATCTACCAGCAGGTATCTGTACAGGTAACATAGCCTCTAAAAGATGTTATCAACCTTTGGAAAAAAAAACCCAAATAAAACGTCATCACAATCCTCCTTGCTTCCACTAATAAATGAAACAAGAGAGAAGCTACATACACCAGTTGATACCAAATATATCACAAGATACTAAAGATTTCAGGAAAAAAATGAAATGTTCCCAGCTGGTTGGTTGGAACATCTTGCTTCCATCAAGTCTCTCCACTACCAGTCTTTATATCTGCACAGCCCAACAGAACGGAGCTTTTCTGTTTAGTTACTCAGCCTTCCTTCTTTACAGTGCTACAATAAAAAAAAACCCCAAAAATATGGCTTTTGAGGTCACTATGCTAGCATAAGGAATTACATAAAACAGTAAATCTATGAACTTCTTTTGCAGGAGAACTACCCATACTTTCCCTGCTCGATGGCTATAGCAGCACTTGTTGATTCCCGGTTTGCAGCAGAAAAGCCTTAAAGGAGGAAACACACACCGTCCTGGATGCTCAGCTACACGCGCTGCGAGGGCTTCTGGCCTTAGGAGAGTCTACCACTACTGGAAAAGCACTAACAGACAGGAAAACCTAACTAAGCTTGGGACAAAAGTTTTGATTTATCTTTCTCCCACTGTCCCTTTTTCAACAAGGCGTGGAAGTTTCTTCCTGCAGCCCACTGCTCGCTCACAAACACGTCCAGCCGCTGCGACACGGCAGTGGCACTCCTCGGAGCCCCAGCGCCTCGTCCCCCGGGGGCCCGGGGCGGGCTCCATCACCCTCCCCCGGCGAGAGGGGCCGCAACGGGGAGGGGAGGCCCGGCCGGAGCGGGGCCACCCCTCGGCCCCTCGCCCCTACGGCCCGCCCGTGGCGCGGAGGCGGTGTCGGGACCCCGTCCGGCAGAGAGCGGCCCCGCGGCCGGGCAGGGGCGGCGGGCGCGTCTGTCCCCCCGGGCTTACCAGCTCTTCCTCGCCGCCTGAGCTCGGGTCGGGGTAGGTTCAGCGACCCGGAACATGAACCCGGCGCCTCCCCCGGCCGCTCCCCGAGGAGGCTGGCGCCGCTTCGCAGAGACTGGGCGAGGGGAGGCGGGCGGGAGCCGAGGGCGGGAGGGCTCGGGCCGGGCGGGGAGGGCGCGGGCGGCCGGCGCTGCTCCTCAGTCCCCCATGATGAGAGCCCGGAAGCAGCCGCGGCACTGGAGGAAGCCGGACGCGACCACCTCGCCTCTTCCCTTCCCTGGCCCGGCCGTTGCTCAGGGGCGCCGCGTGCCCTCCAGCACCCCCGCCTCGGGTTGGGTGCAGCCCGGCGGAGCGCCCGCCGCCCTCGGAGCCCTGCCCGTGCCGCGCTGCGGGGCCGCCGGGAGCAGCGACACCCCCGCGCTCGAGCGCACTGGGACGGTCCCGTTGCCATGGCGGCAGCGTCTTGCGGGCGGGAGGAGCGAGCCAGCATGGCCGCCCTGGCCCGGCTTCAGGAGAGGCTGGCGGGACTCCGGGAGGAGTATTTCCTTACGAACAGGTACTTGGGCCGTGCCGGTGGTGGGGCGGGATGCACCGCCTTATGCTGGGCTGGGGCGGACGGGCCCCGCTCTCCGCCGGCAACGCGATGGAGGCCGCCCCCCTGGAAACTGTCCAGTTCTGGGCTCCTCATTACGAGGGAGACACGGAGCTCCTGCAGAAGGTCCAGTGGAAGGCTATGAAGATTATTAAGGAACTGGAGCACCCCTCTTACGAGGAAAGGCTGAAGGAGCTGGGCCTGTTGAGCCTCGAAAAAAGACGAGTGAAAGAGAACCTCGTCCGTGTCTCTAAGTATTTGAAGGGAGAGTGTGACGACGATGGACCAGGCTCTTCTCGGCGGTGCCAAGCAATAGGACAAATGGCAATGGGCAGAAACTGGATGCACTGCAAGTTCAATCTAAATATGAGTAACAACTGTATTGTGCAGGTGACCAAGCACTGGGACAGGTTGACCACAGAGAATGTTGAGTCTTCCTCACTGGAAATACTGAAGAACGGTCTGGACACAATCCTGTGCCCTGTGCTCTGGGATGACCCTGTCTGAGCAGGGGGGTTGGCCAGATGACCCACTGTGGTCCCTCCCAGCCTGACGCCCTCTGTGATTATACGATTCTGTGAAACTATTTCGCTTTAAAATCCCTCCCGAGAGCACCAACCCATCGCCTTTTCCCCAATATTTCCACAGCGATCTGATGAGACCTGGCGCAGCGTCTTTAAGGGTCCCGTTTATACACAGAAAACACTGAGTGTCCCGGTCTTCCCCGCCCCACGATAGTTTTGAGGGAAAAGGAGCCTCTGTAAAATCCTGACACGCGCCGAGCCTCGCGAGTTCCTCCCTCTCCCTCCTCGGGAGCCCGACCTCCTTCCCCCGGTCCCGCCTCTGTCCCGCCCTAGAGGTGCTGCCCTTCCGTGAGCATCCCTCGACATGCGGACCCAGCACTGAGTCCCTGCTCTCTTGGCTCACATCTGTGACTGTGCCTGGATGTTTGTCCTCTTGCAAAGACACTACTTATTTTTTAATATTAAAAAAATATATATATTTTTAAAGTTAATTGAAAGAGATCAGATCAGATCAGATCTGTTACCCTTGTAGTCACCAACTGGGATGATTTGTGCCGAGTTTTCTGACTCCCAGAATGGTGGTGGCCAACTTTTCCCAGACCAGGTTTTTGGAAATTGAAAGTTGTAAGATTTAAATATTGCAGAGATTTGTCCCATAAATCCTTTTATTCAGCTGCACTGTTCATGTATCTGCAATGAAAAAGCTCAAACATAAAAAAACCACCAAACATGTTTAGCACAGTTGTGGTTTTTTTCCTTCACTAATTAATGAATCATTTATTTTTGAATCTAATTACAACATCATTAGCATGAATAACAAAGCTCCTGAACATCACTGAAAGTTACAGAGATCAAGTCCTGCCTGCATGTACAGTGTTGTGTTTTTCTGCTCTTTGCCTGAACTTTCACTCATACTCTAGTGGCTGTACGCACAGCAGTTCACTAAACAAATGTCAGTTGCAGGAGGCTATGCTTGTATTTCACATATTTCAGGTTAGAAAGAACAGTCTGAGCCAGACTTGGAAATCCATTGGAGGGCAGCATGCTTGTTGTTTGGGGATTTCTTTTTTGGCAGAGCTCTCCAAAAATGAATTGTTTCCCTTTTAAGAATGAGCTATGATCTGTTCGTTTCAGAAAATTCAGATTTGCAGCTGGGAATGCAAATTAGACCATTCAAAGGGTCCAGCAGAGCAACAAGTCTTAGTAATGTTTTTCTGATCTTAATAACATTCCTGTTGTGCTTTATGCATAGCTCTGTTTATGTGAGACATATAAGATGTCCTGAGCTGGCTATTTAGGGAAAGCACCTTTCTAGAGAAGAACTTGCCCAATGATGCCACAGTGCAAGAATACCATGAGCCTGCATTTTGAGAAATACCCTTAGCATAAGGATAAGATTATACAAGTTCCATTAATTCATTCTTTTAAGTGTTCCACAATTTTATCACTCTACTCATTCAAGAACCTACTTTTATTTACTATAGTGTCTGTTTGTCAGGTGCTTGAGTAGGCCTTTTAAACTTTCAGTACAGCTTTTGTGAAGTATCTGTGACTCTCAAGAGCTTAATTCAAGCAGTATGACAACTGGGCAATCTGATCAAAAGGGCAGATATCTGCTTGAGAAACTTCCACCTTGAAACACTTTTGCTGGCAAGGCAGCTGGGAGTGTTTGTTGAACTGTCCTGTGAGAAAAACAACTCTGTTGTTGGTTTGCTTCAATAAACTTTACAAGGACATCTCTCTCGTCCTGGACAGGCAAGACTGAATGGCAACTAAGAAAAATCTATCAGGGACTAAGATAGGAGAAGGCTTCTGCTCTCCTAGAAGACTCTTGTCACTGCCAAGTGCGTAGGACTGGGTTTGGAGCTGGCACCTCTGACATGGCCAGTCCCATATCCCCCTCATTTCCAAGCTGTAATTGTGGCTGCCTGTTCAGGGCCAAATAGCTCATAGCCTTTTGATCAAAATAATTTTCCTCTGAGGAAAAGTATTCTGCAGGTGTCTGCTTCCCGTTGAAGACTAGGAAGCTGCGCGGGAAAGGAACAAGAAAACTCTCTAGCCAGTTTTGGAAACTATTCATTTTTAGATAAAAAAGCTTTTTATCTAAAATAGATAAATAGTTTCCCGGAGTTTTGAGGCACTGAGAATGTCTGATGCAGATCAGACAGTGAAAATTTGTGCCCATTTAATGTGATTTGAGAGCACATGCTGCACCAGATGATATAAAATGAGTGGAGCTAATGTTTCTTGATCTCTGGTAGTAAATCTGCAATTAATTTCATTTTCAGACATATAATGAGGATAATCCTAATTTATCAGATAAACAATAATCTTGTTGGTATTTACTGAGGCAATTAATGTTGACATGAAACTTTGTTAGGAGAGCTAATTAAGAAAACCAACTAATAGTAACCTAAACGTCATTTTTTGTTAGGTAACAAATTAAAGAATTTGGTGACTATGTTCCTAATAAAAACGGGAAATAATAAAAATCAATGAAAATTAAATTTTAATTTTAAGTTCAAAGACTTGCCAGTTACTGACATTTTGAAACAAACAAAAGAAGAATAAAAGCAAGAGATTTCATAGCTGAGTCCTACCTCTCAGCATTGAAACTCATAATAGTAACAATTTCTTCCTGAAATCTGTGAAAAGTCTCCTCCAGACTGACAATATGTTTCTTTAATCTCCTTTAGTTTCATGGTCTTCCTTACATGACTTTTAGTTTTGTCACAAGCACTGTAGATTCACAATTTTATACAGTTATGTGATTTTTATTGTAACTCAGGCCTAATTATCATTAAAGCATTATCCACATATTTCATGTACAATGGAAGAAGTCCATATGACATGCTGACATGTATCTAAGTATTGTATGGGAATAAGAAATACCCACTCCCAAAATGAGCTGCAATATTCTTTGTTACCTGCATACTATGCAACTAATGTAAATTAAATTTTTCTGTACTAGCACTGATGTAGAATTAAAAGTGAAAAACCTGGTGAAAAGAATCCCAAGCTGCAACAATAAAACATATTTAGAATAATATTTTTGCTTTGGTTCTACATTACCATGCTGAGAATTATTACTACTTTTATATTTTTTCAGAGCTATAGATGAAGACAGGAAAACAAAGTACAAAGCTGCTGTCAGGATCCAGCGCTGGTTTCGAGCATGCCGTGTCCGAGCCTATCTGAGGTAGTATATCAAGCCTATCGTAATCCATGTTTCAGCATTGAATTTTTCCTCAAAATTTCTCATGGTATTACTTGATTTTAATAGAATTGGAGCATTTTGGAAAAAAAAGGCAATAACTGTTACCCAGTTTTTCAATAGAACTAAATATATGCTGTGTCATTGTAAGAAATAACAATTTTTTTACTTTTAGAACTGAACACAATTAAAAAGTCATGATGCTAGAAAGCACGGAATAGATACACAGTATTGTTAAAGAAATCTTGTTATGAGTGGGAGAAAAAGAAATAACTAGATGTCCCCTGGATATGCTGTTTCAGAGACTTTTCATGTAGAAACATGGAATATCCTGAGTTGCAAGGTAGTGTCTTCAAAGTCCAACTCATGGCCCTGCACAGGACAATCCTAAGAGTCATACCATGTGCATGAGAGCAGTGTCCAAATGCTTTTTGAACTTGGGCAGAATTGGGCTGTGACTGCTTCTCTGGGAAGCCTGTTCCAGTGCCCAACCACCCTCTGAGTGAAAAACTTTTTCTAATATCCAACGTAAATCTTCCCAACACAGCTGCAGCCCTCCCTCCTTGTCACTGGTCACCAGAGAGCAATCAGTGCCTGCCTCTCTGCTTCCACTTGTTGGGAAGGTGTGGACTGCACTGGTCTCTCCTCAGTCTCCTTCAGGCTGAACAGAAGTGACCTCAGCCACTCCCCTTCAAGGCTCTTCACCAGCTTTGTTCTGGGAAATGATGTATCAACACCAGACTTGATCTTGGAGGTAGTTTCCAACCTTAGTGATTCCATGATTTTATAACATCATTGTTACAAATTTCCTGGAAACTCTGGTTGGTCCATTCTCCCAGAAAGCCTTCTTCCATTTTTCATGTCATAAACCCAGCTGGCCAAACTCATCTGCTCAAACTTCTGTATTTTCATAAAACAGGGCAGTTGAGGGAGAAGGGATTGTTACACCTTCTAGTTTGACCTCTTGCCTGTTTGAATTAATTGTACATCATCCAGACCTACTGTATGAAACCTAAAGAATTATTAGCTTAAATAACGTTTGCTACTTAATGGCCAATATTTCCCCCGTAGGAAGATAGGCAGCAGTCATTATGTGCACTTAGAAGAAATGTACTTAAGCTGCATCAGAGGAGGTTCAGATGAGATATTAGAAAAAAATTTGAATAAAAGAATTATTGGGCATTGGAATGAGTTGCCTGGGAAGATGGCAGAGTCACGGCCATCTCCTGAAGTTCAAGATGTGTCTGTATGTGGCACTTGGGAATATGATTTAGGGGTGATTATGGTGCTGTTGGGTGGATAATTGGACAAGATCATCTTGAAGATTTCTTCCAACCTTGATTGATTCTATAATTCTTTGATTGTCTCTGGCTTACTTAGGACCGCAGGCTCAATCTTGCCAATTCTCAGTGTTCTGAATTATCCAAAGACTGCCTTCACTGAGTGCAGTGCAAGTCTATAAGTTTGATGTCCATAGTTAGGTGGTATGAATGATCCTTTGTACAGCTTTTTCCATTTCCCAAAGTAATGATTCAATAATTTTCTGCAAAAGTTTATGTGACATCAATTATGAAATTTTTAGTAGCAACATATATGTCTATAGAAAAATTAATTCATTAAGGACAAAGTAAACATTCACAATTAAGCTAGGTGTAATTTTATAAAAGCAAAAAGGTGTCTAAAAGTGAAAAAGTATCTAAAAATTCAAGTGTCAGTAGTTTTTGTCAAATAGTTAAAAATGGTATAATGAAATAGTATAATGGTATAATGGTATGTGAAAATGTTGCATGTGACAGAAAAAATTCTGAACTGGTCAGATTTGTTGGTTAAAACCATGAAAATGAAACAATTTATTATGCAAATTAAATTTGTAAGACTTTTTCATTAAACTTTTCTAATAGTATACAGGTAAGTTTACAGTAACCTATGTTTTCCAAAACCAAAAGTATGTATGTATGAATAAATATATGTATATAAGGGTGTGTGTGTGTGTGTGTGTGTGCATATGTATATGTATATATTCATGTATATGCATAAAGTATGCTTCTAGTGGTCATTTGTATGATGCATAGTACACTGTATGTTATTTTTATTATCATTAAAAGTTAATAGGTCTGAAGTCTGAAAAACTAATTACTTTGTTAATATGTCTCATTTTAGATATCTGAGCAAAATGGCGACTTTGATACAGAAGTGGTGGAGAGGTTATCTAAGAAGAAAAAACTTCATAGAAGTAGTGGAGGTAGAAAAGTACTTTTTAAAATTTTGTTTGGTTTTTTGTAGAATACGTATGAATAATTTCTTCACTCATCATGAAATTAAAAAGCTGAAACTCCATCTTTTATACACACAGACACACTCTTAACTGTACTGCAATAAAAAGCACTATTAATTTCAGCAAGCCTACACTTAACAGTCAAGATAAGTCAGTGTTTAAGTGTTTGCTGCCCTGGAGTGTTGGTCCCCAAACCAGCAATGAGAACTGCTCATGCAGAAGTCTGCCCACATGATACTAATTGCAGGATTGGAGTTTTACAAGATGCTGCTTCTTTTTTTTTCTTTTTTTTTTCCTTTTTTTCTTTTTTCTGGCAGAACTTTTAATTTTGAAAATAAAATAAGCCAATGTGTCTACACATTGCTATTTTATGTTTTAGTGGTTTAAATTTCTTACTTAATGAACCTAGAAGTATTTGAGGTCTTGCCTTAAGGCACAAAGCAGATTGTAGTTGATCTAATTCCTGTGATGGACCTGAAGAGAGCGAATGTGTGTGATAGCACACAAGCTAAAACCTCTGCTATCAGGTTTAGGGGACTAAGAAGAAAATAATTTAACATAAAATATGTGATTTACTTCACTAATTTATCAATTTATATTAATGTTTTACAATACTGTTAAACTTGCTAGTCATTTATTCTTGATTAATTTTGTTAAATTGCTGATTTAAGTCAAAACATATGATTAAAGAAGTAAAAAAGGAGCTAAAATAAACCATATAATACCAACCAAAGTTCATACACCCTACTAAATTATGTTTTCAAGTATCAGGACTCGCATGCCTGAAAGATCATTTATTTTTTCCCCAAGTCTATCAATAATCTGTGTAAAGATTTTCTCTCTTCCAACTTACTAACTGGCTTAACTGATAAATGATGAGCCAACCTTTCAGTCTGAGGTTTTCACTCATCTTCTAAAAGTAATTCTTGAATACAGAGCAGATAGCTACATGGTTGCATTGGGATCTGTTTTGAAAAAAGTAGGACTTCAGCTGAATATTATTCTGAGTATAAGGAAGGTTTGTTTAATCTAGGAAAGCTTCTGTAGAAGAGAGACGTGATAATCTATATTAAAATTTGTTAATGAAAAGAAAGGATCTGTGCAGTCACTGGAACAAGGGAAGGAAGAAATCAACGTGATCAAGCAGATTGCCTGTAATCACAGACCTGAGAGAGCTAACAGCATAAAGCTCTCCTCAGCTTTCAGTTCTTGAATACAATTCTGAAAAGTAAAATAAATATGTCTTTAATCAATAAAGCCTTACGAATATTTAGTTCTTCAAACAGACATAACTGAAATTCTTGCCAAATCTGAAGTCCATGGAACAATGTAGGACAAAAAATTCTGCAACTTAATACACACATTCTAAATCAGATGATGAATTCATCCAGTTTCTGGATTCCAGTACTTATCCAGTGCTAGCCAGGGCTCTAGAGGAAGAGAATCTCATTAGAAAGCTTACAAATTTTACAGCAATCAGCACAGGAAATGATCTTTTCCTCTCAAACACTACATTTTGTTTTGTTTTGCCATCACTTTGATTGGAGAAGACTAAATAGAACAGCTTGATTGGAAGCCAACCTGAGTACCACAGAAGTATGAGATAAAAAGGCACATTCTACTCCCTTTGGACTGCTGTATTCAGTGTATTTTGGGATGGACTTGAAGTGTGAGTTAATACCTTATATTTGTTATTTTACTATCTTTATTCAATTAACGGAATATGTAAAAAGCAAAATCTCAGCAGCTTAATATAATTTTCAAGTTAAAGGATCAGGCAATGTTTGCAATGAACTCTTGCTAGTAACTGTTGTAATGACTCCTGACTATGAAAGACAATGATGCATTTGGCATGATAGTTCCTTAAATACACTGGTCACTTTAAAATTTGTCTGCTGATAATGATTGGATTGGTATCTGCTGCCAGCAAACAAGGCAAAGCATATGCACAAAATACCCATGATTGCTTGATAATAAATCATTTTAATGATTATATTCAAAATTGTGAAATGTGAATGGTACTGATGCGGAAAATAACAAAGGCTGAGGCTCATCAGATTGGCTGTCCATATGTGCATCACCACTAGTATTTCATTTGCTTCTCCTCCAGAGCCTCTTCCTTTGATTGTTAAGAGATATATTTGGTAAAAAAACCTAAAAAAAACATGCAACTACTGATGGCATTTATATGATTAAAGTTATGTGCCTTTCTATTGTAAATAAAAGTGATTTGATATAAAGCTTTGTTTCCTAATTAATCTCAAGCTAAAATTAAGAACTGCCCTCCTACAGTTTTCTTAACAACTTGGTTACATTGATTGTGTTGGATTCTGAAAGTTTGCGTGACCTGCAGGAAGGTACGAATTTTAGAACCAGGGAAACACCAGAACATGAAAGAAACTATGCATCATTGTTTCTTTAATACTATTTTCTCAATTCCAAGGAATCATTTGCTAAAGCAAGGGGAATTGTAACATTTCATTATTATATGAGGCTGGTATGCATGATGGCCATATTTTCAGTTTATTTTGGAAGGAGATGCAGTTGAGAAAAGTGAATATTTTATGTTATGTAGTTTGGCACCACCATAAGTGATTTAGCTTCAAGTCAATAACCAGTTTTAAATAGTTCCAGTCCAATAGGAATTAGGCAAATACCTATTTGCTCTACAAAACCCCCCAAAATACACTATGATCGCATTCACAATTTAGACCACGTATTGCTTCCTTCTCTCAACCTCGATCTCATTCTCAAACTCAGTCAGATCCCTGATTCTTCAAATTCTTTGAATTTGTCATTTTGTATTAACTCTTTAAAACTAAAGAAGACACCAGTCAGAGCACATTTGTAGATGTTCCCCAAGCATGTTTTTAAATGCAAAATGAGAAAGTATACAAAAGTTTGTGTATACAAGGCTTCAAATATATTTTGAAAACCTATGCTTAAGGTAAGCTGGTAGGAAGGCCTGTATACTAATGTCAGAATTCATGACAAAGACATCCTGGCTCAGAAGTAGAGATGGCACATGGATGAGATGGGAAAGTAATTCTTTCCAGAGAGTCAACGAGGCAGTGACACGTTTGAATTGGCACTTAGTGAAAAATGAGGGGCAATCTATAGGGCATGGGCTGAACTGCATGAAGTTCCACTTAAACATAAGAAAAGTGTCTTCTGGACAAGCAGGCCCCAGTTCTGGAAAGAATCTTTTGCTTATTAATGCAGCACATAAATGTAGACTTGTGTTGAAGCACTAAATTATGACACTAAATTATGACACATTGTTTTTGTGAATAGCAATGGACACCTTCTCTATCATTTGTAATAGTGGAATTTTTGAATCAGGATTAGAAAACAGAGGGCAATTACATTTGTAAAAGAACCTAGATGGTGACACAGCCTTTGGCTTTTGGTGCAAGAATAAAGTTGAAGGACAGTTGCTTGAGCAGTTCTGCATTGGAGAGACTTGTGATTTAGAGCAAGAGTTGAGTAAAAGCAGGAATGTGTAACTTCCTTCTTGTTTTGGGTGACCCTCTTAAGTGGTGGTTGGGTAAGGCCTGGATTCCTCACACCTTACTGTGAGGAATGTGGGGTGTGCAAGATCAGACCTTAGTTGCCATTGACTGTTTTTGTAAGTACTAGGGGGAGTTCTTCAATACCTGGCCAAGCTCAGAGTCAAAGTGGTCCCACATTGTCTCTCAGTATGGATGATATAAAGAGCATTAATGATGTAAGGTGTCGAATTTATTATGTTCTTCAGTGAAATGGGATGCATTCAGACCTAAGTGCTCACAGCTTTCAAATATGAGAAGAATAAACAAAAAGGTGTAAAATTGTTTCGTTTAATCACTGATGGACAGAAGTCTGATGAATGTTTTTAAGCTTAGGAACATTTTAAGCTTCCATTAAAACGTATTTTATCTATTTGGTAGTGTGGTAACTCTTACGTTCCCTTCCAAAGAAAGAAAAGATGAGCTGCAACCCAAAATTGTATCAATTTAACCAAGCAAGGGATAGCTATCTACAGTTAGTATCACTCAGTAAATACCTATGGAGAATAAAGGGAAGAGAGACAGTCCATTATTTATTCTAATTTGTACATTTGGGGTAGATTTTCCCTTGAATACATACATATATATATATGTATATATCTATGTGTATGTATGCACATCCACACGTACGTGTGAAACTTCTTCGAACTTTAACAATTCTGCAGTTTTCTTTCATACAAGAAATATCTTTTGTACTGTTTCCATTATTAGTAGATTGGTATGATATTAAAGTGAGCATTTAAAATGCACCTTAATTAAACTGCAGGAATTATGCCTTGCTTAATGTAATGAAGAAAGAGAATTTAAAATGAAGTAGCATCATTGTGTTCATTTGTAAATAACATATTGCAGCCAACTGTTTCTTAATTGCCCAGACTGTTGATAAATAATCCAGTCCTGCTGCTCTCCACAGACAATTTGCCTTGGATCAGACTAGGCAATTCAAATAACACTAATTACAGTGAAACCCTTTTATAGTGAATTCCTGTTTGCCATGGGGGAGAAAATCACTATATCAGGGGAAAGCACTTTTGCCTTTGATTTGTGTCTAAAACATGAGAAACACATAAAAGCTGCATGTTGTGCTAAATAAAGGACATACTCTTGCATTCAAAGTACTTATATTTTACTTTTTATGATACAATTGTGAATTATGTTCATTTTGCATTTGTAATTAGAGGGCGGAACAGATGTGAAAGCTTAGTTTAAAGTGATGTATCCATTAAAATAACCTATGCTGCCAAGTGATTGCTTAGTATAATAGGGGATTCGTTCACTATGAGAGGAATTCTACTTTATTGGAAGGAAACCAGGACTTCAGGAAATGTTTTCTATATCAGGGGATTCACTGTAACATGGTATCATTGTATTTATGATTTTATGATGTTAAAATGCATATTAAATGAAACAAAATTCCCAACGATTACTCGGGAGGCAGCTAAGTACATAACATTTAGTACAGATGGTTGGAAGGCACAATTTTGCTCCATCACTGCATCCGTATCCTTGAACGATTTCGACTGAAGACAGCATTTCTCTGAATTTTTCATTAAACCAGACATCTTGAAATATGAATTCCTTTTATGTTTCTGTGAGTTTTGGCTAAAAGAACCCCAGTGAATAAATCATACAATACTACATGTCACCAGCACTTGTGAATATTTCTGCTTTGTTATTCTACTCTCAGTAGAGCACCATTGATTATCAAACTCAGCGGAGAGCATTTTATGATCATATATCTCCATTAGCTCCTAGTTTGACTACCATAGATTTTTCTGGTTAAGCCTGCATTATGTATTAGGAAGCCTATCTCTTCAATACAAAGTTTGATTTTATTCTCTCTTAGCCTAGAACTCTTATTATGTATTATGTATAAAGATTCTTATCTTTTATATGTAAAAATAGCAGGACTGTCTTTGTGTAACTGAAATATGTGCCATCTTTTTTTTTTTTTTTATTCACAGAGAGCATATTTTATTAAGAAGGAGAAATTCTACAATGAAATGGCTGTCAGGGTAAATATTTCTTCACTTGTTAAACAAATGAAAAGTCAATTGTGCTCCGAATTTGCTTTTAATAAAATGAGCAAAGCAGAATAATATACACTTGATTGATATGCTGATGGCAACAGCAGGAAATAGTACATAGTTAAAAATTAAAGTTTCACTAAGTCGTCAGGGTTGTATTTGAAAACTGTAGCTGAATTTGAGGTATATCAATGTGTCTTGCCCCATTTAAATGTCCATTGGACCTTATCATGTGTGATACTGATAAAACCCCCCAACATTCTATCTGCCAGTGTTCTTACAAATGTAAGAACATTTGTTCTGCAAAAGTAGACATATATTTTCAATTCTGACAAACTACAGGGCTTTTAAGCTTGTTGAAGTGGCTGTGCTTTTTCTCTTGTTAGTGTATGGTATTTGCTGTATTGGATCTCAAGAGTTAGAGAACACAGGACAATTTCATTGCTTAAACACAGAGGTGGAACTGAACTCATTGATGATATTAAGAGTGAATTTTGCTAGATGAAGAAATGTATAAACAGACCTTGAACTTCAATGAATCGACAGCCAATGAAGTTTGTTGTGGGTGAAACTGCAAAACATATATAACTAGAAAGTAGCTTTTTTTCCTGAACTTTGAAACTGCGCTTGAACAAATATGTAAAACAAATATGGGGAAAACATAAAATAATTTTTGTGATTAGGTCTCTTTATGTTGCTTCTTTTTTTCATTTTGTGATATAAAACTGCTTTACTTTAGAAGCCTGTATCTTTTAAGCTGGGCACCTTACCTTTTGAATTCTACCAAATGTAGGAATATGGTGACAATGGAGATTAACCCAGGGATTAACACAGGGAAGCTCATATAGAGTAAGAAGATTGTCGGGATGGATTTTAATTTTGTGGCCTCTCTGAGTCCAGAATGACTCAGAGTCAAGAGACCTGTACTCATCAGGTGTTTTGCTTAGTTCTAGTTCTCTCAAATGCACAAAGTAGAATCATATTTGGTGCATGTTAAAGAGCTGAAGGTATTTAACAGCAGTTTAATACCTCACAAATGTACCTTTTTGTTGTTGTTATAGTTCATTCCTTACTTAGCTAGTTTGAAAATATTCCACAGTAGATAAATGCTATTTACTCATGCAGCTGAGATCAGTGAGAAAACGTAAGATGTAAGCCAGCTCTTAAAAGTTGCCTCTGTACTTCCAGAAGATATTTGAAGACCAAATTTCAGAGGTAATTATGTATTCTAGTCAAGTGGAGTTTTGCATTTGGACTTTCATTTTTAAAAGAAATTGAATGTGTTCCCATTCATTTGTAATGGAAATATAATGTTGAATCATTAGGTGATATAAATCTTCAAAGTACCATTTTTTCAGTCATGTCCTTTTCTTTAATGGAAATTTAAATCAATAGAAAACAATAGAACAGATCTTTATTTAGTTGCAAATGTCAGAATCTGATTTTCCTCTATCTAAATCTAGTGCAGCCATATCTGCAGAGGAGACTTTAAATGCTACCAGTCTGAAGCACTGAATGCTTTTGTGTTTTGTTCTGTCCTGTATTTCTTGAAGAGCTAATCAAGGTCCAATAGCAAATCAGGCCTGTTGCATTTCTGCACAGATCATGTATGCTCAAACTTCAGGCTTCCTAAGCCAACAGTTCCTTATATTCACTCATCATGAGCTTGATTCATTATTAATATAACTCAGTGTTCTAAAAATATAACTGTGTATGTTCTTCTATTTAAGCACTTTGTTTTGTCTTATGGTGTTATTGACTATTTATTTCAGTTTATAGTCACTCTTTAGAAAGGCAGTTTCAATTTTGGTATTTGAAGTATCGAGAGCATACACATGCTCATGGTTTTGAAGCCAGTCTACATATCTTGTCCTTCTGGATTGCATTTGGTTGTAATCAGAGCTATCAGTTTAACCTTTTAAAATTAAATTAGAGATCTTGTTTAAATCGTTTTCAGTTTTGAGGCAAAATATGATTCTCTCTCTTAGAAGATTTAAGGTTCCTGTAAATTTTCAGCAACAGAAGTAATCCTATGGCAAAAAAAAATTCCACGAGCAGATGGCTTTTGATTTATCAAGGTTTTGCCATTTGTTTTAGTGCTTAAAATAAACATTATTTATAAGACCACTTACATTTTGATGTTACTTAATGAGGAATATGCATCATTGATTTGACTAGCTTAAGAGGTCATTTAGAACTTGCCCGTTAACAAGCTGTAATCTGCTGAGCACACAATGACTTTGTTTAAAATTATCTGTTCAGTGCTGATCAATGACAATAATTGTTTTGTACCAATCACTATTGAAACTTGCTAATTACTTTGAAGGGCATACACACACTTGTCTCTTCTTTTTCAAGAATTTTTTAAATGTTCACCTTGGAATTAAAAAGAAATGCAGTCATAACATTATACTTTTTTATAAAAGCAAAAATTTAGGACTCTCAAATTGAAAATATGAGCATCATCAGAAGGCTTTTTAAAAATGGTCTTTTCTAAAAAGATTAATCTTCAGTTTTGGGATTACTCACAAACAGTATTAGGGAAACAGAAGTCAGGCATAAAATAATCTGAGACACAATGCAGTTTTTCTTACTTAGGTTTCATTCAGTTGAAATCAGTGAGTTCATTCTAAACAGAGAGTGGTGTAAATAAAGGTAGAGTGCAGCATTTAATTGGTAAACGGAGCCCATTGGAGGTAATTATAGCTTTATACTATTTGAGCCTTTTGTCTTTCAGTTTGAGTTTTGATCCTTTAACCCAGAAATATCCAGTTCTGCATTTATAACTGTGAGGTGAAGACTGTCAGAAAGAGTTTCAAAGGGACCATAATCCTGCATTAATGAGCACATGGCTATATGGGAGCCAAGTTGCTCTTGTTGAGAAATTTTGAAGCCAAACAAAAAAATAAAGCTAAGATCCTTATTCGCATGCAAAGGATTTTGCTTAATCCCAGATCTCTGAAGGCATACTCATTCTCTGCTCTTTCTCTATTCCTTTTTAACCCAATAAGCTTGTGTATGAGAAAGTAGTGTTGCAAAGAATATGAAATTTACTATCACCTAGTGCAAAGCAGCATGTCCAGAACCTTTCTTGTTCCCAGAACTCTTATTTGTTCATATTATAACAATATGTAGAGGTCCAAACCCTTTTCACTTAAAAAAAAATCCCAAAAAAGCCCAAAAACCAAAACCATAAAAACCCAAAAGCAAAGCAAAGCAAAGCAAAGCAAAACAACAACAACAACAACAACAACAAAAAGCAACCAAAAAAAACCCCCAAACCAAACAAAGCCAATCATAAACAAATAACAACACATAGGTAAAAAAAATACAACTTTTGAAATTTGTTTTAAGTCTTATTTGGAAAGGGAGGAAATTCCATGCTGATGCACAAAGGGGAAATAGAAGAACATTTTAACACTGGAAGTTAATATTTTGTTATTCTTAATAACTAACACATAAAGAATTACTGAGAGCTTTTCTGTGATTCTTATTCTCTTGTTAAATCTTGCATAAAAGGATAATTATAACTGTACCGCAAGGTGCCATCAGTTGAGGCCAAATGTTGGTTTTTACTTTGAAGGATAGTGTTTGGGGGTTTGAGAATGCAAAATGGTGCCTAAGTATGAAATTTTCAGCCCTGCTTTAGTTGGTGTCATTTTAGATGGCTCCGGTAAAAGTCTGGAGGTGGAAAAATTGCATACTTTTGTCAGTTGTCACAGTGGTACAGAATTAGACTGTGCTGGAACTCCTAGTAGCAGAGAGAGTTTTGCCTGTTACTGAAGAGCACTCCCAAGACTTGATGATAAATATTCTGAAATTACTGAGTGTAATGGTTACTGATAATCTGGGCAATTGGCAGCTTTTTTAAATTTGCCTTCTTCCTGAATCAAACACAAAAGCCATGACATGGCCTTCCCCTTTTTATTTATTTTTTTTTTAGGTACTTATTTAGAAAGAGGTAGGCTAAGAAAAAAAGCCAAATAGCACAAACACGGGTTTCACTCCACTTAAAAAGTCATCCCTTGGTTCTGGAAAGAGAAAGGTTGATTTAAAAAAAAATGTTCCTTATAGATACAATGAAGTGTATAATTTCTTGAAAAGTCTGGTAGCTAGGGGCTCACAGGAAAAGGAGAGCTCTTAATACATTGCAACATTTTACTTTTCTATTCATTTAGATAAGGAGATAGAGATGATACTTGCTTCTGGATAGTAAAACCTCCAACTTCTTGCTTTTTAAATGTAGATTCTGCCTTTCAGCTGTTATGTCTTTTAAGATTTCAAAGCTATAAAGGTCAAAGAGATGGATATTGTAGCAAATGAAGCTACTGCAGACTAGAAGATAGAAATTGGGATATTAAAGTAGAAAAATATTGAGAAAAAAGGAGACAAAATGCAATGAAGTAAAGAATATTTTGCAGGAAAATTAATAATAAGTTCAAGGATGGAAGGATTTAAATATGGAGGAGCTAGACCCTGAGAAGAGAGGAAAAGATGGTTAGTCTGTTTTTCAGATGCAGACATCCAGAGTACACTGACCTCTTATGGCGAGGAGAATCAGGAGCAAGAGCAGCCTACATCTTTCAGCTCTACATGTCATGGCACAGGGATAAATATAACTCAGCTAATGGCAGTCCTGCTAGCTTTTTACCTAATTCACAGAATCACAGAATTTCTAGGTTGGAAGAGACCTTTAAGATCATCGAGTCCAACCCATGTTCTAACACCTTAACTAGATCATGGCACCATCCAGTCTTTTTTTAAACACATCAAGGGATGGTGACTCCACCACCTCCCTGGGTAGATGATTCCAGTATTTGACCACTCTTTCTGTGAAAAACTTCCTCCTTAATTCTAGCCTGTATCTCCCTTGGCACAGCTTGAGACTGTGTCCTCTTGTTCTGTCTGTTGTTGCCCGGAGAAAGAGACCGACCCCCAGCTCACCACAGTCACCCTTCAGGAAGTTGAAGAGAGTGATAAGGTCACCTCTGAGTCTCCTTTTCTCCAGGCTGAACAACCCCAGCTCCCTCAGTCGTTCTTCATATGGCTTGTGTTCCAAGCCCCTCACCAGCCTCGTTGCTCTCCTTTGGACACGCTCAAGCATCTCAACGTCGCTCCTAAACTCAGGGGCCCAGAACTGGACACAATACTCAAGATGTGGCCTCACCAGTGCCAAGTACCGGGGAAGAATCACCTCCTTGCTCCTGCTGGCCACACTATTCCTGATACTAGCCAGGATGCCATTGGCCTTCTTGGCCACCTGGGCACACTGCTGGCTCATGTTCAGCCGACTGTCAACCAGCATGCCCAGGTCCCTTTCCTCCTGAGCACTGTCCAGCCACACCGTCCCCAGCCTATAATGTTGCAGGGGGTTATTGTGGCCGAAGTGCAGGACTCGGCACTTGGACTTATTGAACTTCATCCCATCAGATTCTGCCCATCCATCCAACCGTTCTGAGTCCTTCTGCAAAGCCCTCTGTCCCTCTAACAGATCGACACACACTCCCAGCTTAGTGTCATCTGCAAATTTGCTAATGAAAGACTCTAAACCCTCATCCATGTCATCAATAAAAATATTAAACAGAACTGGCCCCAGCACAGACCCCTGAGGGACACCACTGATGACTGGCTGCCAGCTGGATGCAGCACCATTCACCACCACTCTCTGGGTCTGGCCATCCAGCCAGTTCCTAACCCAGCAAAGAGTGCTCCTGTCCAAGCCACGGGCTGCCAGCTTGTCTAGGAGTATGCTGTGGGAGACAATGTCACAGGCCTTGCTGAAATCCAAATAAACAACATCTACAGCCTTCCCTGCATCCACTCGGTGGGTTATCTGGTCATAAAAGGTGACCAGGTTGGTAAAACATGACCTACCCCTCCTAAACCCATGATGACTGGGTCTGATACCCTGGCCATCCTGTAAATTCTGTGTGATGGCACTTAATATAAACTGTTCCATTAACTTGCCAGGTACTGAGGTCAGCCTGACTGGTCTATAATTACCAGGATCCTCCTTTGCACCCTTTTTGTGAATGGGTATCACATTGGCCAGCTTCCAGTCATCCGGAACCTCACCAGTGAGCCAGGACTGTTGGTAAATGATGGAGAGTGGCTTTGCAAACTCATTTGCCAGCTCTCTCAATACCCTGGGGTGGATCCCGTCTGGTCCTATAGATTTATGAACATCCAAGCATTTCAGTAGTTCTTTGACTGCCTCTTCTTGGATAATGGGGGGACCATTCTGCTCCCTGACACCATCAACCATTCCAGGCAGGCAGGTGTCTTGAGGGCAAGTCATCTTCCCACTAAAAACTGAGGCAAAGTAGGCATTAAGCACTTCTGCCTTCTCCTCATCTGCAGATGCTAACTTCCCTCCCTTGTCCAATAAAGAACAAAGGCTGGTCTTACCCTTCCTTCTAGCATTAAGGTATTTGTAAAAACATTTTTTATTATCCTTTGCAGAAGTCACCATTCTAAGTTCAAAATGAGCTTTGGTCTCCCTAATTTTTTTTCTGCATGCTCCAGCAGCCTTCTTGAATACTTCCTTAGAGACCTGACCCTCCTTCCAACGCTGATACATCCTCTTTTTATTCCTAAGTACCTGCAAAACCTCCTTGCCCAGCCAGGCTGGACATTTACCCCAATGACTGATCTTTCGGCACTCAGGGACAGTCTGTTCCTGTGCCCTCAAGATCTCTGTTTTGAGGCATGCCCACCTGTCCTGAACTCCTTTGTTTTTTTACAGAATAACAGAATCATTTAGGTTGTGAAAGGCCTCTAAAGTCATTGAGTCCAACCTTTGACTGATCACCACCTTGTCAGCTAGACCATGGCACTAAGTGCCATGTTCATTTGTTTCTCAAAGTCTTTCAGGGATGGTGGCTCCAGCACCTCCCTGGGCAGCCCATTCCAATGCTTAATTGTCCATTCTTAATGCTCACTTTGCCATGCCAAAAAGCACATAGCTGGTAAACAGGTAATGATTTCAGAAACATCATGATTAGAATTTTCAAGTATCAGAAGGTTTAAAAACATTTAAACCTTCAGTTTAAATCTGTTCTTGGGGAAAGTTGGGTAGACTAAGTATTTTTTTTCTCCTCTTTTATTTTTTCTTTGTCTTTTTTTTTTTTTTCCAAATGACGCTTTTCAAAATGCACCAAAATATTAACCCTTTTTGTTGGACGATGCTGCCTAATTTCTATTCATACTACAACTTTATAACTAGCTACAGATAAAGAGCTTTTCTTCTCCAGGTTAGGCTTTCTCTAGGTTAGGCTTTTTCTGTTATGCAAGAGAATAGTATTTCTTGAGAAGAATGAAACTAAAGTGGAACAAATAGACATGAATCATTTTACATTGGAGATGAAAGAACTGCAATTTATAAATGAACTTTCCAGGAAGTCTGATTCATTGAGTTCCTGGGAAGGCCTTTATTCAGTTTAGACCTTTGCAGAGCACAAAGGTGAAAGTGTAGCAGTAGATGTTGGTAGAGACGTGACTCAGTGCTACAATATGTTACAACCTACACTAATTTCTTCATTGAAATTTATCAGTGTTTCTACTTGGTATCACTTTTAAGGAAAGAGGTACTTGGGATCTAGTACATATATCTAATATGCATGCAAAATTTTGATTCTAAATATACTAAGAAAGTATTTATTTCCTCCAGATCCAGAAAACGTGGCGAGGCTATTACGTTCGCAAGTATATCCATAATTTTTATGCACTGAAGAAATACCTGAATGCTGTTTCTGTGAATAACGAGCTTGTCAGGTAAACATAAAAGCTCCATGTGGTAAAGCATTCATTTACTATTCTTTTATTTGCAGAAAGTTTGTGGCACTAATTAAACTATTTCTTTAAGTGTAGGTTCCCCTCCATTATCAAATATATTTATCAGTTATCACTCTCTTTATCCTATGCCTATTCATGTTGCACCACATTCTGTTCTCATTTACACTGTTATGAATTCAGAATAATTTCTTTGAATTCATTAGGTGTGTTCTGGGTTTGTACTAGTTTAAGAAAAATAGATTTGGCTCTTCACCTATGCTCAGAACTTGTAAGTTATTATGCCTTAAATAGGGTTTGTTGAACTAGATTATTTTTCCTTAGTATACACAAGCTAACCAAAATTTTCTTTTTATAATTTGTTTTGAATATGGATTATTGACAATGAATGCAAGGGCAAATCTGGATTTAAGTTTCATGAGCCATACTATGAATATTAATTGGGAAAGATACTGGTGTGGATACAATAAAGCAGATCCTTTTCATAGTTACAGAAGAGAACCAATAGCTTGTCAGGTTTCTGTCTAGAACTTTTCTTACTCTATGTTCTTACTCTATTTCTCCTATACATCTGTTGTCTTTCCCTGTACTTAAGCTGAAACCTCTCTAAAATAGAGGTAATTATTTCCCTCTAGTGGATTTGATATCCTGATCCATGACCATTACTCAGATAACAGTGGAAACAAACAGATGAAATGCTGGGTGACCAAGATCATTACTGTCTCAGTGTAAATGAAAGCTATTGGACAAAATCCATGCAGGGTTTGCCATTCAGAACATCTCAGACAAATCTTTGCTTTCTCAAGCACAGAAATATAAGGGAGTCTCATAAACCAGTATTTCTAGAAATCTTGTCTAAATCACATGGCAAAGACTGCTACATAGAGCAGCATATGCAAGTTATACATGAAAAAAAACAGGATTATCCAGCTTCTTTTATGCTGGTTAATAAGTATATTATTCTTCCACAGTACAGCTGGTACTATATCCTCTTTTTCATAACATTATTTCTTGTGCATTACATTGTTACCTATAATGAACCATACTGATAGTCACCTATCTCTGATCTCTCATTATTATTCATTTAAGTGTATTCTGTGCAGAAAGTTAGGTCACAACTCAGCAAAGCCAGACTTAAACATTCTGTTATAGCTTCAATGGTGTCTTGATCTGAAATCCTTGAAATATTCTCTCTTCTTGAAAAGGTAGAATCCTAGGAAGACTAGACTAAATCTTGGAAAATAAGTGAAGCCATAACTTCTCTGGTTTAAAATCCGTATCACTGGAAGAACTGCAAAATCAGAACTTGCTTCTCTGTCCATAATCGTTCTATCACTCTTCATTCCCTGCCTAAACCTAGACCATGGCTCATAACTTGTTACTTTGATGTGTGCCAACAAAACAAGGTAGCAAGTGGTATTCCTCCTTCACTGTGAGCATGGATTGGCTGGAGCTTTGTATTTTATTTCTCCACACCCACTATAGATCTCTTCTGGGTATACCTTACTTTGGAAGACTACAAAAATATTTGGTTTTCAGTAATTTGACATGTTGATCAAATTCCCTAGTATTTAGTTTAGGTTAAAAACCATTGAAAACCATAAAGCTTACATACTGCATAGATATTTGAATCAAGAAATACTTTTGTGCTCTTTAACAGGTAAGATGAGCAGTACCACTTCAGGTACATCAAAATATGTCAAAGTTGGTCTGTGTGAGCTCTTATCTGGCAACTGATATATTGATATTTTGCTAATTTCAGTCCTGTATTCCAGAGTTCACAGAAATACATGTCTTTCAGGTAAAAAAATCCATCTTTTCAGTTTAAAAAAGTTAAAAATTTATTGTTGAGCTAATTTGGACAAACGGATCTTATTATTGTTTCAATTTTTAAAATGCATGAGTTGCCAAGTGCAATCAAGAATCACTGCAGTAATCCCTTCACTGGGGTACATTTGAAAACTAATATGTATATCACCTTCAACATTCTTCTTATGAAATCTAACAGATGTTTAGTGAGGATTAGGTGTAGGCCCTCAGCCAAACAGATTTTTCCTGTCATTGGGCTAAGTTGCTGCCAACTACTTTGGCTCCAAGGTGGCCCACTGTGTTTCTTATGTGGAATATTGAGCCGGGTGAAAGAAAGATTCTCCTCATATTTTCATTAGCCATCACATTGGCTCTGGACAAGTATAACCTCACTGTTCATAAACATTTTTGCATATAAAAATTATTACAACTGTGCATTGTAAAAAACATGAGGAATTGTCAGAAATAGAAGGAATGCATTTATGAAATGGCTGGGTTTTATTACAACATCAACATTATGGAAATTTACTTGTTGATGGACAGAGAGATTGATACACTTGTGCACTCAGATTAGACTGCCTTTGAGGTTTTCACATCTCTAGAACTCCATAAAGCAGCATAATGTGGAACATAACATAATGCACATGAATACATGAAACTGGCCCTGCCTCTTGCACAAAGAAAGCATAAGGTATTTTTAATTTCAAAAATTTGTTTACAATTTGTTCTTTCTAGAATTGTAATGTAATTTTGAGTTGAACTACACTGTACAGTTTTCTGTCTTATCTATTCTAGAGTAACACTGGCAGAATTTTTATTTGTTAACACTTATCTAAAATCACATTGCAAGTCCTTCCATCTTTTGGACTCCAGAGCCAGGATTTGTACCTATTTTTCTCCTTTTTCATTAAGGAGGAGCCCAAATCAAATCATCCCTCACTCATTTCTAGGAGAAACTTCAGAGGAAGTTCTCATGAAACTATGGACATTCTGTTAAGTTTCTTGTAAGAATACGAGTTATTGACCAAAGTTTATTTTCTTCTCATTCCTTCTTTACACTATTTTTTTTTAAATAAAGGACACTTATTGTACTAAGTGGTTTTCTCAACCAGTAGCCACATCTTTACCATTCAGCTTTAATACAAACTGTCCTTATTTAATAGCTGCCCTCATTTGGTAGCCAGACCTTTATCATTTGTCTTTAGTGTGAAAACCCCAGGAGAAAGTAAACTTAATAGAAGCTGCCCCGGTTTAAAGCCATAGAGGGATGTAATTAAGTTTAACAGAAATTGGTTTAACAGAAATTGACCTAAAATATAATTAAATAATAATAGTCATATTATGTGTGAGTTTCCACTCACTTAACAGACTGGTTATGGCTCTGTTAGACTTAACAGACTTAAGGCACTGCCTTTGTACAAACTGAAGATTACTCTCAGCTTTAGCTCCCAGATTGGCTAAATTCCTGCAGCATTCCTATTACTTCCCACTGCTACAGAACCACTAGGTCTGATGGGTGCTGTGTCCCCAGTAAAGTTTCTAGGAGTTATGTTGAGAGGTGCTTGAAAGAATCCCTTCAGAGATGAAAAAGAGCAAATTTGAACCCTAAACTCTGTCTACACAAGGATATACTCAGACTTCTAACACTTGTACAGTTTAGCTTCAGTGTAGTGATGAAATGGGTTCATTAGTCCTGAGTTCTCTTTTGCCTAAAAGATATAGGAAGTTCTTAATGAAGCAAGTAAGAACCTTGCTCTTAAATATTTATTTGACTATATTTTGTTATTTAGATTTTAGTAATAAATCCTCATCTGTAGCATCCATTTTTATTTAAGTACCAATATATACTGTATTCCATCTCAATATAGATTAGTTGGATGGTTTAATTTATACATATATGCATGAGAGTAAATTTCATTACTTCTCAGGGCAGTTAGTGTATTTAATTTTAAGGGAAAATTCTTTCTTTTGAAACATTCTTAAAGCTGCATTTACCATCTCCAAGAGCTGGCTAAATGGTTACAAGGGGAAATACGCCAGAAGCAATTAGCATAGGCTATAACTCCATATGATGCATTAGAATTTTGTTTTATGTGAAACAGTTTCTAGTCCATGATAAGCAAATGGACATCAGTTCACATAAATTAGCATGCTGGTGCCATTATATCTGAAGAATTTATGGATGATGTCAGTCGCCCAACTGTGTGATTAACTTGCAGTTCTTTGCCTGAGGTTATCTACACACTGGCCTTTAAAAACTATAGTACAGGAACTTTGCTACATGTCAGGTGTGCAAGTAGAGATAAGATTTTGGGATGTATTGGTCCATTTACTGATGAATGGCACCACTTAAATTTTTTCCCTAGGCACAGAACTGAGTAAAGAAAGCAGTATCACAAAACTAACAAAGCAATGGCAAAGTACTGGCTTGAGGTTCTTATGTAATCAAGGCAGTTAGTTCAGCTTTTTTGGCTACTGAATAAACACTGACTTAAAGGTAGCAAACTAAGGCCTGAGTCTACCTTTAATAAGCATCATAGTTTACGTAAACATTGTTGAGTTTATAAATCAGGAATTTCACACACTTGCAGGATCAACACCAAATTATTCTTTCCATTGTTGGCATTAGTAGTGAGTGGCCCTGCAGAGTATGGCTTTGATCCAAGTTTGACTAGCTGTTCTATCAGCAGATTTAATTTCACAGTCATCATTAAAACCTCCAGGTCTCCAAGACACGTCAGAAAATAGAAAGCGATAAAAATCACTTCTTTGGCAATATGTGCATTCACGAATCATTTGTGCAGCTTGATTTTTTATAACCCTAATGAAGAGTGAAATGAAAGAGTACTTACTTGTTGCTGGTGATCTAATCCAATGTTTAGCTATTCTGTAAATATGTCTGAGAAGGCAGTATGGGAAAAAGTAAGATTGTCTATCTTATTCTAGATTACAGTACCATTTCTGGAGTGTGTTTTCTAACATGGCAAGTACTTGGCTTCTTAAAAGTTTTGAGGTGTAGCTATTTCCATGGAGTGGGCTTGAAATAAATTGTTCTTTGTCACAGTAATATCAGGAGAAATCTCTCAGCCTCCACCTGTCAGTTCCTTTTTGATAATGTTAAGTCCAGGTACTGACCATTTTCTCAAGTGTCAAAGTGTTTTGAAGAATGTATATATTGTCTTATAATTCAATTAAAGTGTTCCTCATCATTGACTGCAGAAGCAATTGATTCTGTAGTCTATTTTCAATTAGTGCCAAAGCCTTTCAGACAGCTCCTTAGAATTTTTGTAACAATAAAGCCCTCATTTTTGTAATGTTGTCTCTCACTTGATGTTTAATTTACTATGTTATCTTCAACCCATCTTTTTTTACTTGTCTTCAAAGATATGGAGAGGAAATACATTATGCTTTTTAACTTACTTACCTGTAATTTGAATTTTCTGGATGTAAACTTACCCTGTCAGCTTTCTCTGTGAGCCTCAGAAAGAGAGACAAGTGCCAAGTATGCTTTCTCATATTTAAATAATAATTTGGTACCATGGATTGGTAGGTCACATAATTTAAGACACCTATGCCTTTTCCAGAGGATTTTAGGCAGAACTGCTAGATTTCTAGGAATCTTAAAACTGCACTTTATTGAGGATCCTGGAGTACTTCTGTAGCCAAAAACCTGTTGCTGTTAGGATAAGTAAGATATAAAAAAATGAGCTTTTGGAGTTGGTAGTTAAATTGAAATGAAGTGTCTAAAGTTATAGAGCAGTCAATGGCCTGTTTTAACTCCATGGGAAAGCATTTCTTGAGTACTGAGAGGTTATGGTATGAACCATTATGTTTACACAGGAAGCTGGATTTCCAACACAGATTCAGCTCACATCCCTCATGAGATTTATTCTGTCCATGTCTTTTTTGAGCAAGGAGTGGAAGCAGCCTTTACCATGTTTTTAGCTAGTTCTGTGTAAATGGTTGAAATTTTGCAGTAAACATGAATACTGTAAGTAACGTAAGTAGCTGCTTAGACTGAAGTCTTCAATGACATGAGGCAGAATTTTCTCTGTATTTTTACATAGCCCTAAATACACCATTAGGATCAACAGATTAAACATGAAATTTTGTTTCATTACTATCCAAAGAAATTTTGGTTTTGAATCTGAATATGTAGAAAGAAATCTGAGATCACTGTGTGCACTCATTGGACCAAATAGTCTGTGGTGTAGATGATTAGTTTTGATAAATAAAACCGGTGTGACAACACAGTATTGAAGGATAGATATTGAAGTTTTGTACCTGTGAGCTTTGAAGGTGCTGTAGATATTTTATTTTGTAAGAGGTCTGTTAGAATTACTGACAGCTCATAAAAAATTTTCTGTGGAGAAAGACTGACTAATCATGGCCTTTTAAACTGTCTCACAGAGACAGACTTCACAGTCTTCTGTTTTGTCTGAAGAAGAATCTTCACTGTAAAATAAGTAGAAAAGGGGAAGAGGTACAGTTTCATTAAGCTCTAACATATCATTGACTGTCAGGTAGGTCTTGTTATGCTGTCCATCCTCATTTAACTATCCCACAAGATCTCTTAATGAAGTTAAGCCCCAAGTTCACTCCAGTAATTCTGTGGCAAGAGTTTGTGCAATGTAACAATTCATCACTTGTCAGGAAGGCACTTTTAGTTTATACATTTAATAAGGGCATCCTCTAGCTTGGTTAATTAGAAATGAACAGTTTGCATATTTACTAAATGCGGAGTGTCATTGCCACCACGGCCTATTGCCTACATGAATTATTTCTCTATCTGCAATAAACAGCTGGGTAATTATTACTGCCATAATCAGATAAATTCCCTCTGTAAGGCTTTTCTTACATGGCAATTCTTTGAACTCATCCAAAGCTGAACAAAATTTATGAACTCCAGCAGCTAGACCACTTTTTCATAGTGTAGTGTCCCTGTTCCCTGTTTCAAGGACATGTAGACTATCATAAATATTGTGTAAATTAGGAGGATAAATATGATTACCTAAAGATTACATATTAATAAACTTGATTTTCAAAATATAATTTTCAGGTTGTAACTGATTACATTATAGCAGTTCTGGTTTATCTAATTGCAGAGACATGACAGGCCATCTATATACAGGCTATACGAGGTTATCAGGCAAGGGCTCTACCACTTGAAGACTAAAGACTCCTGAAGAAGTATATAAATATTTTTCATGTGCCATAGTCACTTCAGCTATTTAGGTCATTAGAAGTATGACAGATATTATGTGCCATGAACTCAACTCACTTAAGCATTTCTATTGTTATTAAAATAAGGTGATGGTTCTTTTTGTTGTGCTATTTTCAGTTTAATAATGAAGCATAAAATTTAAATGTATTAATTCAGGTGTTACATAAGAAAATTGGATATTTAATTTATTTGTAGAAGCACTTTATATACAATTATATAACTAAGTTTGCTCTATGCTATCCAAGTATTCCAGCTCATATGTGAGTTTATCTGTAGGTACATCACTGAGTACTTAATTTATACATGTGTATTTTCCAGAGCATGCTATAATGTAGCTTATTTTTGAGGTCTCCAAAGAAACAAAGACCAAACCAAACCAAACCAAAAAAACCCCACCAAAAACCAAAAAAAAACCAAAACCAAAATCAAAATCAAAAGACGGGAATGTTTTTTCCTTAGTTGGCATACAACAGCCTATTTGATCTAACATCATTATTTTGGTTTTTAATCATAGTGTAAAATCCTGTGTCTGAGTGCTGCTAGAAAGTTGCCAGTTACTGTTCCCATACTTCATAACTCTTTATCAAATAAGTAGCATTACTCACAATTCAGCAAAATGCTCAGAAATATCAGAATGTTAAGGAAAGCCAAACAAAATAAAGTGTTCTTTGGCACTGCTGGACCCAGTGAAAGGCTTTTGAGATTAGACTCACTTTATCATTTCCCATTTATGTTAGAGAGATAGCGATGAAACTACAGCAATGAAGACCTTTAAAATGAGCCACATCTCAGTGGTTTTTGTTATTGGAAGTGTGGTGACTATGCACTGCTTTTTTCCAAGTTCATGGTTTAGTTTTTGTCTGAGGATGTGAAGGCTTATTGATCTTTCTTTGGCATTTCAGGTTTTTTTTTTTTTCCATTGGAAAATTACAGTCCTTTGCTTTATATTGGTGTATCCTATAATGTCCCATGAGATATTATAGAATTGCATGAGATAAAAAGCAGTATACAGTATCTTCTGAGCACATTTTTGTTTTGCTTTAAAAGAAAAAGTGTCCAAAATAGGGAAAAAAGGGGATTAAAAAATTGTCTTAGTTGTTTTTTGATTCTCTAAATCATTATAGACTTTTCTGTTATCGAAGGAGAGTTAACTCTCTGAAGTGGTCACTCAGAGAAGAAAACAGAAAGACTATTTGTATTCTATTTTTACAGTCTACAGTAAAAATTTTTACAGTACAGTAGCGAGTAATTACAAAAAAGTGGGGTTTTTTTCCTAGTAATAATGAAAACAATGTTATTTGGAATCAGATGATCTTGTCTGACTTCAGATCTACCACCAATATGATGTCTTTCAATATCCAATTTATAGCAGTATCTATAAAAAGTCCATTAAGCTTTGACTGAACAATCTAGTCTTGATTTAGTAACATCAAAATATATCAAAATTTAGTAAGTACCCTTCTAATTCTAATCTAGGAGTTAATTACCCTTGGTGTTCAATGTATATCCCATAGTTCCCCACTGAAACAGTTTCATTTTATCTTTGAACCATTACTTCTTGTTATATTCAGCTCTACTAGACTGAAAAGTGTGCTAGACATAAACAACGGAGATCATTGAAAGCTGTTGTCTCTGCTTAAAATAATTTTTATTACCATTTTGCACAGACCTTCACGTGTCCTTTGATATACTAAGCATCAGAACTCAGTTATGATGACTAGGAAATTAAAAAAAAAAATTTGCTTCTGTCAGTTTATGCATTCATTTGTATGAATGCTTTCTATCACGTGAAAGAGCTTCTTCATATCTATGACTCCTGATTGAAATACCTCCTTTAAAAGCCATAATTCTTCACATGGTTAGCATGACTTTCCTTAAACTGTGAGAAAATTTTACTTATTATTATACCCCTTTCAAATTCCTTAGACTCTTCACCTTGTAGGGATAATTGCAGGAGTCCATTAACTGGTTTATCCTTGACTCTGAAGCCAAATCCCAATGTTTTACCTTGAACTTCACAATTCCTGCTACCTTCAAACCAAATCAAGAAACAAAGGATTTCAAGAAAGCAGAATTTTCCACCTCTTTTCTCAAAGTAGGCTATTCTATTTTTGTCCAATTAATGAACTGTTTGCTAACAAAGTGATTTGTTCTTTCAGCTTGCATGGCACCCAAAGCATGCAGCACTCATTTGCCTGCTTGTACTTGGTGGGGAGGCTTCACGAGCATCTACAGCATGGTGTTTGGCCCCTCAGGAAAGATTTAGTACTCTCACCAGAAGTTTATGTGCTTGAGTCTAGACTACAGAATATACTGGATGTACTCTTTAGACATGTATAATTGGAAGTTGAAATCTAAAATTAAGTGTAATCTCATTTTAATAGGTAGAATCAAAATTTCAGAGAACAGACTTCAATTCCGAGTGTAATTTCTTGCATGGCATACTAAAAATGCCTGGGTTTTTTTTCTGGTGTTGATTAATTTGAAGTTTTCAAGACAGTAAGAGATAAGATTTCCTAACACTTCTGCAAATTGGGATCTAGTTGATATTTTCAGTTTGGCAATAAGCCATTGCTGTGAAATCACATACTACCAAGTAGTACTGCTGTATTAAAAAAAAATGTGTCATATCTCTCCCAAAATGATTACAATTGCTATGTAATAAAACTATTAATTTACTGTGTCTTTCATAATGTTTTATGCTTCAGTAAAAATGACATCATAGATGCTTAAGTGGTAACACCATTCCCTTAATATAAAATGGAGAAAACCATGAGGTACCACAAAAATCACTGTGAAGTTGCGAGTCTTGGCATTGCTCTTCCATACGTAATAGGTCATTACATAAAAGCTCTCCATGTCTCACTGTTGTAAAACCTTTTTAATATAGACAAAGTGTACCATTTTATTTATCAATGTATGCAGACTTCTATGTGAAAGTAAGTGAGGGATGTGAGTTAGTGAGTAGACCTCAGTCAAATTGTTTCATAATACTCTGAGAAGGAAAATCAACTTAGCTGATGACCTTTAGAAGCTATAACGTCATGTTTGCTTTCTAAATCACATAATGTTGAATATTGTAAATGTTGCCAAGTACCATATATTAAAGTAAAAGAAGTACAGATATGTCTACATTGTACTGCACTGCAGCAGAGAGATAACAGCTAGCTTAAATGAGTTCATTCCAGTACTGGGAACAGCTTAACTGTAGCAAAACATAGCAGTGAGCTTTCCTCTAGTTATTACTGTGCAGATGGTAGCATATATAGTCTTCTGGGAATTGCAGTGCCAAAAGATAACAGATACTTTCACATGACATTCACTAGAAAACTTCCAATGGTATTTGGCTGTGGTTAGACATCCTCTTTTATATGTTGCAGGAAAAATTAGGAGCATGACTGCTCTCTTAGCAGCTTAGCACTGACACTGTGCTAGAAATGACCACTGCTGCTAAACTGCTGTCAGAATAAATTGTGTTGGGGCTTTGTTATCCATTCTGGGCCAGATTGGCTTTGTTACCCTTAAATACTAATTTCACTGTTTAAGCTAATCACCAAATACTAATTTCACTATTAAAACTAATCAATCAGGCTGATTTTTCATGAGGAGGTCAATAGCAAACAGACATTGAGTGAAAACATTTTTCCTGTTAGGTTTTTCAGTACAGACCTGGGCATAAATAAAGTTGAACCAGTATACTTAGATCTGGTTTATCTGCCAACAGAGGCTTTGGCGATTAGTTACTCTTATGCCACATCCATAATAGGTGGGGTTTGCAGTTTAATTAAATCGAAATAATTAAGCTGAAAAAGCATTGTTTAGATTGGACCTTTTACAAAAATTTTTTTAACTTCACAGCATTTTCTGCTGCCAATGAGGATAAAGTAAATTTGCCTTAAGGATATAGATACACAAGGGAAAAGCATTTAAACCTAGAAGTTTACACATTTTGAGGAAATAGAATAATCTCAAGAGACTACATATGAAACAATTTAGGTTTTTAGTATATGTGAGGAAAAAACTCTGTAGTTATTGAAACCTTAATTAGAAGATCCTGCATAGTGGGTTGGAAAATACTCTGGTTTTAGTTCTAAGCTGCCTGGCAAACAGTAGCTTGAAAGGCTGTTGTACTCACTTGAGTAACTGTGCAGCAGTGGAAATTGGAGGGATAAGAAGGATGCATCCGTCTGTTCTTCCCTATCGCCTGGTACATGCTGTGCCCTGATCTCCTGATCTGCACAAGCTATTCATTCACTCTGTGCCCTTCACCACCACGTTCATCACATTTCCAACATCGTATATTGATCACTGTGGACCTTGACAGTGGAACTGCTGTGTCACTTAGTTCCATTGGCACTGTACACTATGTTACTAGGGGAGATGGACAGATGATGTGCTACTATGCACTAATTATAATGGCATTTTAAGGTGTTATGAATTTCTTTCTGTAAAATAAATACTAATAGGAGATACAGGGTGTTTTCATACATCTACACATTGGCTTTATTTATTTTAATTTTTTCATATTAAGGAGTCATATTTCCTGTTCACTGCACTGCAGGGACATCCACTGCAGAGCAATAATATTCATCCAGATCTTGAAAAGAGTGTCAGGAATAATTTGTTGAATGAATTCATGTAAACATTTAGATTTAAAATTAGTAAGAATTTTGGACATCTATTTGTGGTAGATCTCATAGGCAGTAAGATCCTTGTACCACTAATAATTGACTGCTGCTTTGAGCATCTATCAAACTGCAACTTGAGATCAAATATTTTGGTCAAGGAATTCTGTCAGGATACACACAGGACTATATGTCATGGTAGAGAGGAAAAGAGAGTTACCTGTTTTGCTTGCTAAATCTGAAGGGGTTCATTTAAAACATGAGAAAAATGTTGAGGATGAGCAAGCTGGCTGATGGTACATAGCTAACCTAAGTATGTAGTATGTGTATTATGTTAAAATTTTGCCTTCAAGGTACAGGGTTCTCTAAACTATTTTTACATCCTAGGCTGGTCTATAAATATATTTCATTGTTTTCCTAAATTTAATCGATTAAGTCAAACAATATTATCATGGCAGGTTATATTCCATTCTCACCTACACCAATATGACATTAAATCCAGTGTCATGCAGTGGTATACTAAAAATTATTGTCTCACTAATTTTATTTTACCTTCCATATTCTGTATTTGAGCAGGGAGAATGATATATAGTCAGGAAGATTAAATACATTTAGGTTATCTCCTCGTATGCTAAGGTTGCCTACTGCTTCTGTTGCAGGAATTTTATGATTTGGTGTCTGAACTGTTTAAAATCACAATAACTTAATACTTTTTCTGGATACTCTAGGCAACTATACTGATTATTGGTTTTTATGGGATGCCCTTTCCTTTAGTTAATATAATAATTTTGTAATATTATTTGGCCAAAGGACTACAGAATGCCAATGGAAATGCAAACAGAATGCAATAGTTTGATAAATTTAATAAATATAGGTCAGTGTGAATTTGTAAACTGATGAAGTTCCATGCAGAATTATTAAAATCTGTATATTACTGAAACCATCACTTGAAGACCTTTCCAAAAGTGCCAGGAACAATATTATATGTGTATTCTTAACCTTTATACAGACAGCAGGAGCACTGTCAACTGAATTTGCATCTCATAGCAGGAACCAACACCATTGCCTACTGCATAATGAAGAATCAGAATAACAATAAGTTACCTTGTCAGATGAATTTTTTTTATTTTTGAACTATATAGAGCAAGTAATTTTATCATTAACAATTCAGTAGGTACTTAACAGATTTGTTACACAAGATCATTTTTAATTGTGGGTTTTGAGCACATCTGTTGATAATCCTATCCCTATTTTCAAAAGCATGAAACATTCCCTATGACAAGGACAACACACTTTGTGTTAGCCACTATATTCATGTTTTTGGTAAAAAAATGCATCCTCAACTTGCTGTAGTAAACATTGATATTCTGATTTCTTTAATAAGTTTCAGACCATGATAAAAGATTACATTTTTTAAACTATCCACATAATTCTCCTACAAAGCTTTTCCATAAAAATATGTGTGGAAGAAAGTCTGATTGGACCAAACTTAAATGGAAAGCCAGGTTTGTAGGAAGATGCAATAGATGCTGTTAATATATTGAGATAGGTTTTAAGATAAAGAAAAGATTATGTGCTAAAATAATTACCCAATTTTTGAGTTTTTTAATAAGCAATACTTTTTCAGTACTGCTGGAAAAGTATGCAACTATGAACTATGCAACAGATCGATTGCTTGCAAAAATAGAACAAGATTATCAAATACCCTAAAACATGTTTTGCAGTTACACAACTCTTTTTCTGGTGCAAAATTTATTGAAGCTTTAAAAAAGCAGGTCAAACAATTTGCCTTCTGCCTCACTGTGAACTAGGAAAGGTTCATCCTGGTGCAAAATTGGTCCAGAATCCACAGAGTGTCATGCATCACAGCTAGTATTCATAATGTCCCAGAGATGATACCCATACATCTCAAGAAAAGATTGCTCAATGAACCCATCATATTTGCAAACAAAGAGAAGACTGGCAGGAAATGTACTGATTTAATCCAAAAATCATTTAATTTCCACTGATTTCCTATTGACTTTAATAGAACTTGGATTTATTTTCTCTGGGGAGGCGCATGTGTAGAAGAGCCCAAGCATGAAACTTCCCAATGAACACATTTCCATGTAAGTTATGTGGAAGTCTAGCTGTATTTGGAAGGTTAAGTTTATGTTAGTATCACTTATCCTTCTACACATTTTCTGTATGGCAACAGTGAAACCCCTGCACAATGCATGACATGTTAGTATTAATCTGCTAATGTGTGAAATAGTATATTCATATCTAACTGCTTTAAATTCTTTGCTTTTGTTGCTCCTTTTCAAATGCTTGAAAGCATGATAAAAGAATTGAAAGTTTCAGGTTCAAATAGCTTGAAACTATATTTATGCTAAAATATCTATGTTTCTAGTCAAGCAATGTTTGAACTGCTACATACCACTTATTTTGTACTGCCTCTCAGGAGGGAATCATCCTGGGAGCTATTATCCTTGTGACAGAATTGTCTGCATGTTCTGTACAACTGTACAGGGCAGTATAGTGCCTGATAGAGATATTTTAGAATTTGCAACTGACAAAATGTGTCTGCTGCAAAAGTATGCTGAAAATTATTTGTAACTCCTTAAAAAATCTCAAACTTTTACATGGATTATGGTACAAATATTACTGAGGGTATGTGATATTCAGGAATGATCATCGTGAAAGCACTGTCTAAAAAGATCATGAATTACATGGAACTTCAACAGGTATTTTAGACTTCATTTAATTACAGCAAGTAATGATTATTAATAATTCATTCAAAGCAATCTGATAAATTCCCACTGATGACAATGGGAAACATTTTGCATCCCATTATCATTATTTCTGCAATACAAATCTATATCTTTGACATTATTTGTGGGTTTTTATCACCAGTTGTGTTCTAAATCAAAAAGCTTCCATATTCACTGTTAGGAAGAAGTACCTCAGTATATAACAATGTTGATTATTATTTCACCAGTTGTAGATAGGGGTACTAAAGCTGAATAGAAGGCTCTTTAATCAAAAAGAAATAGTATTAAATATGTAAATCACAGATCATACACTCTGACATTGAAGGTAAAGAGGTATAAAATAAAAGAACAAAGTTGATACTATATGTATTGTCTATTTATTCATTTGTTTGGGATTGATGGATATAGAACAAAGAGTTTCCTAGTAAAAAATGCTTATGTACCTACATGTAGTGACTCTGAAATCTGTACCTTGAGGACAAAGAAAGGTCACCAATCTCTCCAACACCTAGTTCTTTGTCAAAAATGGACACAGTTAATGAGGTTTGTTTGGTACAGCACAAATTCTCAGACACAGATAGAGATCCTTTCAATGGAAACAAATTTGTTTGGCTTTACCAGGTTACTTAGCGATTAATAATAGCCTTGAGATGCAGGTCAGAAAGGTCATCATCCCTGCTTGCCAACACAATCTAAAATGTGCAGCTACTCCGGCTCTGCAGGCTTTGAGGCCCCAGAACGCTATGCATAAAGTAAAACAGGCTATTTTCCAAATTCTTTTTTCATATTAATAAGCAATTTTCAAGAGAAGGGTGGCAAAATGGGGGCCATGCCACTCTAAGTAATTCATTTATTTTGCAATTTAATCTTATGTTGGAAAAAAATTACACTGCTGCAAAAGCATAGCATGGTGATTTTTAAACGTCAGTGTGCTTCATAAGTAACCTTGTATGAAATATTGTATTAGCAGCCTTTAACAGTAAACTGCTACAAAAAATATTTTCAGAGATTCACCTGTGCATCTTTTCTGATTTGTATTTCCATTTAATTCTATTTTTCTTTTACAATTGAAATAAAATGTTTAATTACTTAATATTTTACTTATTTTAATTGATAAAATCTTGAAAGGTAGCATGAAACAAATATAAGTTCTACACTGCAACTTTTATTTAAGAATGTGATTTCAAAGTGTTCATATTCATAAACCAATTATTGCTCTTTCATATATTTTGATGAACTAATTTAAAGATAATTAAAATATTAAGAGTAAGTCTGAGTAACAATCTTAAAAAAAGACTTTTGGGAGCAATATTACTTTTACATGGGATCATTCATATCAGCAAATTTGCCCATGTGCATATTTTGACATGATTTGACCCATGTCCTCACCGTATCTTATTTGGTACTCATTGGCTTTGAGACTATTAATGTGGACCTCTCTAAATAATCTGTTTTGCTGGAATATTTTAATTATGACTATTTAGTTATGTGAATAATATTTTTTCTTTTTATTTTATTGTATATACACACACTAGAAAACATAAAGACTAGAATTTACTCACCTAATTAAACTTTTTAGCAATCTAAATGCTTGACTGAATATGCTTGGTTTCTTTGGCACACAGGTTAATTTGAACTAGCCATTTTGTAATAACAAAATTAACAAATGTTAATCAAACTAACCTTTTTTAACTGGGTCAAAAAATTCTATACACGTGCACTGTGCACAATAGCACAGGATTTTGTTTCTTATAGAATATTAATTCACTCTTACTGTTTGCATAATTTATGGCATGCCTGGCTCTGTGAAAAAAAAAAGCACCACCAATTTGGAAATCGATGCCCATTCTCTGTTCAAGTTTTCCTGTAAACATTCAGTTGAAATAATGAATTTTCTCCATTCTTTGAAACCCGGTGTTAGGTATAGTTCCATATTTCTTTTATGATGAACGGGTTTTCTGCACAGACTCACAGATTTAGATGGCCCTGTGCGTTTGCACACCTCTGTTGTGCAGGGCTTCATGAAGCAGTTCAGTTCCTGGCTCTTGTGGTGGCCTCTACAGCTCCCATCAAACCAGAGCAGAAATGACCTGTGCAAGGAGCCCAATGCCATGGAAACTCCTCCTAAGGACATTGTGTGCCTGAAAGGTTCCCATCCCGTTTTCCTCTGTGCCTATTTTCTCAGCCTTACTCAAGGTTCCAGGAGTGAATATCATCTCCTATCTCATGTCTGTTATCCTCTCTCATTCCATAAAATCTCTCCTGTCTGCAGATCAGGAGGTGTTGCAAGGCACTAGCTGAAACATAAGTGAACAACCCATATTCGTATTATAATAGCTTCCACATAGAGAAATTCAAAGTAAAATGACACTTAAAGGCAAATAAAAGGACTTACAGGAATAATATTTTATCAAGCTGTAAGCAATGTGAACCTAGATACTGCTCCTAATTTTGATCCTTTTAATCCTGTTTCTTCTTAGTTATATCCATGTAATATCCTACTGCTGTGGAACTGAAAGAACAGTAATTTTACATTCCAGTGGTGCTAGTATACTGCCAATATATAAGAACAAAACACTGTGAAGCTATGAAAGGGTTAAAGTAAAATAAAAGACTAGCATGTCTTTTGTTGTTATAATATAGTTAGCAGACTTATTTTATTACAGGTATGAACTTCAAGAATATGCAGATATGAAGGAAAATGAAGAGAAAATGAAAGACCTGGAAAAGAAAGAAAAGGAAAAGAAATACCAAGCTCGAAAGATGCATTACCTCCTTAGCACTGAGCAGGTTGGTAGACCTGTCCCTGACAGCTCATGCAAACCACTTGGGCCCCCAGCCTGACAGAGATAAACTAGCAGGCTGAATGGGACATGACTTGTTGAAAAGATATCACAAAGACACTACTTCGAGTTCAATTTAGTGCTTTTCTATAGGCAAGAGCAGGTACCATGACTATTCTGTGACAGTAGCTCATAGAGGCAGCATCAGCACTGCTGGCAGAAAGAGTCCAAGTCAGCAGTTTGATCTGCCACTGTGATAACACAACATGAAGGGCATAACCTCGCTTTAAAAACTCATTTTGACTGGCTTATTGTTGTGTTGTTGCACTTGTCAAGAACTAACAAGTTATTAAGCTGAGAAGGGATTTCATTTTTTCCCCCCTTTTTTAATTGAGATAATGCTTAGGTTGGTGCAGTGTTCTGCTTGTTTTTAGGAGAGATTGTAAATGTGGGTTTTCAGTTAAAGCTTTTCTTATTACTTCCTGAATCAGCTTATTTAGCATGATTGTTTTCACTCAAAAATGCCTAACACATCTTAAATATTATTATTAATTCATTTTGTATCAGTATTACTGGTATATTATTCCAAACTTTCTTATAGAAGCTGCTTTAAACAGACAGGTAAACATATCAGTAGATGTATCTAATATAAATTTGATATGATTGGTAAAGCTTGTGGGTTTGCCTTTTTTTTTAGTCCCCTCTTGTAAACTTTCATAAAAAATAAAAGGATTTTGTCTCCATAAGTGTTTGGCAGCTGATTGTTCTTTGTACAGATATGAAATTAACATGAAATATTAGTATGAACTTAATGCTTGCTTTTTTAAAGTTGTTAGTCATAATCTGTGTTTAAGAACTGCTAATCCTAAAGAATGTAGGAAAAATACTATTACACTTAATGACAAAATATTTAATCTTCCCTTCTGTTTGGGAATTATTTGTGATACATTCTGTAGATAGAAATGTGGTTTGATTAACTAGATCTCAGTTATGAAAACTTGATGTGTAAATTATGTTTAAGTTTTGTTTGTTTTTAACGCATACTATAATATAATTAAAAAATAGCATAAAAAAATTCTCAATGGCTATTAGACACGGAAGCTAGTTAATGACTGAAATTAGCTCACTATAATTTATTTTTCCACATGTAGATCTAGGATATTAAGAATAATCTGCACAGTGTTTTATATTGTTTTAAACTGTAGAAAATTGAGAATTCTTGAACAGTGCAATTTATATAAACACATGCATTTAATATGCTTACCCAGAGTACAAAAATTGTCAGGTTGGAGACATGGAATGACTTGTGATCTAGTAAGATTTTAGTAAGCTCAGTTCACCTCCAATGATACAGGTTTAGCGGGCTGTAACACTTTTTAAGGATTGGCAAGTAGTTCCTCATTTCAGCCGTGGAGGACTGCTGGTAGAGGGCACCAGTAACTCTTATGGTCTGATGAATTTTGGTTACTAATTTGACAGAATTAGAATTCAGCTAGCAGAACAAAAAAATTCTTGGTTTTGCTTGCTGAGAATGGTTTGTGCATACTGAGACTCAGAGAACACAGAAGCTTTTCTTTATGAGAGAACTGAGCTCCAAGAGCTGTCTTCTTTTGCAGGTAGTATTTCAAAACACTAGTAAATGTAAATCAATGCAAAACCTACAGAAAACTTGAAAATCATCAAAGATATATTTGAAGTTAACTACTTACTGTGAAGTCTGTATTCCACAAGTCCACATAGTTGTAGAATTTGATATCTTGATAAGATACAGGGTGAATTATTTTCATGCAGAATTTACTGTTTTGTTGCTCTGTGCCTGACATTTTGCTCTCTAAATGTCTGGTCTTCTGACCTAGCTATAGCTACATCTTGCTGCTTTTAAAGAACAGTTAATTGGATTGCTGAGCAAGGACCATTCACATCTCAGTAGAAACAGGCAGCAAAAGTCAACACTTTTGAGTGAGTTAAGAAAACATATCATTTGTAAGCAGGATACATAGCAAATGAAAAGAGGACATTGATAAGCTGGATTTATTGTAGAGTCATGCATTACCTAAAGCCCAGTAAGCTATAGAGATGACCTGCCAAAGTTTGGTTCTCCTCCCCTTCCTGCCATATGCACTGAGATTCAGTGGTGGAGCTGAACCACCTCATGCATCAAGGCTGCAGGTGTTCAGGCAGGTTATATGGACAGCATTGAAAAATCTTTATTTGCAATAATTGTTTCAAATATGTCTTATAGTTTGGAATATTCTTGTTTTAATAGAGGCAAAAAGGGTGAGAAAAGGGTGTTTACTTATTGACAGAAAATAATTAAGAAGTTGTTGCTCCTCAATTTTTGTTAAGAAAGGCATGTCAATTTTCATTCATCTCTCCCAAGCTGAAGCCCACAATAAACATCTCAGAAGTGTGTTTATATATCTATATATCTATATCTTTATCTGTATCTATGTCTATATCTTTATCTGTATAAAAGGTCTGCCCCATTCCTAATTGCTAACATTGTTTTACTTTCAAGAAGTAAATCTGAAGAATGTGAATGTCAGGAATCTACAGGGGTGTCTGGTATGGATGCAATAGCATGGCCTATGGTTAATTTAGTGTTTTGTCCTTTTCATGAGTTAAATTGTTATTCAAGCATTTATTTCTTTCATAAACTGTTACTTTTTAAAGAAAAACCACTTTCGGATTGCTTAGTGCAAGAGATTCCTATGTAAAATCGAGCAAGGAATAATTCTATGTGGTGACAACTTTGTGACTTCCAAACCAAATTCAATTTTAAAAATAGGATTCTCTGTATTTCTGGTTTTAAATTTTTTATATAACACAATCCTTTTCTTACGTGTTTTTTACCTTATCAGGCTGATAAATTTTGACTTTATGATGAGCATAATAAAAAAAGTCTTTGACTTTGTTGAGAGTATATCTCATAATTTCCTACCAGTAAAAAAAATTGTTTTCATCATTTTTACCTGTTTTATCATGAACTGAATTGTGATTTCTTATTGACACATGAAAACTAAAATAATTAAGTTTTTCTTATTAGCCCAGAATCACAGTATGCTATTTCCACTACAGTGGTAATGATCCCTTTTTTTCCAAACTGTCATTAATAAATAAACTACTTATTAAATGTGGTTTTCCATTATAAACATTTTTACCTATGCAGATTATTATTATATATCCCTGTAGTTCCTTTTTCTGTATTAACAACCTTCACTATAATTAACAGGTTCTTACTTCTGCTCTTTGTCATATTTTCAAGGCCAACATTTGTAGTGAGGGCCATCCTCTGCCAAGTGCTGACAAATGACCTTTAAAGTCAACGACGGAGAAAAGCACTGAATACATTCATAGCACTTTGCAGAAATGGGGATGAAGAGCCCACTTGTGTTGAAATATGTGGTTGCATGATTCTTGTCATTGGTATTTTCAGCCTTTCAAGAAATTTTGTAGTTGGTTTTTGTCTTACAATGGTGATGAGAGTCAGGTGTATGACAGTCTAAATCCAAAGATCCAGTATCAAGCTAGAATGCAGACCTGTGTTGTTTTTAGTATCTGCTGACAGAGCAAGCAGCAATGCTGAGGTGATTCTGTGAGTGGGAGCAGGTGCATCAGCACCTGCAAGTCCACAGTGGGACAGGGAGCAGAAGCCAGTGGTAACTGAAATACGGAGCAGAAGTGGTGTCCTGTGAAGTATTGAGTTCAGGAGAAGAGCCCTGTGGAAACTGTGTTCCAAGTGCCACAGCTGAAAAGGCCTTCTGCTATTACATTTTCTCCTGTCACTGAGGAGAGGATTCGAGGATCAGCAGAGCAACAGATTTTTCCCCTTTATAGATTTTTACTGTATAGCAAACAGTACTGGTAAGGTAAAAGAGTTTTAATTATCTTTTCTCTTTTCTTTTGTTTCTAAACAGATAAACACAATCAGTTTTTGTCACACAAAATAAATGTACAATTACTCCAGGAGGCCAAATTTCTTTTGATCTGCAAAATCTTGAAAGCTTTGTCACACAACTGAAGAACATACTTGTACATTGTTCATAGTGGGATGTTACATGTGCATTGCTTAAGCTTATAATTGCTGTGGCTGGTAGACTGAGTCACAGCCTCTCTTCTAAAGCTGCACCTCCTGCTCTGTGATAAATCATGCTGAGAGTAGTTGAGCTAATGCTGCTCCTCTGTTCTCTGGGAGCTTCTGTTCTATCTGAATGCTTTAACTATTGAGACCTTAGAAAATTAATCATGCTGTTATGTGTGTATGTCTACTCTTGACTTTTGTATAGCATTTTCTTTCTGTTGGCCCCAATTAGAAGACCTGACTGAATCAGACTTAAGGCTTTTCTGCCAAGCATCCTGTTTTTGACAGTGGCCAACAGCACGGCCTAGGGTAGAGGAATAAGATGGAGCAATGGGGCAATATTATTACTGTCAAGAATACTCTCTCAGTTTCCAGGTAACAGTAGTTGAAGGACTTGTAGTTCTTAGCTATGCAACCTTCTATTTTCGTAATATTTAGCTGGGGTTTTTTTTGCCTCCATATTCCTTCAATTCCTGCCTCTCCTAATACCAAGAGAAGGAATAACCTAGACAGGGAGAGTGGGTTAAGAAATCTGGCACTAACACTAGCTCCCAAGTTGTTCTTCCTTGGAAGATCAGGTTCACTCATTCTGCTTGCAGTGTTGTTTTGCTCATGTATGTTCATTTCACAGCTTTGCTGTCTCTGATATTCTGCCACAGGAGAATATGCAACTGTGAAGTGCTTTATTCTTTCTCCACCAATTCATCTGGTTCTGGGGATTGCCTCTGCCACTCTGAGCAACACTGAAGTCCATCACTTTTCAGCCCTCTTTAGCAAGGTGATAGTTTTTCCTGGTGTCCTTGGGCAGTTTGTGAACAGATACTGCTCATAAGAACCTGGTAATTTAGACCTGCAAGGGAAGAACAAAGTCCATGTGTAATACTAGGCCCTTTTCATTGTAGAAGTTTTAGAAACCATGGCATTCCTTTTAGGAGCAAGACACGAGTTCTCTTTTTGGATCACAGTAGTTTGGTTTTCAGTGCCTGCTTGAGTGTGTCACCATCTGTGTGTTGAGTCAGGGTAGTATGTGGCTGATACTGGCCCACATTTATTGCCATTGTAATAATGCTTTGTAAAGAATTACTTGTAAGGATATTATAGCTGATGCTGTAAAATAAGAAAGTATTTTGAATGGAACTAGTCTTGACTAAGATGATCCTTTCCAGGGAGATATAAATATGTGAGAAAGTACCCCTTTAATAGATTAGCACTATAGAAAACATTTAAAAAAGCCCCAAAACCCCACCTTAAGAATAATGTTCTGTGAGGAAGAAGGAAATGTTTGCTGTGAGTTACTTCCAAGGGAGTAACAGTGAAAAGTTCTAAGATCAGCAATGAGAACCAAAATTTTCCATTTTTACTCTCTCTGTGTACCTCCATAAGCAATTCCATTTTAGCTTAATGGGAACCATTCAGCAAACTTCTCTGGATTCTGTATTAGGGATTTTGAATATAAAGGAAGTAAAAACCTCCTTTGTTTTTAAGAACAGTTTCATTTTGATTTTCTGTATTTATTGTAGATCTCAAAATATCACTTTTATCAATTGTTTCCATATTTATTTATAATTTTTCCATATTTATTTAGCATTTGTCAGTTCCTAGAGTAAAATATTTTAAATGCAAATTCTATTCAATGCTAAAGTAGTCATGTATTGAATTTTTCCTGTCAACAGAGATGGCAATTCATAAACATTATGCTGACTGCCTTTGTCCTCTTTTCACATTACTGGAAATCAGGAGTTAATTCTGCTGAAGTTACTGCACTTATTCAGGTCTAAATGTCTAATGTTCTAAGTGAGAAAGAAAAAAGGCCACAAAATCCTTCATGGAGTAGGTTAATGAATATTCAGGAGACACAACTGATTAATATGCCTCTAACCTAATGTGCTGTCCTGTAAGAACTTGAAAAACAATTGGTCTAAAATGACACTGTTTGACATCCACTCTGTCTCTGGACAGCTGGCAGTTTTATTCTTATAAAGGTGAGGACTCAGTGGATAAAGCCCTAGCCTTTGATCTCCAGATCCACAGTTTAAGAGACAAGGCTGCAAGTTTGGTCATTTGAGCTTAGTCCCGAGTGAACAGTCCACATCACAAAATGATTATACATAATTTGTTACTATTGGCAGTGTCTGTTCAGGAAAGGCCAAGGACTGAGCTAGCATGAAGAATAAATTAGCTCTTACCTTTTACATTTTATTTCCTCCCTCTTTACTGTTGTAATTTTATTATCCTGTCTCTAAAACATTCAGGGGATGAAATTATCATTCATTATAATACTAATACTTCTTGAAGATGAACTAAAATAGTCAATTTTTTTTTTATTCTAGGTGCCCCAATCAATGAACATCCCTACCTATCCATGGGTGTTTAATATCCACTCATCATTTCTCTGCCAAGTAGTCAGATGTTTCTGAATACTTTCCAAAGCTTGTACCACGAAAAATCCAATTTAAATTAAAGAGGGTGAGCTTTCTTAGTTCTCAGGCAGGCTTGCAGCTACATTTAAATTGGAGTTGTATGTGAGGCACTTCATGCTGCAGTATTCTGTTTTTATAAAATATGATTTCCAAAGGGTTCACAATTTGCATTATATCCTTCTGACAGTACTTGTGACAGGTATGTTCAATTAACAAGCTTTCCTCATGTATTCACTTCCCATTGGAAGCCAGATGTATCACTCTATTCACAGGCATTCACTCCAGGAAAATCATTCCAATCTTGTGCCTCATGGGGCACTGTCCACACCATCTCAGTTCACTTGGAAGGTATCTCAGTTCGTGTTGTTTAACGTTTCTGTCATAAAAAAGGACAAAGTAAGATAAACTGAAATAAGACAGTAACTGCGCTGTTTGTGATTCTGAAAGACGTTGTACCTGAATGCCAGCTCAAAATTCCAAAAATGACCTTTAAGTGATTTGCACACACAATCAAAAATCTCTAGTTCTCTTAGAATCTGAGTCCAGCTCTTGCCCTTTGGGATAACTAATCTTGAGAACACAGAACTTTAATTCTGCTACTCAACACACTATCATGGTGATGTAAAAAAGAGGGAAAGGGCTGAAAGCCAAAATACACCTTCAGAATCTATTTGGTCTCCACCTACAGGGAAAATAATTTAGTGACAAACTTTACAGCTTCCATAGATTTTCCAGTTTTGCTCATATTCTTTTCAATCAGACATTTTTGTTCTCCAGGAAATAGTGGTTATCTCTCTAGGGAGGACAGGTACAGTCAAAGCCAAAACTAAGATTGTAAGTGTGGTGATCTTCTTGCCCAGAAATGGGTAACTATGGTTAGAGGATGGAAGAAGTGCTGTCTGCTGATACCATAACCTATTTCCTATGCAAAATGCATGGATGTGAACTATTTCAGATGTGTTTTTTCCCAGTGTCAGTGAAAAGTACTTCCCTCCCATTCACTCTTCTCTGAAGTCTCAGCCTAGCACAAGTGGTAAGTGAAAGTATTTCCAACAGAAATCAATAATTTCTCCTTTTGTCCCACTACCTAGAAAACAAGATACTCACTTCTCATTCTTTAAAGATAGTCAGTGAATGAACTTTTAAACATTATCTGTGACAGTATTGTAAACTCTATTTTTCCTAAAGGCTTCCTGCTGTAAAATAATTTCAGTTTTTTTGATAACTGGTTAACTGTTCCAAGAAATGAGAGTTTACACAAAAAATTAATCTCTCGTTAGAAAGAGCTTAATACACGATAAAATGTAAAATTTGAGTGTTGTTTTCTGATTGATCCTATGCAAACTTAGTTTTAAAGATTTGTCCCCGTAGATATGGCAATATTTCTCAGAAGAGCTTGTTACTAGCCATATCACACAAAGCTTGATATTTTAACAGAGTGACATGTTTGTATCTACCATGTATTATAGCATTGAGCATTTCAGCCTTAGTAATTTAAAAATCCACTAGCTAGAAGGTCCCTGCATTCAAACAGTCTTTTTCGGCATCTGAATTGCATAATCCCTATTTGTGTGGATTTTTTCTAGACAACAAACTTTGTACTCAATTCCTGTGGGTAGGATTAATGGCAGAGTTTAAAGGACAAGCTGTGTGATCTATCAAAAAGTGTACATGCTGAGATCTTAGAAAAACATGACCACATTTTGTGTATTACTGTCAATTGGGGTGGCAAAAGGGTTGGATTGCTTCAGGGTCAGAAAGCCGGTAAGAATGAGTTATATATTGAATGATGGCTGTTTGTAGGATATAGTAAAAGCATTTAAGAAAGAATCTATACTGCAAGGAAATCACAGTGCAGCACAACATCAGCTAAATAGTTCACAAAGCTACATTCAGAAATGATGGAACTCCACTGACATTCTTGAAATAGTTACTGGTGTAAATTTGGTTAATGCATAGTAGTTCATCTGGTATTTAACCAAGTTGGTGTGAGCTATGGTCTTGCTCAGGTAATTTTTTTCTCCTTTTTCTCCTATATTAGGAGAAGTACATGCTAAGTAAGACATAATTGCATAAGAGAGAGGTTAGGAATGGCGTGGGAGAAGTCATGAAGATAAAATACCATGCATGTCTCAAAAGCAAACCTTCCTGTTGATTAAGAAGTGGCACTGATGGTATCCTTGCTTTAATGAGACTTCAAGATGAGTGATGCACACACCAGTTCTTTTCTTTTTCAGCTCTTAGGCAACAGAATAGCATAATGGTAAAGTTCTTTCATTACTTCCATTGTTTATTCCATATTCTGTGCTTTTGTTTAGTATCTAATATATACTGTTAATTTGGGAATTGTGTCTGTCCTGCAAGGGACATTACAAACACTGTACATCTCCCTCTATCTGTTGTTTGCTCTGTTTTCAGTTTTTCCACTTCAACAATCTTTTAATAAAGTCCTCATCTTTGGGGGTTTTTTTCTGATTATTTCACTCTTTTCTACTAATTTCTGACTACCTTTAGTAATCAGACTAACATGCTTCTGTTCCCTGATTATTCTTTCCCTATACAATACAAGACTGTTCATTAAACCTTCCCCTCATTGTTTATTGGTCTAGGCTGCTTTGTTAAACATTCTGCCACATTCTGAGTTTTTACTCATTGCTTAATCCCATAGGTTTACTGTTTAATAAATCTGTCAGCATATATGTCTGTGAGGGAATACTCACATGTAAGCACAATGCAACAGACATAAGGCACAAGGAAAAGAATGTTACATTGTTTTGGTTGCACCTATGCAGTTTTGAGGAGTAAAACAATTCTCTATTTAGCAATTATGTCCTTGACAAAGGAAATCTCTGTGTGATTTCCATCTTTACCTGATACAAAGAGCTTCTCCTCTCTTCTGATATGTTGCAGGTAACTTCTGATGTTACAAATTAGAAGAGTCTAAGTGGTGTAATTAGAAGGATTTTTCTCAATCTAGTTAGAAAAGGAGTGAATTGCAAGTAGATTTTTTTGTAGAAAAAAAATCCATTGTGACAATGGATGGAATTATAATTTTAAAGATGTAAGTAATATCACATTTGTAGGTATGTGTTTTAAGGTTCTGAAAACTTCTCACAAGATACATTATTGTAGCCTCAATACTGTTTGTGTGTTTACAGGCAGTTATTGAGACACAGAAAAATAAATTTACCTTCAGAGATTATTTTTCAGACTAAGGTCTTTAATTCCCACTTACTCAAGGTGGTTATAGAAGCAGCTTTCTTTCAGAGATTCTTATAATTTGTACGTTATCCCATATTCAGCCTAGCACTTCTTAAATAGAAAATTTTAACAATAAATGAAATTTCCTGCTCCTGCTTTTAAAATAAAGCCATTCAGTAATAATTTGTATTTTTCTGCTTGTTTTGAAATCAGAAGTCAAATGAGAAGAGAGTAAGAGAACTTTGAATGTGCTGTCCCTGTATTGTGTCTTTATCATAAGAGTATTGTTTCCCATTCCATCACTCACTCATTCAAGTTATTATCCCTGATCTAGTCAAGTCATCAAGAGCCTGCTTTAGAATTAGATTTGACAGAGTAAGCCTCAGTCAGAGAGACAATCAATGAAAGGTGGATGCATTTTTGGGATGCCTCTGCATCTGCTGGGCTACTGTGTTTTGGATATTGTGCCACAATATTTCATGCAGTAAACGAAGAATATGTTTCTCTTTTGTCTTGATGCTTAAATGACCAAGCAGTTGGTACCTGTTTGGATACTCAATTGCAGTGTTGTTTCCTGCAATTGAACTTAGTGCCTTGCATGTTTAGAGGTTGGTTTTATGGTCTGTGGCCAGGATACTGGACTTGAATATTTCCTTAACACCTCATTGTACAGTCCATAAAATTGCTGCTTGGTTTACTTATACAAGTGCATTTAAACTGTGACTGCACTATTATTTTAATATCAAGCAAACATTTCACAGATGAAAAGGACTGAACCAAGCTTTTCTGAAGGCAGAATAACAATAATTAATGTTTCTATTACTCTGTTTAAACAGAATATATATTAAGCAGAAGACAGGTAATTAATCCCACTTGAAAGAAAATACGCTACTCATCACTCATTTATGAATTCTTCAGTCTCTTCTTAAAAGCAGTGTCTCAAAGAAAGGTAAAATACCTTAGGAGCAATAACAGGCTAGGTCCTCTGATTCTTATTTAGATGAAATTCCTGAGAGTATATTTTTCAGGGATTAGAGGATCAGGCCTGAGGAGTAGCATTAGCTCAGTGAGAACCCAACCTACATTTATAAAGCTGGGTGAAATTCTTCCTATTGTCAGGCATGGTAAAGAAGTTTTATCTCAAACCAGAATGTTAAACCATACTATGGTATTTTTCCAACAGCTGCATAAACTTTACAATGTATTTATTAATTGTTAATACAAAATTCTGTTCACATTAGTTAAAAAATTGCAGATTGTTGCTAGTAGAATACATTCTATTGAAGCTTAAATATTTTGATGTTTCAAATTTGAATTCATGGACATAGTCTTATACTTGTTGCTAGAACAGTGTTTACAGATTTTTTATAGATATTCTTTTTAAAACAAATCTCATATAAAGTCTTGGCATTTTATTTTCACTAAATATGAAATATTCTGAAAGTCTGTAAAAAGCTAGTTATTTAGAAATTCAAAATTCCTTCTCTTTTACAGACGTCTTTGCAGCATTATATAAACATTTATTTCCTTGTGAATCATTAATGTTTTAAGGTATTTCTTTTCCCTGCTAGAGAAACTATATCTGGGGATTAACAGGATTGTTCACTGGAATTCATGTGGAAGCATAACTGCAGTAGCTGAGAAATGATCATGTTTCCTTTTAGTTCTCAGCAAGAGTAATTGAATGTTGAATATCTTACTAAACGCTGGACTGTGACAGTGTGTTAACACTCCAACTATCTCCTAACAGCAGGGCAATTATTTGCTGAGTGGGATTTTTATAAATCCCCTGGCAGTAGTATGTCCTGATAATTATGATGAAGTGCACTGGTCAGTGTTGATTCAGCAATCCCATCTCTAGCAAATATTTCATTCACAGCTCTCCTTCATGCTTTTACTTTTATGGCTTTTAAAGATCTCTTACCTCTCCTCTCAGCTTGCTTAGGTTTTTTTACAAAATACAATGGAGCAAGAAAGGATTTTCAAGTTAAGTGCCTATTTTGTTGAAGTCTTTTCTTTCTCATTTAACTCCTATTTAAAAGGCCAGAGTGAGAAAGTAGCACTTTACTTAGGTTCTTACTGTGAAAACCACTTGCACAAGCTTCCTCCCTCAAAGCCGTTTTTTTCAAGATTAAATGACTGTTAAATTAAACATTTATATTCATGATATATGTTGATTATTTCAGTCATTCAGAGTTGATATGAAAAAAGTAATTAAAACAGAGCATGTCTTTATTATTGCTTAGTTAAGTTACAGTAAAAATATGTAAATATATCAGAACACACTTTCTATTGATTTAATCCTTGCAATTTATCTTCAGCTCAACTTTGTCAATTTTTAATTTTGCATGTGTATTATCATTTGCAATACAATAGCTGTGCTGTATCTTAGAACATATTTGGTTTGCAATTTTTTACATAGACTTCAAAAGCTCAGCCAAGAAGTACGAAAGAAGACTAATAAATAAATAATTAATAAATTGAAGTTTCAGAATCTAAACTGCTCAGGATTTATTATACCATTTGGGATCACCTGTCTTTCCGATGTACTGTCCAGCATGGTCAACACAGCCTTGTTTTTCCCCTTCTACCTGCACCTTTTTCTTTCCTTTCTTTGTTACTTCCTTCTTTCAATTTCTTTTGCTGCTGCCATAATTCATAGTTAGCTTTCAAGGAAACTCCTTAATAATTTTCTTCTTTTATTCTGGAAAAAAAAAAAAATAGATAGAAAGAGTAAACTCTTGCTCTCTGTATCGAAATGATAAACAGGAAAAGACAAAAATGGATCTTCTTTAGCACTGTGTAAATACAGCATTAGTGGTGGAAGCAATTCAGACCATAAAATCCCTAAATCTTTTCCTTGCTAATGTTTATTAAATCAATATTTGTTTCCTTATGATTTTTTCTTCCTTTATATTTGAGCATTAATTATAAAGATAAGAAAATGATTGGGAGGAAACTAAATGATAGAGTGTTAGAAATGCAGAAGAATTCAAAATATTAATGTAATACTAAGGATGACTGCGTAACAAATGGTACATTTGCCAGTATGCTTGACCTGATGCAATTAATATTCCAGGTCACGCTTGGGTTTCCATGATGGAAGGTCTGAGGCAGAGAATTCTAGGGGAAAATACATCTATTGTATAACTCATTTCTCTTTCTCACTCTTTCTTTTTTTCTTTTTTTTTTATTTTCCCTGATGAGTCAGAAGCATCGTCTTAAAAAAAAATATCTCTGCTTTCACACCTCATTTGCCATATTCACCACTGGGCCACCATTTACCAGAAGGGCCTGATGTAAGGAGGTCAGTAAGAAGCTATTAGCAGAATCCCCTCCTGAGATTTCTTTGGTCTTATTGAGGTGGAAGTTAGCATGACAGTACTGCAAATAACTCAGCTTAAGTTTTTTTAACAGTTAGCACAGATTTCCCCATAGTGTTTGTCACTTTAGAAAATTGTTCCTGGAAATGAAGTCCTGAAATCTGGCTTTGACAGAGGTCCTTCTTAGTGTTGAAGAGCATGGGTACAGAAAAATATATTATTCTCCCTGCAGACAAGAGGTACTTTTTTGTAATCTGTGGTAATTTGGAGTGTTACATATTTTCTTATGGACTAAAGGTGGGGAAAATATTGAAATCACAGTATGGGGTAATATCCAAGACAGATACTTTTCTACCATTGAAAAAGCAGTATTAAGTACAATGGTTTTGTGGTTGAGAGAATATTTTATTAAAGTAGGGAAAGAAAATGAAGTAATGCTTTTAATACATTGTATTTGTCTCAAGAAGATATACAAATATATTAAGTACCAAAGGCTTTGATCCCTGAAATTCTTAGATTTCTGTAGACTGCCAGCTCCCTGCAGAGGACAGAATGAATAGGGTATTCATCACCACATTGCACAACACAAGAAATTCCAAAAACAAGACTAAAACTTGCAGAGATATTTTTAAAAAAGAATGGAAGCAATTTTTCCAGTGATTGATCTAAACTGGAAAGTAGAATCAAACTCATCCTCTTGTCTCTCCTACCATACTTTACCAATTTTAAATCTAGGGCTAACCTTACCACAAACTTTGGGGAATTTAGAATTAATTAGTATTAATTTTATCTGTCTAGATACTATCTCTGTTGATTGCTTTGTTATGTGTCTTGTTGAATACTTCAACATATATAGTTAAAATGTAAAGTAATTAACAAGGATTACTTGAAAAATCATTATTGAAATATGCACTTTGTAATCAATTTTGACCCATATCATACAAAGAGTTTCACCTGTAGAAGAAGCAAAAACTTTTTAAGTGTCTGGTTGGCCTCTCTAAACTACAAATCCATTTTCACAGTTGATATAGTATCTGTATGCATTTAACATGAGAGTATGTAAAAAAAGGGTAACAAAAGATGATTCTTTGTTAAGACACCTGTTCGGCAATAATAATTCCAAAGACACTGAATCAATAGATTTCCACATTTATTATGGCTAATTTTGGTTTCATTAAAAGTGCTAAAAGCCAATTTTATTAGTGCTCTTGGTGATACTCAGTAGCATTTCACAGTGTTTGAACTCTTTATGAACTATAGCTTTTTATTACTACCAAACATTTAATCAAAGAAGCACAAAATAGAATATACACAGTATTTTAATAGAGATTGCAAAATGCAGTTTCAGAAAGCCATTTTACTCATGGAGACACTATCTCTCAGTGTGACTAAAAGAAGTAACCTAGACAGAACATCGATTTAAAGTTATTCTTGCATTTTATTCTCCAGGGGAAGAACATTTAAATTATTTCAGATACTGTATTTTTAGACTTTGGAGTAAAAAACCCAAACCCCAAGCCTGTGTTATGTAGATTGAAATAATAGAACAATTAATTTTTTTTTCAGTTAAAAAAAAATATATATTTCCTTTTCAATTTGCTCTTCAGCATTTTTTTTTTTTTTTTAAGAAAAGGCTTAAAAAGAGGTGTAAATTTTGGGAAGACTCAGCCCTGATCAGGATGTGTTACCAATCAACAAATCCATGCCTGCCAACTTTAGAGAGATGTTATGCCTTAGTGTTTTCTTCCAGATCACCCTGATTCTCAGTGATGAGCATGGAGATGTTTCTCTTCTGGATAATATTTAAATTTTCAGTGCCACTGTCACTTTCTATAAAATATGTTTCACAGACATACCATGAGAGCAGGGTCTCTCCCCATGGCTGGGAACCTCTGCACACTCGTGGCATGTCTAGAAAACAGTCTCCACAGCTGAGTATGGATGGTGCAGGAAGGGGTGGAAAAATGAAGCAACAACACAGTGAACAGTTCAGTGAAATATGTGAAAAAGCTTATTATTTTTCTATTTACTGTCATCAACATAATAAAGGCAAAACTTAATTTTTCATAATGTAGGCAGATTCAAAGGCTGTGGTAGGACTAATGAGTGAAGCGTGTAATGACCATGGCATAGAGATGGTTTGTGTATCTCCAGTGAGGGATCTTATTTGCGTGATTCTAATGCATTCCATTTGTATGGAATTTGTATTGACTGTGGCATTTTATATTTGAGAAAACTTGTGTAGGAAGTATATGGTATAACTGCATTCAACAATTGTGGGAGAGTGCAATAAATTTCAAGACAGCCCATGGAACTTCTCTTTATGTAGCACTTACAGATCACCGAGTGGTCACAGGCAAAACTCTACTGGGCTGATAAGAAAATTGCAATATAACAATGCATGAAGTACTATGAAAATAATAACAGCATGAGGAGAATCTGTGACTTTATGAGATGTTTATGTGAGAACAAGCCAGATCTGCAGAACAAAAGATTAAGTTGCAGCTGGACTTTACAGATCAGAGAGACAGACCTAGAATTTCCCCTTCACTCCAGTGGTTCTCTTGCCTGCTGTTTGAAGCATGGATCCCCACCATTCTAATTTGGCATCCTGAGAAGCTGAAGGAACAGCCAGTGGTTTTTTGGCATACTTATGTTTCTACCACTTACCTCTATTCAAGTCCTCTTTCCCACTGAACATTTTACCCATTAATGAAACAGTTTGTAGGGTATGCTCTAAGAGGGGAACAAATAACAGAGAAGCAAAATAAATTGCCATTAGACCCGTACAATTTAGAGATGAAGAATGTAGCTTTTAAAATTTTAAATAGCCCAACACTATTTTGAAGAAGCTGAATAGTTTTTTAAAAAAAGTATCTGTTAGACCATATGTTTTATATGTACCTTATTTAATTTTTTGACACAAGAAACTGGAACTTTCCAGTAGGATATGTTAATGAAAAATGCATTAGAGCTCATTGGGGAGAGTTCTGTCCTCTCAGCCCCAAGAGTTTAATACTTTGTGAAGAGGCTGATGCCCTACACAGTTTTCTCATGGGTCCTCAATAGTGCTCCAAAAGAGCAATACAAGATTTTAAATATTTACTCTTTTCTTTAACTTTCCATGCATCTCGAAACCAATTTCTTTCCCTACTACTTTTATTCAAGATTTATTCTAGTGAGTAGAATTATGATAAATGCAAAGGAAAATATATTTTAACTGAGCAAGTCTGCTTTAAAAGTTTTAGTATACCTTTATAGAAAATATAATTATCTTTAAACAACCCTGTATCTTTAAATTAATTTTTGTATATTTTAATCATTTGTCATCTGTTTTATGGGAAATTTAGTGGCTTTGTGCAATATGGAAAAGCAATTCTCATATGTAACAGTTCATAATTAATTCAGTAAACTCACATATGTCTATTTGGGAATTGTTTATATACAACTGATAAAATGCCTGCATATATAGGTATGATTTGGGAACAGTTGTCACATAATTTTGACTTGCCAGATATTCACAGATTGTTAAAGATGTAGATTGCTAAAACAGAATTTGAAATATGTGTTTTATATTGGTAATTGTTATATTATACCACACTAGTCATACAATTAGTGATGTAAAAAAAATCAAATTTTTTTTTTATTTGAATGAACCTTTCTATTTTAGTCACAATTTAGAAATCATTGTGCTAAATTTTTGTTTTTCATGTGTTTTCTGCTGTTAAGTCTAAACACATTGTAATAGCTGTTCAGGAATTTATTGTGGACATTTTGTTGGGAAAAAAGCAATTATTGGTTTTGATATTCCAAAAATTCTCTCCTATTTCTCCTTAATTATTTCTCCTAACTTTACTGATTTACTTTTAAAAGTGCAGCAGGTGCCACTGTCTGATTTTGATCATAGTTTATGTAGAAATTTAAATGAGTTGAAGTCAAAGATGATCCCATTTTCTGCTCAGATTCCAGGCGTCTACAATTCGCCATTCAGGAAATCCCCAGATCCAATGGAACTGCTGCTACGGCAGTCAAAGCCACTGACCCACAGGAAGCAGCAAGTGAAGAGTCCCTTTGCTGATGAGCTCTATTGCTGGCCAACCTGTAAAGAGCCTCCAGCTTTTGTCACATCACTGCCTGTGCTACCTGCTGACAGACAGAAACCTCAGGTAACACGTTCCAGTGACTCTGCGGCAGCTTTTGCTCACATCTTTTATCAGAGATTATCACAGAATATCTTGAGTTGGATCATCAAGTCTGAAAATCCCTTTTGTGAATGTTTTTTTAAAATATAAATCTAGTGCTTGCATTGAAGATATAAAGTCTTTGACACAGATTTGACTTAAAGAAAAAAGAAATCTATGTGTTATGTAGAAACAGGGAAATATTAATTCTTTATATGTTGTTTTTGTCCTTTGGGAAAAAAAGTGTAATTTATGATATTTCAAAGGTATGACCTGATATTATTGAGTATCAATATTATGATTAATTAGAGCTAGAATTCTTAATTTCCAATCTTAAATCATTAAAAAAAGGAGAAATTAAAGGTGATAGGAAAAATTAAGCAGTTGTTGATAACTTTGTCCTCAGTTTGCAATTTTTTTCCATATGAAGACTGAGGCATCCTCTCAGTTCAGAATAGTTCCTACTCTCTTGTGTCCACTAGATGTGTGAGAGCTTTAATAACAAAGATTTCTACATGTTCTGCTCCATCACAACCAATTTGCCCAGCTTCCATTATTAACTGTCATAGTCTCAATTTTAACTTCAGTTAATGTCACCGAATCTGGCAGGTAGATTTTTTCCTTTTCTGTAGAGTTATGGACATCTGTGGGATAATGCGTCAAAGCAAATGTCTCACAAGATAGTAAAACAGCTTTTGCTCCCTTATTATCAAAACCTGCTGGGAATGTGACCAATAATATATACAGCAGAAAAAAATTTTGAGAAATTTGTGTTCCACACTTGATGATAATACAATGAAATGTAGCTTTTGCCAGTAGGTGCCTATACAAGTACTTCAGGGATAGAAATATTTTGAGTTTCCCTCTGTTCTGAAGAATTTTTCAGTTTGCCCAGTCTACTGAATCTTCTACTTAGCTCACACATACACTTTCCATGCTGGTTTCATTTTGAGTGAAACAACATCTTTAGAACCTCTGACACTTTTCCATTTAGTACTCCATTCTATATTTAAATTTCCTTATTTGTATCTTGTTTAGAAAGACAATACTTCTAAATGAGTCCTTCTTAGCAACTTTCAGTGAAACTATCACCTATCTGCAGAAATGTAACAACTTGAGCAATAAGCAATGTATATATACATATACCTTTAATGGTGTTTTACTCCTCTGAATCAATATTGCTCTCTATAACTCTCTGAAAGGAGGCTGTAAGCCAGGTGAGGGCTTGTCTCTTTTCCCAGGCAACAGGACAAGAGGACATAACATCAAACTGTACCAGGGGAGGTTTAGGCTGGACATCAGGAAGAATTTTTTCACTTTAAGGTGGTCAGGCATTAGAACAGGCAGACCAAGGAGCCGGTGGAGTCACCATCCCCAGAAATGTTCAAGAAATGAGTGCACATGGCACTTAGTGCTATGGTTTAGTTTGACAAGGTGGTGTTTGGTCAAAGATTGGACTCAATGATTTTGGAGGTCTTTTCCAACCTTTATGATCCTATGATTCTAAGAAGGTCTGTGATTCTGTGATTCTAAGAATGAATCTGGAGAAGCAGAGGTGAGCCCACTGCTTATAACAGTAGGAATCAACTTCAGGGCAGTTCTCCACCTTTGTCCTTCCTTTCTTGTGTTGTCCCTATCCTGACTGCTTTGAGATTCCTCATAGAATGACCTCATTGACTCACATTAGAATTGAGACAAAGTGTGAGCCAACAGGCAGTTTGGGTGATCAGGGAGTTTGGAGTTGACATAAACATGACATTATAGCTTTACCTTCTGGGACCAAGGGGCTATGACAGTCCTTGAGCAGGATGTGACTGGCTGCATTGTCTCTCAGGAAAGAGGAAAGCTTTTGCCTTGTGAACATGGTGAGGAATCAGGCTTTTAAATAGATAGGGAATTCACAGTTCTTCCATTGTTAAGGTGCTCTTGCAAAATTGCTTTACTGTATACAAAGTATCTTACAAGCTTTTGCTTGGATTTGGAATATTTTATAGACCTTTCTAAGTTCAGATGCACACACAGCAGTCATGCACAGATAGCCTTTTAGAACAAACCAGAAGAGTTCTGTTTATTTTCTGCACCTCAAAGAGGGAATTTACTATATAATACTTTAATCCTTTCAGCACCCTGGGATGTACACTGTGGGGTAAATTTTCAAAGCACAGTGCGTGGATTTAGCTGCCCGACTCTTATTGATGTTAATGGGAGTCACACGGCTAAATCCCTGCACAACACTTTGACAATTTAGGGTTGTATGTCTAAGAAAAGGACACTGGTTTGAGCTGATGAAACAGCTGGAAATGAAAACCCACCAGAACACATCCTGAAAGTTGTCTGGTGTGACCATAAGAAATTTAATTACTAGATATACTTGTGTCCTCGTTCTTTGTGGTAACACTTTTTGGCACCAAGCTTCCTTTCCTAATATCTGCCTGGCTCACTTGTTACTTTTTTTCAGGTATCTAAAATTTTTATTGCCCCTAGGTTTAGATGTTTTACATGAGGATGTCAATTATATATGTTTAAAAGAAAAAAAAAATTGACTATCTTTCAGTTTTCTCTTAGGGAAATGGGTATTTAGCATTTAATAGGTAAGGTCTGTGTATGTAAGATAGTGTATTTAATAGAAAGGTTTTAATGGTGCTTCTCCATCAGTTAGATCTATCATTTTTATTACTGAGTTAACTAGAATCATAGTTTGATAGAAACACAGATAATGCTAAAATTAGTCATCTATTCATTAAAAGGCATTAATAACAGAATGCACATTACCATTTAGATCTTTTGCATGCTGTTATCTGTTGTGGAATGGGGACAGTGAGGAATGCGTAATTTAATGCAGTTTGTATTTTTTATTATGAGTTTCTGATGTTATGATAAAGTAGTAAGAATGCCGATCTGCCAACCTTTATTTGGCAAACCAGTTGGTATTAAGGAGACTTATGCTACTCAGTACAAAGTCCAAACATAGAGCATAGAGCTCTGTGAGTTTTCTTCAGGATAAACATTGTTGGTCAACTCCTACCATTCTTTTCCAAGCCTGACCTCCCCATAAAGATTTCCATTTTGAAGAGGATGCCTGGAACATTTACAAACATTGTCAATTTGAAAACGTTTTTTAAGCACCAATCTACCAGAGTTTCCACAAGTCTTAATCTTGTAAAATGGAAATAGACACATGGACTTTGTAGAGGTCTTTGTTTAAGATACATTCCTGAGGTCCCTATTACTAACTAAATTTCTTCAAATACATGATTCAGAGGAACACAAAAATCTTCAGGGAATGTTTAGAATTATCTCAGTATTCTAATATATATACTCTGCTTTCATTAGTGATGTCATAGCCTTATTTTGAGCGACCTTTACTTAGTTACATCCTTTCTCCCTCTCCTTCTATTAGTAGTCTCAGAAATTAAAGATGGAGAAAACCCCTTGCTTGGATATCTGATTATAACCTGGAGGTTAGATGAGTCAGTACTTTTCAGTGAAGAAATAATACAATATTCTGAAAGACTACTTTTAAAATTAAACATGTTTTTCTTGGTATTATTTGGTAATAGTATTTGTCTTTCTTCCTTCCTCTATATATCCACTTAATGCAAACATCTTGTAACAGAATATTCAATTTTATTATAAATTTTAAACTTTTTTTTAACTTGATCATCAGGTTATGTATTACTAAACACTGTTGACTAGTTTCAATGACCTATTCTAATAGTAAGTAGTCTCTCATAGGCGGTAGCACTTTTCATTCTGTTTTAAGACTTTTGTGTTCTTTTAAAATGAACATATTTTTCATGCAGACCATGAAAACAGAAGCAAGAAAATATCTGCAAGAAGTGTAAATATTATGCTCATTTGCTTACTGGGACCTTTAAAAAGATCTCAAAATCTTGGTGCTGTGCCTTTAAAAAATAAAGTTCCAATAAAAATCCATTAACTACTTTTAAATATAGCAATCCTCCTGTCCAGCTGTGAAAAGTACTAGATGATACTTATTTGCCATTTGTGTTATTTACGGTCCATGACTTTTATGGTAACTGGTTCCTATTATTGGTTTCTATTAATGTAAAACATAAGTGAACATAAATGAGGCGTGAATCATTTCTTTTTATTAGCCCCACAGTCTTCACTCAGTGCTTGCAGTAACTCCAGCTGTGACTTGTTAGTGATAACCTATTCAAAGAAGGATATCTTTAAGAATAAAGGCTGTGATTAGGTTTCTTTGTCTGTTCATAGTTTCAAAAGGTTTCACTAGTTCATTGCAAGATCAACAATGATGAAAATAAAAATTAATTTTAATACTTCTAAGTTCAGGCTTGTTATTAAACTGCCATGAGTGACATGAGCACTAATTATATTCCAGGTAAGTTCTTAAGGGTTAATACTAGAAGTGAGACATATAGGATATGTCACTTCAGCAGCACAGGAGAGGACTTCCTCCTATTTATCCACGTTTTTAAATGGTAGATACTGATACAATTAGTTATTAAACTAAATACTCTGGAAAAAAAAAGACGTGTATGTGTATTTTTTTAAGAATTACAAAGTTAATGTGAAATTAGATCTTTTAGAAATGGACTATGTGCCTATAGTACTGAAGTCATGTTTGAATTCTGTTAGAAGAATTATGTCTTAAGCCATGCATTAAGTTCCCTTCAAGGTAGGTTTACAGTTACATTGAAAAGAGAATGCTCTTTGAAGTTTGTTCTATGCAAAGTAAAATATTTAAGCTTTCTGCTTAAGCAGAATTTAGATATAGTTAATGATTGTTTTTTATTTCACCAATACTTTTTTCTAAGTAAAAACAAAGTTTTCCTAATCAGTTCTAACAATACATTTATTTAAAATTTTAAGTATTTACTAGTAGGTAAATAAATTTGGAGTGCACTCTCTTTTACGCTTTAGAGCATGTTATCAACCTTTATGTTATTTGTAAGTCTCTATCAAAAGGAACAGCTTTGGTTATTTTGGGAGAAGAGTCTTGCTACACTTCCCAAATATTCTGTGTCCTGTTTTGTCAGCGATATGCCATGAACAAAAGAGGGGAAAGAGAAGAACTGTAAGCCCAAACAGAGCACTTGTATTCTCCTGCACTTTTCAGGGGCCGTTCCGCGATCCTGCTGAAGTGTTGCAGCAGCGCTACAAGCCTGTGGAACCAACTCTGCGAGTGAGAGAGTCAATGTATGCATCACCAGCCAAGGCCAGAGACCCAACACGAGGGGAGGAATGGAGAAATCCCATCCATGACAATCAGTGAGTTCTTTGGCTCTTCTTATATTGTTGTGAGAATGTTTTCTTTATTCCATTGCTTTCAGAAACCTTTCATGCCTGACAAAATGAAATGTCAAACCTGACAGCTTACTAGAAAACATTTTATGTGTATACTTCTAAATTCTGTGTCCTCAGATTATAAACTGCTCAGGGCAGAGACCCTATCTTGTAATTGTATGACATGTGCCATCCATATCTATGAGTGTCTAAAAGAACTTGTAATAGTAATAATATGTGATGCAACAGATGGCTTTAATGGGGAATAAGAAAACAAATGCAAATTCTGTACTGCCACATGCACCTTGCCAAGGAAAAAACACTGTTTCAGTCTTCATATTCTGGAAACTTACTGGTTATGGGAAGAAAAAATGGTGTTGCATGCCAATAAGACTTGTTTTCTCTACCACAGCTCATTTGGAAGGGGAAGGAGCATATGTTGCATGTTAGAACATGACATAGAAACTAGAATAATCTTTGAAGCAGTTTGATTTCCTAAGCCATGGCAGCTGTAATAGTGCCAGACAGGCCAGTTCTTTTCCATAAAATCTCAAATACAGGCATAATCCATTACAAAAGATTAAAGCTTCTGTCCCAAAAGATTTAAGACTGTTGCCAAAATATTTCCTTTTTAAATTTTTTTTTTAGCATGATGACTGTTAAACACTGTTTTATCCAATCATAATAAAAGCCTACTAAGTCATTTTCTCTGCCTTTGTAGTTACCTAGAAAAGAATTATGTTTTGCCAAACTTTTCATTGAATTCACTGCTCTTGGCAATCCTTTGACCCTTCAATACAAAATTCAGGACAGAAGGGAATCACTTTTCCTCATGAGCAGCCTGTGATCACTGGCACATGATGTTTTGCTATCTTTGATCTGTTTCATGCCTTTTTATCAGCTCCATATTGCTATGTGTCAGATTCAGGACTGGGACTTAAGAGTGCCAGAATCAATTGTGTTTACATGGTTTAACTTCTATGTTTTTATTTTTGGACCATTTCCCCCAATTTAAAATTAATAGTAACTTTGAAAGAAAATTCTATTCAGAAACAGTTTTGAAATTCAAAAAATATTTTATTTAGACTACTTTTTCTCTTCTGGACAACATTTTTGATGGGTTTTTTTTTGTTTAGTTGTTTTTTTGTGGGTTTTTCTGTTTGTTTCTTTAGTGAGAGATAGCACCCTTTATTTATTTCATACTAAAATCATAAGTGAGTTCAGTTCCAAGTACAAATATTCTCCCCTTTTCTATTTCTCTCTGTATTCTTTCATGTACTGGTGTGCGGAGGAGGAAACAGCTTAATTTTCACATCTCAGCATAAATTTCTGGTTTTTTTCATTTTCATTTTTATATAAAATTTCTGCTGGTGAAATTTAAAAGAACCCCTATTACTAGGTAGTAATTAATATGCTACCTCTCATTTAAAGTGTTTTCTTCACTGAATTAGTTGTGATTGATGCATTCAAACTGAGTTAGATGATGTCCTTCATTTATAGACATGACTACATTGCCCAGTCTTTATTTGATGAAGTTTACCCCAGACATTACTGTGTCAACACTTTCAGAAGGTCAGACCTTGCAATAAATGTTTCACTGACTCTTCAGTGAGGGAATTGTGAAGATTTGCTCTTGTACAGTTTAAATTTGAAGCCTCCAATTTTGGTAGATATTATTTCATGTGGGTCTTTATTTACCTTATGGTAAGGAAGCATTTAATGCCATCCTTAATGCACAGAAGCAATGTCCCAACAATCAATGATTCCCAGCTTCATGCACTAAAAGCAGAGTGTATTATACATTTTCAGGCTGTGATCATTCCATTTGTGCTTCTTATTCAACCAGCCATGCAAGGGTCACATCTGTAACCTTGAAAAGGTGATGACAGAGCTGCAGGTCATCACCAGGACTAATGCTCACTGGTAATGCTGCAGCTGCTGCATGGGATGTTGGTCTCCAGGGAGGAGCCAGCAAAGAGTTACTCAGATTCTACAGTAGTTTTTTCTCAGCAGTGTCTATTATGAATTGACAAATTTCTGTTTCTTGCTATGTAATTGTGTACTTTGGGACTTTATTTCTTCCTGGTAGTGCTTCCTATGCTGATTATTTTTCTGTTTTAGAAAATAAAGAGAGAATGAGCAGCAGAAGTATGTGGCATTTATTGAGAAAGCTTGTGTTTGCATGAATGACATTTGCATTGATATGTATATTTCCAGAGTAGGTATTGTGTTGGGTCTCTTAAGACAAAAAGATTGTTGGCATGTACCTGAAATTTTCAGCAACATTCAGAATTCTCACAAACCTCTAATTATCAGTGGTTGTTTACAGGATGATAGGATGAGTGTTGCAAGCTCTGAGAAAGTTCTTGCTTTTGATAAAATGCACAAAAGATTTGGAAAAGTTGTGAGATTTTGAGGCAGGCAGAAGCAGTAAAAATGAAACCAAAAGAGAATATACTGTCCTCACTTAAAACAACTGTTGGAATTTCCTTTTCTGTAATGGAAAAGCAACTGGGTTATCCAGCCTAACAAAAATGATTCCTTTTTCTCATGTAATTGAGGCTGTTACTACCTTATTGGGCTATTTTTCATATAAATGAAGTGATTTCCCCCTCCACTTGTATAAGAATGACAATTTCATTCCTTTGGGATGGCTACTTAATATAGTGTCTAGTTTGAGACAACTGCTGGATCCAGCAGATTTAGATGAAGCATAAAAAGTTTCCTCAGTTGTGTGCAGGCGCATGCTGGCCTAATTTTCCAGAGAACAAAAATGTAAATTATTTTCATTAACTTAGATGAAATTTGTCTCATATAATATGCCTCATGCTTCGAAGTATACTATTAAACATCTTTTTGAAGTCAGCAAACATCAGAACAAGATGCAGTGTGGTGATAGCAAGAGTGTAAGGCTTAGGTTTCCTAATTTATTCTGGCATGACATCAGAAACATTACCTCAGCTTCTGGCTGTGTCTGTGCTCAGTGCTGTGCTGAAGATGCACAGCCTGGTCCTGGTCACACTGGTTCACTGGTGTGCAGCAATGTTTGCACATCCTGCCTCTCCCGTGCTGTGTGAATACAGCAGCACCCAGCTCCTCATGGACTTATTTCCAGCAAGATTGTGGTTTTCTTTGGAGCAGCTGAGGTGCTGTTGTGCTGCCCTGTGCTGGGCAGAACAGATACACTTGCAGAGAAATTAGTGACCTAAATAAGCTCTGTACTTGGAGAGCACCAATGTTATGAGCTGCCTGGTATTAATTGTAAGAAAACTTAAAATGCAAGTCACTTTCAGGTTTAGAGTTTTTAAAAAATCTTTTAATTTCTAGAGTTATAAAATCTTTTACTGTGTCTCTGACTTAGCTGCAGTGAAAATGGCTACTACATTTTTTTGTCATACAAACACAGCACATCTGAAAACTTTTTTCAAATTATACTTAGTTTGTCTTATGCTTTGCAACTTCAGCAATTTGCATATTTTCCGGACTGTTATTGTATTATGATAAACAGGGATTATCATATATTTTCAGATAATGTTTTCTTAACAATTCAACTTCTATTTGTAACTCTTCCATTTATTTTAATTACTAGCACAGTGTGCAACATTTATTAATCAGCAGAGTCTTTTTAAGTTAAAATACTAAATTAGCTAACCCCATTAACACAGAATACTCCAAACAAGCAGTAATAGGAGAGGTAGTTACTGTGCAAATCGTATTATACATGCGGGTGCTCTAGGGCACAGTTAAGCATGATTACCCTCTTTTGATCCAGTATTCCTCTGCTTCTTCCAGCTAATTTCCACTGGAAATTTACAAAGTAGAGCCTTCATTTTTCCATCTTAATTTTTCTAATGAAGTTCTGGTACTTTATAACACTGGGAATGCAGATAATAAGTCTGTGTATAATTAAGAAGTTCCAGAATTTGCTGCAGAAGAGATCTCTTTTACTTCCTACAGGAACTAGGCTGTGCTTTTATTTGCCACATTACATTATTGCAGACAGGGGTTAAATAAAAATAGCCAGAGAATTTTTAGATTTACTGATGTTACAATCAAAGTGATTGATACTTTTTCAATAAACCGTGCATTTAGTATATTACCAGAAACAATATTTGTACTAAGACACCCAAATGGGCTTCTCGTGGCAAAACCAGTGCACTAAAGATAATGTCACTAGATATGCTAAATAAAATATTCCATCTTTATTCTTGTATCTAACACTTTGATTTTAATATACATGCATTGTAAAGTAAATAATGTCTGCCCTGCTGCAGTTGTTTGGCTATGGGAAAAACATTATGCTTCCTTCTTTGTTCCCCAAGTGAAAAGATTGGATTTGATGAAAAAATTACTTCAGGTATAATACAAATTTGAAAGCTTAAAATTAACGTCGTGTTTTATTAAAGAAAAAGAAGAAGATAAAATATTCACAGATTTCTGATAGAGAAGCGTGGCTTGTTTGGAGCTAATTGTTCATGGAATTCTTCAAAGCGAGATGAATTTGAATTAAATCAAGACAACAAAGAATTGAATTGGTATTGTATAAAAACACTTTAGATAAAAAATTAGCAATGTCATAGAGCTAATACTTTGCTGGCATTTTTCCTACTAAATTAAAAAATGTACAGTACATACAAATGTAAAAGTTTGAAAAGCCATGTAACAATGCTCTGTTTTATATTTCTAACTGTGCCCTGGCAGTGCAGCATGTGTGGCAGTCCAGCAGTAGATCTGGCAGATCTTTCTCAGAACCCTGGGAATGTTTTGAAGCTTTTCTGGGATCAGGATTACCTGCTTGCTCCACTAGACTGCTGGGATTTTGCCTCTTGGGCAGATTCAGAGAACACGCTGAGGACCACTCCAGTTTATTGTGGCCATTTAAATTTCAATAAAAAGTCACTGCCTCTGTCCTGTGTCCTATTGGTAGGTTCCATATAGCATTGGGACACTGTTGCCCAGCAGTCAGTGATGGACCTGGGAAATTCTCCTTCCTGCTTGCGCTGCTGTGCTCCTCTCACACTGCCATAGACACCAGAAACCAGTTCCTGCTGCTGCTCCTGTCATCTCTGTCAACCCAGTTCAAAAACCTTCAGCATGTAAAAAGCCTTTTCCATCTTCTGTCAAAGTAGTAAGAGAGATTGCAATAAAAGAGGCAGACTAAAGGGAAGAAATGGTAGGTGAGGAATGTAGGAATAAAAATCGTGGAGGGGGAGTGTAAACATGTGAGGGGAAAAAAGGTTTAGAAAGACGAAATTGCTAGTAGAAGGAAGGTCCAGGACAGGATGAGAGATAAAACATTTTTATTTTTGTTAGCAACAAATATCTGTAGTGTCTTTGAAATTTAAATACCTCTAGCAGCTGTCAGGTCCTGGTTTGGCTACTAAAAGAAGCCTTCTAAGTCTTCTTAGGCTAATTAGGTTGGGGTCCCGGCAGCAGTGCAGCTGGTCTTCATCACCAGTGACACAGCCAGCCTTGGTCCTGATCCTTTTCAGGTTATGTATGAGTAATACTGCCATTTGTAGTTTCTCATTTCTGGTTCCAACCCTTTCCTCATTTTGATTGTATCCTTTGACATATTTCTCATTCAGGCTGATATTAAATAATTTTTCATTTTTCAATATATTTATTTAGAGAAAGTTCACCTTCCATTAAGTCATCTTTTGGGAAGTCTCAGCTTATACTGACTTTTTCTTGTAGCCCAATAAAACATCAATACAGAATTTAATTATTTTTTGATTGGTACTTCTGTCTCTGTCATGTTAACTGAAAACATTTAAGAATTTCTGAATTTACACTTAAATCACAAGGAAAAGCTGAAAACTAGATGTAGGAAAAATGAGTGAATGTTTTGAAATCTAAACTATTGAAATCTAAACTTGTACAGTTGATAATGGCATCCTGGTCTGAATTTAATGTTCTTCTTCCATCACTCTCTTCTGTCACTTTTGGAGAACATACTGTCGTTAATTTTGGGACTAGCTGTATCAGGTGTATACAAAGAAGTACAGAACATAATAACATTACTGAAGTGTTTTGCAGTGCTATTACTTCTTGTTATTATTATGGTTTGGGGGGATATAACAACTTTGGTATTACTCCCATTAATTTGGTTACCCTACTTAGGACAAAAAATTGTTGCAATTCTTTTAATTACTTATTCACATAAGGTAAATTCTCACTTACTTTAAGCAAACACTGAATTTACAAGCATGTTGTTAGAGAATCATCACTTTAAGGATTTGCCCCCTGACTCTGAGAGCAGAACTGTAAACAGAAGAAAAAGCTTCTACTTGATACCATTATCCTCTATTATATTTTTTTCTTTCATTTAAAAGAAAATACTGCTTGTTATGTCTCAAAGTGTTAATTTTGGGGGTTTTTTTTTGAATCATAGAACCTACATTACTCTGAGAATTTTTTTGCCAAAAGACAAAGATTAAATGATCCACAGTAAAATCAAAACCTCTATGTAGAATTTTTTATTTTGGGAAAATGATAATAATTTACTTCTACTTTTCTCAAGATTTTTAATTATTTTGTCTGTAATGCATTTTACAGAAATTCATATTAAATTATGAATGCTCTGGCTCAACTAAATTCTGTGCATATATGGGTAAATCCCAAAACTGCAAGCCTTGTCTTCTCAGCTATCCAATCCCCTGAGAAAGCCAATTTTCTTTCATGTCTGAACAAAAGAAAAATGTACTATTAAAATGCAATTCAGAAGTGATAAAAACTGCAAGTGGAGCAGCCGGCTCACAGCACCTTCGATGTATTCTCTGGGACACTGGGGCCACATTAATTTTTGTGTGTGTGTGATGGCCATCCCATGTGCAAATTAGCATTACAAGTACCCTAATCTGTCTTGTGTGAGGGTGTTCTTTCCCATGGGTATACACATGCTACTATAGCTTTTTATTATTTTAAAGTCTGCTAACTCAGGGTTTTCCTTTTACTAACTTTACATGGCATTTGTTTGTGGCACGTGATAGAAGAAGTTGATACAGCTGGTAAGATTCTCAAACCATTTCTTTTTATGAGGTGGAAAGAAAGAAAAATAATTTTCAAAACCACTCAAACAGTTGTCGATAAATCAGTTAATCAAAACAATTAGTTTTCTGCATCTGTATCAGCTGAGAGACAAAGAAGACTAATCCTCATTTTTATAAAACTTTCTTTGCCTAACTCTTATGGGGACTCTGGATTCTGAAAAGGTTTCAGCTGAGGAAGGGTTCTAATTAGCTACACTTCTTGTCATAGGATTTAAAAGTGATATTTTTTACTTCTGAAGCATATCGTTCTAATTTTACCGAGATTTTTTTCCTGCACTTCTAGAATTAAGAACACATGTTGATTTTTTTTCAGAATATCAGCAATGATAAACTTAATTTCCAGTGTTTTGCTTTATAGCAAAATGTACTTGTTTGCTCTCATGACTCTCCTGGAAACTGGAATAGATGGAACTAAGATGTGTTTGCAGGGTGTCTTGCAGATCTTCTATATACAAGATGTTTTTCACTTTCCTTCATACAGTTTGCTGTGGAACCTACCCAAAAAACCTCTGGTTGTCCCTGGCAGTTAGGGACATCCATCTGAAAACCCCTTCCAGCAGGTAGCTGGAGCTGCACTGCTCACTGGCACTATCTAAGCAGCAAGTCCATCATCATTATCACCGAAAATGAAAGAACCTGGCTCAAAAAGATTGCTAATTAGGACATAATTATAACCTAAGAGTAAAGTACACAGTCTGTGAATTCTGAAGAAACAATTTCTCTGTTTTGTGGTATATAAATATGAGCAAGTTTCTGTTCTGCTAATGAGAATATGGTTTATTTAGCTTTGGCTCTGACAAAGCAAGGATGCCTATCTCCAGAGGTGATGTCTGTCCCCGTGCATGGAGAGTGCCAGCCACTGGCAGCTGGCACAGGCTGCACTCTCTGCTAGGACCTGAGGCATCAGCAGGCACCTCCCAGCAAAGGGGCCCCTGATCGTCCTGCACACATCCCACCAGTTGTCAGTACAGATACACACAAAGTAATAATCTACTCATGCAAGTGAACCAAGTTAGATCCTTGTGCACAAAGTCTTGATTTTATCCTGTTGAAACTCACTGTCTCTTTGCTCCAATTTTATTCTGAAAAAGGCTACAGGAGAAATTGCAGTAATACTCTCACAATACTGAGAGGAAACATTAAGAAGATAGTGAAAAATATCAGGAACATGTGTACACTTCATCTCCTGCAGCATGGATTTACATCAATCCTGTGGCATCTAGAGAAGAGCATAACTGATTCTAAAATATTCTTTAATTTCAGGTTTCTGCCATTTTCTTCATATCATAAAAATTATGAGAAGTATGAGCCATCACTTTTTAAGTCAGGCAAATATGGCAAAGAAGCTTATGGAACTAAATATTTCAGAGAAGTATATCCTAAGAAGTGGATAGCAGACAAGGTAAGTCACTACAAAGTCAAGAATTTATTTACTTTTTTTAGATTGATGTTTTATTAGAACTAAGTGAATTTCAGTATGATCCAACTATCATGGAATCCAACAGGATTCTTTCTAGCATGTTATAAAATCATGTAGTTAGAGCTGTGATGGGATGTGAAATTTCCTTGACTCTCTGGTAAATTCAATTTGAGGGAATTCAACACCTGTTGGTCCT